>NC_069144.1:55312544-55612544 GCF_943734635.1 Anopheles cruzii | reverse complement strand
GCCGGTACGCTGACGCTCATCGATACCGGTATCGGCATGACGAAGGCGGATCTGGTCAACAACCTCGGAACGATCGCAAAGTCTGGCACCAAGGCATTCATGGAGGCGCTTCAGGCCGGTGCCGATATCAGCATGATCGGTCAGTTTGGTGTCGGTTTCTACTCGGCTTATCTGGTCGCCGATAAGGTGGTGGTCACATCCAAGCACAACGACGATGAACAGTACGTGTGGGAATCATCGGCCGGAGGATCGTTTACCGTGCGCTCGGATGCCGGTGAGCCGCTGGGCCGCGGTACTAAGATTGTGCTGCACATCAAGGAGGATCAGCTGGAGTATCTAGAGGAGAGCAAGGTCAAGCAGATCGTAAACAAACACTCGCAGTTCATCGGCTATCCGATCAAGCTGCTGGTGGAGAAGGAACGCGAAAAGGAGGTGAGCGACGATGAGGCCGAAGAAGAAAAGAAGGAAGAGGAAAAGAAGGACGACGAGCCTAAGCTGGAGGATGCTGAAGATGATGAGGACAAAAAGGACAAGAAGAAGAAAACGGTGAAGGTGAAATACACCGAGGATGAGGAGCTGAACAAAACGAAGCCGATCTGGACTCGCAATGCGGACGATATCTCGCAGGAAGAATACGGAGAGTTCTACAAGTCCCTGACGAACGATTGGGAGGACCATCTGGCCGTGAAGCACTTCTCGGTCGAGGGTCAGCTGGACTTCCGGGCACTCCTGTTCGTTCCGCGTCGTATGCCGTTCGATCTCTTCGAGAACAAGAAGAAGAAGAACAACATCAAACTGTATGTGCGCCGAGTGTTCATCATGGACAACTGCGAGGAGCTGATTCCGGACTATCTGAACTTCATCAAGGGTGTGGTAGACTCGGAAGATCTCCCGCTGAACATTTCCCGTGAGATGTTGCAACAGAATAAGATCCTGAAGGTGATCCGCAAGAATCTGGTGAAGAAGTGCATGGAGCTGTTCGAGGAACTGGCCGAGGACAAAGAGACCTACAAGAAGTTCTACGATCAGTTCAGCAAGAACCTGAAGCTGGGTGTGCACGAGGACAGCCAGAACCGTCAGAAGTTGGCCGATCTGCTGCGCTTTAACACGTCCGCATCGGGCGATGAGTACTGCTCGCTGAACGATTACGTTGGGCGCATGAAGGAGAACCAAAGTCAGATCTACTTCATTACGGGCGAGAACATCGAGCAGGTGAAGAACTCGGCGTTCGTGGAGCGTGTGAAGAAGCGTGGCTTCGAAGTGATCTACATGACGGAAGCTATCGACGAGTACGTCATCCAGCAGCTGAAGGAGTACAAGGGCAAGCAGCTGGTCTGCGTGACCAAGGAGGGTCTGGAGCTGCCGGAGGATGAGGCTGAGAAGAAGAAGCGCGAAGAAGACAAGGCCAAGTTCGAGAACCTGTGCAAGGTGATGAAATCGGTGCTGGAGAGCAAGGTGGAGAAGGTGGTCGTCTCCAACCGATTGGTGGACTCTCCCTGCTGTATCGTCACGTCGCAGTATGGTTGGTCGGCCAACATGGAGCGCATCATGAAGGCGCAGGCCCTGCGCGACTCGTCTGCCATGGGCTACATGGCCGGCAAGAAGCATCTGGAGATTAATCCCGACCATGCCATCATCGAGACGCTGCGTCAACGTGCCGATGACGATAAAAACGATAAGGCCGTCAAGGATCTGGTGATCCTGCTGTTCGAGACTGCTCTGCTGTCGTCCGGATTCTCGCTGGATGAGCCCGGAACCCACGCCGCGCGCATCTACCGCATGGTCAAGCTTGGCCTGGGCATCGATGAGGACGAGCCGATGACGACGGATGATGCCGGAGTTGCCCCGGCGCCCTCAACCGCTGCCGGCGATGCGCCTCCGCTCGTTGACGACTCCGAGGATCTCTCGCACATGGAGGAAGTCGATTAAATCGGCACGCTCTGTGACTTGCATTATACGGAGGAGCTCTTTTCCGCTCAATCCATTAGCGATATAAAAACAAAAACCACGCCAGTCTCTAGGTTTACTTACAAATGCGATTCCAAAGGCTGAAATTCTTTGAACCTAATATGCAACAAAAATAGGATTTTGATAAGTGATGGTACCTACTCTAACCCACGGGAGATGAATTGCACCAGCAATAGCAGCATTGGAAAGTTAGTGCTGACAGAAGGAGAACTTATAATATTCCGATTAGTATTATCGCGATGTGTTATTGTTGTTGCGATTCATTATCTGTAACTTGTTTGTATCTTACTATTAAAACGGTTTTAAGTTCAACCGCGTTATAGCGGAATATCAACGTCAAATAAAGAGAATTACATTAACGATATGAAAACATGAAGTTGGTTTCTGTTTCTGCGTTTCTGAATTAAAAGAGAAAAATCATAAAAGTTGAAATAAAGACTGGGAAGATAACAGTACTCCTCACAAAAGACAAGACAAATAGATACTGAATAATTTTGATACAAAAATATACAGTCCTTTTCAAAGTAAGCAGAACTTTTTCAATAGGGACATTTCTGGTGGCGCCACCTTGATGTTTGTATATGTGTTTGAAAGGTACATCCTTTCCAGACTTCCTGTCAAAATTTCATGACATTTGGTCGTTATTGCACCTAAAGTGACAGTATGTTTGTGTTGTCGGTACGAAAATGAGCATTGAACAAAGAGCCAATATCAAAATTTGTTTTAAACTCGGTAAAACGTTTACCGAAACGTTTAAATTTATGCAACATGCTCATGGTGATGATTGTCTATCCCGTGGCAGAGTTCATGAGTGGTATACGCGTTTTAAAAACGGTCGTGAAGACGTCCACGACGATCTTCATGTCGGCCAACCCAAGTGCGTGATTACGCCCGATAGCATCGAAAAAGTGCGTGATCTTCTCAAAATTGAGCCGAAATCGTCGTTGCGTTCTATGGAAAAGGAATTGGGAATTTCCAAAGAATCGATTCGTCGCATTTTGAGCGAACAATTGGGTTACCGGAAGGTGAACGGTGGAAGGTGGAAGGAGGATGAGAACGAGCCGATGACGACGGATGATGCCGGAAGTGCCGCTGCACCGTCCACCGCTGCCGGAGATGTGCCTCCGCTCGTTGACGACTCCCAGGATCTCTCGCGAGGACACCGCTCTCCGAGGACATGGAGGATGTCGATTAAATCGCCACGCTCTGTGACTTGCATTAAAAAAAGGAGGAACTCTTTTCCGCTCAATACATTAAACAAAACCACGATATTAAAACAAAAACCACGCCAGTCTCTAAGTTTACTTACAAAGGCGATTCCAAAGGCTGAAATTCTTTGAACCTAATATGCAAGAAACATGGATTTTGATAAGCGATGGTACCTACTCTAACCCACGGGTGTTGGGGGATCGCGGTGTGTTGTTGCGATTCATTATCCGTAATTTGTTTGTATCTTACTATTAAAACGGTTTTAAGTTCAACCGCGTTATACGGAATATCATTGTCAAATAAAGAGAATTACATTAACGATATGAAAACATGAAGTTGGTTTTCTTTTTCTGCGTTTCTGAATTAAAAGAGAAAAATCATAAAAGTATAAATATACTGGGAAGATAACAGTACCCCTCACCGTCGAAGATAATAAATATATTTCGTTTTTCATACGGCATTGACGAATCGGTGATGTGCCTAGACGAATATGGCCATTAGGCGGGTTTCTGACTGTTGATTTGTAGTGGGTGATGTTTAATCTTAATCGAACAGCAAAGTATAGCGTTTGAAATACATTAAAGAAGAGTATTTGAATACTTTTTAATGATAATATCGCTCTAAGTTTGGTCCATGGGTTCAGGTTCGGTGTGCTACGGTTGTGCTAAAGTCATAAAGCATGCTTCAAAACTATTCAGTTTTTTTTTCGCAAACGTGTTCCTTGTCTCTTTGGTTTAAAAGTCCGATTAGAACAATGATCTTTCGATAAACGATGAACAGTTTGATTTTTCCGATACAGTCATGGGAATTCGTATTTGCACATTTGTATTCAGTGAAGAAGATTAATAAGGTTTTAGGCTGTTACCAATTATGTAGCATACTTCAACCATTGCTAATCGATTAGTTTGATCTATTTTGCGCAACTTATTGCACTTATTTTGTTGCAAGAGTGCTTAGATAAAAAAAATGATCTAAAAGTCTTGTTTTACATGTGATTTTGACCGGATTTGTTTTCTGTCCCTTCATTACAGATGCCGGAAGCACCAGAAACCGAAACCTTCGCGTTCCAGGCTGAGATCGCTCAGCTTATGTCGCTGATCATCAACACGTTCTACTCGAACAAGGAAATCTTCCTGCGTGAGTTGATCTCGAACTCTTCCGATGCCTTGGACAAGATCCGCTACGAGTCGCTGACGGACCCCACCAAGCTGGACTCGGGCAAGGACCTGTTCATCAAGATCATCCCGAACAAGGAAGCCGGTACGCTGACGCTCATCGATACCGGTATCGGCATGACGAAGGCGGATCTGGTCAACAACCTCGGAACGATCGCAAAGTCTGGCACCAAGGCATTCATGGAGGCGCTTCAGGCCGGTGCCGATATCAGCATGATCGGTCAGTTTGGTGTCGGTTTCTACTCGGCTTATCTGGTCGCCGATAAGGTGGTGGTCACATCCAAGCACAACGACGATGAACAGTACGTGTGGGAATCATCGGCCGGAGGATCGTTTACCGTGCGCTCGGATGCCGGTGAGCCGCTGGGCCGCGGTACTAAGATTGTGCTGCACATCAAGGAGGATCAGCTGGAGTATCTAGAGGAGAGCAAGGTCAAGCAGATCGTAAACAAACACTCGCAGTTCATCGGCTATCCGATCAAGCTGCTGGTGGAGAAGGAACGCGAAAAGGAGGTGAGCGACGATGAGGCCGAAGAAGAAAAGAAGGAAGAGGAAAAGAAGGACGACGAGCCTAAGCTGGAGGATGCTGAAGATGATGAGGACAAAAAGGACAAGAAGAAGAAAACGGTGAAGGTGAAATACACCGAGGATGAGGAGCTGAACAAAACGAAGCCGATCTGGACTCGCAATGCGGACGATATCTCGCAGGAAGAATACGGAGAGTTCTACAAGTCCCTGACGAACGATTGGGAGGACCATCTGGCCGTGAAGCACTTCTCGGTCGAGGGTCAGCTGGACTTCCGGGCACTCCTGTTCGTTCCGCGTCGTATGCCGTTCGATCTCTTCGAGAACAAGAAGAAGAAGAACAACATCAAACTGTATGTGCGCCGAGTGTTCATCATGGACAACTGCGAGGAGCTGATTCCGGACTATCTGAACTTCATCAAGGGTGTGGTAGACTCGGAAGATCTCCCGCTGAACATTTCCCGTGAGATGTTGCAACAGAATAAGATCCTGAAGGTGATCCGCAAGAATCTGGTGAAGAAGTGCATGGAGCTGTTCGAGGAACTGGCCGAGGACAAAGAGACCTACAAGAAGTTCTACGATCAGTTCAGCAAGAACCTGAAGCTGGGTGTGCACGAGGACAGCCAGAACCGTCAGAAGTTGGCCGATCTGCTGCGCTTTAACACGTCCGCATCGGGCGATGAGTACTGCTCGCTGAACGATTACGTTGGGCGCATGAAGGAGAACCAAAGTCAGATCTACTTCATTACGGGCGAGAACATCGAGCAGGTGAAGAACTCGGCGTTCGTGGAGCGTGTGAAGAAGCGTGGCTTCGAAGTGATCTACATGACGGAAGCTATCGACGAGTACGTCATCCAGCAGCTGAAGGAGTACAAGGGCAAGCAGCTGGTCTGCGTGACCAAGGAGGGTCTGGAGCTGCCGGAGGATGAGGCTGAGAAGAAGAAGCGTGAAGAAGACAAGGCCAAGTTCGAGAACCTGTGCAAGGTGATGAAATCGGTGCTGGAGAGCAAGGTGGAGAAGGTGGTCGTCTCCAACCGATTGGTGGACTCTCCCTGCTGTATCGTCACGTCGCAGTATGGTTGGTCGGCCAACATGGAGCGCATCATGAAGGCGCAGGCCCTGCGCGACTCGTCTGCCATGGGCTACATGGCCGGCAAGAAGCATCTGGAGATTAATCCCGACCATGCCATCATCGAGACGCTGCGTCAACGTGCCGATGACGATAAAAACGATAAGGCCGTCAAGGATCTGGTGATCCTGCTGTTCGAGACTGCTCTGCTGTCGTCCGGATTCTCGCTGGATGAGCCCGGAACCCACGCCGCGCGCATCTACCGCATGGTCAAGCTTGGCCTGGGCATCGATGAGGACGAGCCGATGACGACGGATGATGCCGGAGTTGCCCCGGCGCCCTCAACCGCTGCCGGCGATGCGCCTCCGCTCGTTGACGACTCCGAGGATCTCTCGCACATGGAGGAAGTCGATTAAATCGGCACGCTCTGTGACTTGCATTATACGGAGGAGCTCTTTTCCGCTCAATCCATTAGCGATATAAAAACAAAAACCACGCCAGTCTCTAGGTTTACTTACAAATGCGATTCCAAAGGCTGAAATTCTTTGAACCTAATATGCAACAAAAATAGGATTTTGATAAGTGATGGTACCTACTCTAACCCACGGGAGATGAATTGCACCAGCAATAGCAGCATTGGAAAGTTAGTGCTGACAGAAGGAGAACTTATAATATTCCGATTAGTATTATCGCGATGTGTTATTGTTGTTGCGATTCATTATCTGTAACTTGTTTGTATCTTACTATTAAAACGGTTTTAAGTTCAACCGCGTTATAGCGGAATATCAACGTCAAATAAAGAGAATTACATTAACGATATGAAAACATGAAGTTGGTTTCTGTTTCTGCGTTTCTGAATTAAAAGAGAAAAATCATAAAAGTTGAAATAAAGACTGGGAAGATAACAGTACTCCTCACAAAAGACAAGACAAATAGATACTGAATAATTTTGATACAAAAATATACAGTCCTTTTCAAAGTAAGCAGAACTTTTTCAATAGGGACATTTCTGGTGGCGCCACCTTGATGTTTGTATATGTGTTTGAAAGGTACATCCTTTCCAGACTTCCTGTCAAAATTTCATGACATTTGGTCGTTATTGCACCTAAAGTGACAGTATGTTTGTGTTGTCGGTACGAAAATGAGCATTGAACAAAGAGCCAATATCAAAATTTGTTTTAAACTCGGTAAAACGTTTACCGAAACGTTTAAATTTATGCAACATGCTCATGGTGATGATTGTCTATCCCGTGGCAGAGTTCATGAGTGGTATACGCGTTTTAAAAACGGTCGTGAAGACGTCCACGACGATCTTCATGTCGGCCAACCCAAGTGCGTGATTACGCCCGATAGCATCGAAAAAGTGCGTGATCTTCTCAAAATTGAGCCGAAATCGTCGTTGCGTTCTATGGAAAAGGAATTGGGAATTTCCAAAGAATCGATTCGTCGCATTTTGAGCGAACAATTGGGTTACCGGAAGGTGAACGGTGGAAGGTGGAAGGAGGATGAGAACGAGCCGATGACGACGGATGATGCCGGAAGTGCCGCTGCACCGTCCACCGCTGCCGGAGATGTGCCTCCGCTCGTTGACGACTCCCAGGATCTCTCGCGAGGACACCGCTCTCCGAGGACATGGAGGATGTCGATTAAATCGCCACGCTCTGTGACTTGCATTAAAAAAAGGAGGAACTCTTTTCCGCTCAATACATTAAACAAAACCACGATATTAAAACAAAAACCACGCCAGTCTCTAAGTTTACTTACAAAGGCGATTCCAAAGGCTGAAATTCTTTGAACCTAATATGCAAGAAACATGGATTTTGATAAGCGATGGTACCTACTCTAACCCACGGGTGTTGGGGGATCGCGGTGTGTTGTTGCGATTCATTATCCGTAATTTGTTTGTATCTTACTATTAAAACGGTTTTAAGTTCAACCGCGTTATAGCGGAATATCATTGTCAAATAAAGAGAATTACATTAACGATATGAAAACATGAAGTTGGTTTTCTTTTTCTGCGTTTCTGAATTAAAAGAGAAAAATCATAAAAGTATAAATATACTGGGAAGATAACAGTAGCCCTCACCGTCGAAGATAATAAATATATTTCGTTTTTCATACGGCATTGACGAATCGGTGATGTGCCTAGACGAATATGGCCATTAGGCGGGTTTCTGACTGTTGATTTGTAGTGGGTGATGTTTAATCTTAATCGAACAGCAAAGTATAGCGTTTGAATACATTAAAGAAGAGTATTTGAATACTTTTTAATGATAATATCGCTCTAAGTTTGGTCCATGGGTTCAGGTTCGGTGTGCTACGGTTGTGCTAAAGTCATAAAGCATGCTTCCAAAAACTCGTAAAATACTTTAAAAATCCTCTTTGATGAGGCTTTGGTTAGTTTATTAGAAAAATGCGTATTTGAATGTTGACGATGTTCTACAATAAATTAGTCAGTCAGTGGAACACAATATGCAGGCACCCTCGTAAAAATGTGAAGCACACTAAAAGTAATTAAAATCGCGTTTTGGCCGTTCACTTGGTCACTTCAACAAGCTCGGCACGTTTGCTCTTCAGCTGGTGCCGGTGGTACTGTAAGTCGAGCTTTGTCGTGTTCCAGCCCAGATACATGTACACAGTCCAGATGGTGGCCAGAACGCAACGATCCAGGGTCATTCCGTTGGTGAGCCAAAGGACGGTCGACAGGCCGATGAACGACGGGTGCCGATAGCGCTGATAGTAGTCCTGCAATTCGCGTGATTTGTACGACATCGGCGGGGCCAGATCGTTGATGGCGTAGTAAATATGTTTCAGACCGATCAGTTCCGGCAGATCCACCATCAGACTGCCTCCGTAGACGACGATCCACGATAGAACGTGCGCCCCCGTGAGGACCCACCAGAGCAGCTTATTGTCTTCCACATCGAAGAACCACAGACGGAACTGAGTCGGATCCATTTTCCAGTTCTTCAACAGCAGCTGCAATACGAAGGTGAACACAACAAGTGTAGACAACTACATCGGGTAGTTTACCTCAGCACTCACCAGTAAGCAATAGGAAGACGCAATGTTGTAGACGCTTCGTTCCGCCAGCTCTAGCCCAACGGTTTGCCAGAAACGCTTTACCGCCGATGCCCGCATGAGCGTGTGCTGCAGCACAAACAGAACCACCCAGATCGAGTTGAAAAACAGGGAAAACAGTGCCGCACGAAGCGAAGACTGCTCGTTGGGAAACGCATCTGTTGATTGCTCTGCCTGGAGGGGCGTTGCCAGGAAGAGACCCAGCTTTCCCACCGAGTAAAACACTGATATGAAGGAAAGCAGAGACAACGCAAAGCACACTAACTGCAAAAGGGATAACATTTTGGGAAAAAACTGCTCCCAACAATGCTGTTCCGACAACTTTAGCACGAACGGACGCGAGGGCGTTTGTTTACACAAGATTGCGTCTGTCATCGCCCGATCCGGAGTTCATTTTCTGTGACTTTCTAGAATGAACCAAAAACGTGATTCATCTCACCTTTATTTGGCGCAGAATCTTCGTAAATATTCCAGAAATGTCTACCGAATCTGTGCGAACGATGGCTCAAGCTATATAAACGGCACGGCGGCAGCGAGGCTAACAGTCAAAATTCTGCCAAGCGACGAAAGTGAACTATCGAAACAAATTACAGCCAAGCGAATATCAACCAACTTGAAACAGTGCTTAATAGCAAACGTGAAAGTATCCTGAAACGTAAAACGCGAAAATGTCGATCGTTCCGATTTTCTTCCGTAACTGGTGGGACGACGAGTGGGACCGTCCGTTGTGGAACTCGCGGCTTCTCGACCAACATTTCGGAAGGGGAGTCACGGGCGACGATCTACTAACCGCCCTGTCGTCGGTCTCTGCCGATTCCAATAACCGCCGACTTCAACACCAACATAGTCATCCTTCGGGGCGTTACATGCGTCCGTGGCACAGCTCCTGTGTGGCCAACAATCGTGACACTGGCTCGACAGTGAATGTAACCAACGACAAGTTCCAAATCAATCTGGACGTGCAGCATTTCGCTCCCGAGGAGATCTCGGTCAAGTACGTGGACAAATCCGTCATCGTGGAGGGAAAGCACGAGGAGAAACAGGACGATCACGGATACATTTCGCGCCATTTCGTACGCCGCTACATGTTGCCGGCCGGCCACAACGAGAGCGATATCGCTTCGTCACTCTCATCGGATGGCATCCTGACCATCAGCTGCCCGAGGAAAGCCATTGAACAGAAACCGGAAAAGAGCATCCCCATCACCCAGACTGGCCAACCGTCGAAACCATTGGCCGACAAACCCAGTGATGAGAAGCCTGCGGGTGCCATAAGTGCCACGAATGGCGAGGAGAAAAAATGATTTCGATCCCTGATTTCCATAAATTCCCTTAATTGATTTTTAATAAACTATTCCAAAGCTAAAACAGCATAAAATATGACTTTTCATTCTTCAACACTGAAATAAAATTTGAACAATTTTTGTCCAATCCCGCTTCATCGCCAACCTCCTGCTCCATAATACCGATGCTCCCTCCCTACTTTCGTTACTCCCTTTCTACGCCCATCTCGCCGCCTCCGCGACAGACCCTCGTTCCTCATCACCCCCCCGCCGACCACGCTTCGGATCCGATGACCCATTCCTGCGGGCGTTCGGATCCTTCAATGCCGCTAGCGCCCTGTTCGACTTCCACCTCCCCATCTCCTCCTTCCGCCCCCGCCTTCGCGCCTCCACCACCCCTAGTATTTAAGAACTTAGTATGTAAGCTTGAATTTGTAAAGCCACCGCCGACCAATTTAATAAACGAAATGAAATGAAATGTCTCGACTTAGTTTCTCCATTTTCACACACAAACAGCAATAATAATAATTGTCATACCAAACAATTGCATTAAAGCCCGAATCAAGATACAACAACATGCATTCGGAGTCATCGCCACAATTACTAGTTTGGGTCATCCGTGAGCGAATATTCTAAAATTAATCGCAAGCCACCAAAGGGGCCGAGAAGTGAATGCGCCCACGGGACATACAATAGTGACTAATGCATGATAATAGAGATTCGATGGCATCTTTCTAGAAACAAGAGGATTTTCCATACAAAGTTCATAGGTGAAAATAAATCATAATCATAACATATCATAAACTCGGTATTCGATTGCTTTGAATTTGACATTAATATAACTGTGTTTCGCGATCATATTGGTTTTGTTCGTCCACGTCCGCGTGTTCCAATGTCGTCTCATGTTAGTTATGCAGCTCAGTTAGGCTTCATTGCCCGTTGAACCCCAATATCATTAAATAAATAAATAAATAACAAGCGCATACTTTAGGTTTGGATTTGTCTGTTTATTACGGAAACTTAAACAAACGGAGTTTACATAGAGTGTGTTTCAAGGTTACGTTTACAATGATTATGGTTACAGGGTTACAGTTACAATATAGGTTTGTAGTTCCATAAATTTTCAAATGAACGTCTTCAAACTTTATTTCGTTCCTTTATCAGCTGCTACTTTCTGTGGCTGTCCTGTCTGGGTGATGGGAATGCTCTTTTCCGGTTTCTGTTCGATGGCTTTCCTCGGGCAGCTGATGGTCAGGATGCCATCCGATGAGAGTGACGAAGCGATATCGCTCTCGTTGTGGCCGGCCGGCAACATGTAGCGGCGTACGAAATGGCGCGAAATGTATCCGTGATCGTCCTGTTTCTCTTCGTGCTTGCCCTCCACGATGACGGATTTGTCCACGTACTTGACCGAGATCTCCTCGGGAGCGAAATGCTGCACGTCCAGATTGATTTGGAACTTATCGTTGGTTACATTCACTGTCGAGCCAGTGTCACGATTGTTGGCCACACAGGAGCTGTGCCACGGACGCATGTAACGCCCCGAAGGATGACTATGTTGGTGTTGAAGTCGGCGGTTATTGGAATCGGCAGAGACCGACGACAGGGCGGTTAGTAGATCGTCGCCCGTGACTCCCCTTCCGAAATGTTGGTCGATCAGGCGCGAGTTCCACAACGGACGGTCCCACTCGTCGTCCCACCAGTTTCGAAAGAAAATTGGTATCATCGACATTTTCACTGCTTTGTTCACGAAATAAAACTTTGCACTTGACTTGAAATCGGCTTGAATTGGCGTCACGACAAAACTTCTCGTTGGCTTAGGAATCTGCTTCGATAGCTTTCTGTGATTCGTTTGATTTTGAACTGATGCAAACACTCGACCGTCGCCGTTTTATATGCGATGAACATCGCTTTCGAGAATCTAAACGAAAGTTCTCGAAAAACGGAGCGAATTCGATGAGCTACTAGAAATGAACGCACGTTCATTCGAAGGATTAATCATTTAAATTATTTTCGGACCGTGGTTTTCACTGAATGTAAAAACGAGGTAATTCTTTATCATGAAGATCAATACGATTATAATATCAATATTATGTATAATATATAAACATTGAGGAACGAGTTACTAATAAATGTTCTCGATAGTTCTGGGAAAAACTTCGAGAACCGTCTCCATTCTTCTTGCGTTAGCCACGTTCTTCCACAAGTTCTTGCTCTTGGGAAACTGCAACTTTTTATGATGCGTAATGCTTTAGATTATTTAAATTGAATGTGTGATATGATTTATAATATGTTAGAAAATGTATGCGCTGTTAACTGTTTTCGAATCCTAAGATCATTTCTGAAAATTTAGAAGCCTCATCAAATACGAAATGATATTGTAATGTAACAAAGTCAACGCAGTTGCAGACTTGGGTAGCAAAATAAATAAAACACAAGCAAATTGTTTGCGGTAGACTAAGAAGTAGGCGTCAATTTAAAAGTGGATTGAAATAGTCTCTAAACAATCAGATATTATGGAACAATATTTATTGAATTTATTAAATGGCCAAAAAAACTACAACGGCTTTACTTTAAAGGCTACTTAGACTTTACACGGTAACGTTTTCATTATTGTGCGAAATGAACAGAAATTATCTCTTCAAGGTGATAAAATAAGAAAAATTACCCCCTATATTGTAAGTAAAAAGTTAAATAAATTTCAATTCACTTGTGTGGATTTACCATTTTTTTGGAATTGTAACATTTTCATACAAGTTTCAAGAATGCCCTTTGGATAATCCAATGTAATCATTTGGTTTGCATACAACCGTTCAATTCGGGATGCTGGTCTGGTCAAATCATCGCGATGATCGGTGGATGTATTAGTAGTATTACTCTATAACAACTGTGGGATTGAAACTAATGTGCTGTCCATCATTAGGCAATCGTGAAAGATAAAGATCTTTAAAACGTTCATACACATATTATTAAATATAACTAAGAATGTATTTAATCATCTTTTCGTTTAGCAGTTCAAAAGAATGACGTTCTCTTTACGAGCCCAAGGTCATTCGAATCGATTTCGGAAGCAAAATATGAAAGAAACAGTTGAATAATGAGCATAGTATACAGTAAAAGCCACATTTATTAATTAAATAACGAGGTAGATTGTAACATAGTATCAGAGTTGTAAAACATTTGGCCGACACACTTATGACTCCATTTTATCTTGAGCTTTCTTTTGGCCATTTTCTGCGAAAGATTTTCCAGTCAACGATTTCAGTGGTTGTCCAGTTTGGATAATAGGAATGGCTTTCTCGGGTTTCTTTTCGATCGCTTTCCTCGGGCAGCTGATGGTCAGGATGCCATCCGATGAGAGTGACGAAGCGATATCGCTCTCGTTGTGGCCGACCGGCAATATGTAGCGGCGTACAAAATGGCGCGAAATGTATCCGTGGTCGTCCTGTTTCTCCTCGTGCTTTCCCTCCACGATGATGGATTTGTCGACGTACTTTACCGAGATCTCCTCCGGAGCGAAATGCTGCACGTCCAGATTGATTTGGAACTTATCGTTGGTGATGTTCACCGCCGAGCCGATATCCGGCTTGTTAGCAACGCACGAGCTGTGCCACGGGCGAATATAGCGTCCCGTCGGATGATGATGGGTCGGATGATGATGATGCTGCTGTAATCTGTGGCTATGCGAATCGTTCACCGTCGACAGGACGTTGAGAAGGTCGTCCGAAGAAATGCCCCCTCCGAAATTTTGGTCGATCAGGCGCGAGTTCCACAACGGACGGTCCCATTCGTCTTCCCACCAGTTACGGAAGAAAATCGGAACGATCGACATTTTTACAGAAGTTGGTATTGAACGGTTTCTAAAACAGGAACTTTCACTTGAACTTGAACACAAACGGAGATTGTAATAATTCGCTTTGCTTTGAGGTTTGTGCTTCGAGAGCCAATTGTTGCTTGTTTGATTTTCAACTGATGCCGTCGTCGTGCTGGTGCAACGGTTTATATAGATGAACACCATTGTTCCCGAACCGAGCACAGACGTCTCGAAAAGTCTAGAGAGTTCCTCGAGCGCACGAACCCTTTCGCATATGCGAAAGGGTTCATGCGCTGCTACACAGCCAATTGGAAGTGAACATTTAGCGAAAAGTAACTGTTTTTGGGACATTACTCACATCATAGTAACGAAACCAAAAGCCAAATACTTCGGGGCAATGGCCAAATTGCTTTAATAATCATTGCAGTCGTGTGTAGCGCGGACCGTTTTAGTAACTTTCCGACCCTTCTAGTATTTTCCGCTGTCGGTAATCACTGTTTGAGTTCGAACGAACGAACGAACGAACTCGAGTTCGTTTATCGCATTCGCGCGAAACGGAGTTCCTCTGCGTCCGTGAGTGACCGTGTTCATCTATAAAAACTGGCAATTTTGAAGCACGGCCAATCAGTTGGACAGTTCGTACCTCTAACGGCAGTTAATTTGTGTGGTGATTGTCTACGTTGTAATATCGTCTTGATACCGTTTTTGTTCAACTTATCCCCCGGTAACCAGTTAAACTTGAAACAGCCAAAAAATGTCGATCGTTCCGATTTTCTTCCGTAACTGGTGGGAGGACGAATGGGACCGACCGCTGCGAACCTCGCGTATCCTGGATCAGCATTTCGGCGGCGGTATTAGCGGAGACGATCTTCTGGGTGCATTGGCCGGCATCACAGATTCGCGCCATCGTCGGCAGCTTTCCCATCATTATCCTACGGGACGTTACATTCGCCCGTGGCACAGCTCGTGCGTGGCCAACAAGCAGGATATCGGCTCGGCGGTGAACATCACCAACGATAAATTCCAAATCAATCTGGACGTGCAGCATTTCGCTCCGGAGGAGATCTCGGTAAAGTACGTCGACAAATCCATCATCGTGGAGGGAAAGCACGAGGAGAAACAGGACGACCACGGATACATTTCGCGCCATTTTGTACGCCGCTACATGTTGCCGGCCGGCCACAACGAGAGCGATATCGCTTCGTCACTCTCATCGGATGGCATCCTGACCATCACTTGTCCGAGGAAAGCGATCGAACAGAAGCCGGAAAGAAACATTCCCATCACGCATACGGAGCCAAAGAAAATGGCTATCGATTCGCAGGCGAACGGTTCCCAAGGCCAGCGCTTGAAAGGCAAATGAACTCAGCAAAGCATTTTTACGTCAACCGATAAGACTGTTTCGTGCAGGTCATACGTTTTAATAAAATGTTATCGTTAAATTATTTTCACCTCATACTTTTGTCTTGTTTCAATGTATTTTGCCTGAGAGTGTTAGAAACTGATTGCAGATTTTGGGGCTATTGAAAGAAAGGTACAGAATGTCTGCTGTTACTAACAGCGAAAAAATGAGATCAGATGATTTTGGATTTGGATCATGGAGTACGTTCAATAAAAAAAATTGGAAGATAAGCAATTAAAATACACTTACATTTGCAATACGACTCCGGATCGCAACGAAGCGTTTCACGTGTGTGTCTCGGCTAGCGTTTCAATTGGTTGCTCGGTTGGAACCCTTGAAGTTGATCCTTGAGTTGTCGTTCGGTTTGATTGTTCTCTGATTTTTTGAGAATATTAAATCAATATCGAATCAGATCGATTGACTCGAAGATTGTAACCTAGATTTAAGATACATTATGCGGCAAGAAATTACTACGCTGGCATGACGATATCAAAAACACCACACAGGCTAGCAATTTTCAAGGATCAGCTCGGTGAAAAAAAAAACATATAATACGCTACATTCAATAACCAATCAATGTGTCTGCCGTGAGTGACATTACAATTTAGTCGCAACCACCGCACCAACCGGAAGCGTGCCAATAACTTTGGCGCGCTGCGTTTGACTGACTGGTGACTAAGTTTCCACGCTGCTGCTGCCCTGCATCCGTTTCCGGCGGGCATACGCCGAGAAAGTTTCAGAAAAGAATTTTTTGCTCGATCTGCGAGCGTACTCCCCAAGTGGTTCCCAGTATACGAACAGGTCGGCTTCGCGGCCTTTTTTGATTGATTTTGCAAGGCGCCTGGCACAAAGTTTTGCTAAGGATTTTTGCAAACCTCACCTAACCATGGCGGGGCGGCGCATCCGGGGCCCACGAGCGACTGCACGAAGAGAAAGTTTGTTTATCCACTTTCTTCTGGGACCTCCTGCCACGAAATGTCGTGCTAGCGAGGCAGCGGAAAGAATGTTAGCCGTCCCATTCTGCTTCCTTCAAACAGGCCATAACTTCCGTATGCCGGTGCCATGCGATCAGCCGAACGACCACCACGACCGCTTACCGTGTAAACGGTTATGAACACGCTTCAAGCCGTCAGCTGATGGTTCGTTCGGAAAATGGTTGAAACGAGGGCTGTCTTAAAGACACACTGCAGTAAATTTGTTGTCAGTCAGATTGTTCTCGGGCCACCCGTAACCATAATCCTATAATTCCGTGAGCTCTCTGCCATTTACTGATGACAAACGGGAGCCCTAGATTGTTTAAAAACGTTTACAACCCTAAAAGACTTGCGGAAGGGAACGGCTACAATTTATGCCGCCAACCCTTGGGTCGATTGGACACGCGACGAGGTCACATTCGGATTTATAGGTGCTTCCTGGGCGTCTTTCCTGCAACATAGCCCAACCAGCACGGCTTATCGAGAGCTGTGGCCCGTTTCGGAATAATTCGGAAAATAATAAAACGTGACACAAATCCACCGTTTGTTTGTTAATATCGAAGTCAAACTGACGGTGCGTTCGAAAGGTACACACTCCACTCGTTACGATTTTTATTGATATTAGTTCAGGTTAGTTTCAACGCTAACCGTTTTTGGTTAAATTCCTATCACTCGCAGGTAGACTAGCTTTGAAACAGCAACACAGGGCTCTAGCGGGGAGAAATTGGTCTAAGGATGTCGGTCCCACTAGCAGGATCGGGCCGCGGAGTGGTCCACAGTGGCAGTACAGTGGACGGTGTGATCGCCACGGGGTGGCGTCCACGTGGCAAACGAAAACAATTTCACTAATGAATCACATCTTTAGCTGGTTATCGGGGCTATCGCTTCAGCGCTAGAACGTGGTGCGTATTTTGGTGCGTTGGTGCACGCGCGTGCTCACCGGTGCTGGGTGCTGTCGGTTACGTGCATTCGTTTAAAATCGGTACACAGTGAAGCCACGCTTGCGTCAAGGCGACCCATCACGACCGATCACTTGAGGTACGTCAAGTAGCGGCGCGAAGAACTGCGATGCGAGCGACGGGATAATAATAAAAAAGAACAGAGACAAAAAAATGGGGAGAACAAGAACAAAAAAAACAGAAACCAGAAACAGAAAAGAAAAGAAAGCAAAGGAAAACAAAAAAAAGGAAGATGAAAACTCAGACGAAATCGATCGACGCGAATCGGTAGCTCCAACTCTGGTAGACGGAGGCAACCGCCGTCGGGCAGTGTCATGGGCGGGGTGTGCTGGTGGCGGTGGTGGTGATGGTAGTGGCAGTAGAAGGACCTCGGTGGTGGCCTCCGTCTGCCGAGCTGGGCCGAGCTCCAGGGGCTTTACTTCTTGTCCTCGATGGCCGGTTTACCGGTGTGCCAGATGGGCACGTACTTTTCGACTTTCGGCGCCGGCAGGCCGATCCTCGGGGCAGTGACCGTCAGGACGCCGTCGGACGAGAGCGACGACACGATCAGATTGGCGTCGTACCCAACTGTTGGACGGAGAAGAACTAGTTATACCCAATTCGAACGAAACTACCGATGGGATGAACATTTGTCTACGGTGCAAGATGAAGCCTAAGGCTGGCGAATGGGGTGATGCCCAGTTACCGACCACATCAATTACACCATTCCTGTAACGGCCCAGGAAAGTGCCCTGTTTGGTGGCACTACAATTGGATAAAATTAGAAAACCCTGACTCTGACACTGGCTCCGCTGGTGTGCACAAATGTTCCCTAGGTTTGATAACCGACGGACCCCCATGTAACCTGTGCCACTGTGACGGTGGTGGGCATCGATTGTGCAATGCGCGAATGTTTGCTAACGAGAACGGATGAGTCAGATCGGATGCTAAGGAGACGTTCGAGCGATCCTTTAATTGGATTGGACTCGCCGTCGCCTCGGTGGGCAAAGGTACGGAAATACACCCGACCGAGCTCAGGTGATGGAGGGCTGCCGATCATGACGGTGATGATGATGATGATGATGATCGAGGAGGGAACAGTGCTGGGGACCTGTCGTGAGAGAGAGAGAGAAAGGAAGAGAGAGTTTGTGCAAGGCGGTGCGGATGCGGATGTGGATGCGCGCGTGAGCACTCACTTGGTACCAGGTAGCGGCGGGAAAACTGTCGCGCCACGTAGCCCTGCTCGTCCCGCTTCTCCTCGTGCTTGCCCTCGATCGTGACGTACTTGTCCGTGCGGCGCACGGTGACCTCGTGCGGCAAAAACTGATGCACGTCGAGCTCGATCTGGAAGCGATCGCGATCGGTGTCCACCTTGGCACCGACGTCCCGCAGGCTAAAGTAGCGCCAGGGTCGGTAGAGGCTGGACCAGCGCAGGGGCGCCAGTGGCGGTACCCGCCAGTAGTCGTCTCCCGACAGCACCTCGTGCGTCATCGACTTCTCGAGGACGCGCGTATACAGCGGCAGATCCCAGTCGTCCCACCAGGTGCGACAGTGAACCGGAACCAGCGACATCCTAGGACGACCTCTTCACAGGCCGAACGGCGAAAGAAACAAAACCAAAAAATGCCCGAGTGATGTTAAGGCTCCGGTAAGAGGTCAGTTCGCTCGCGTTTTTTTAAGGGTACATCAAAAAATCAAGACCACCCTAGAGCGAGGGCCACATCGGAATGTCGGTAACGGCAAATTATGCTGCCCCGCGCTGCTGATAGTGCAATTTATCGATTTAACACGATGTCACGGTGGATTACGGAGGCGATTATAAATAGAGCTGGCGCAGGCCGGGTTGGCGGGGGCTGTTGTCGTTTTGAATGTCGTTTGTAGGGTTTTGTTGTCTTTTTTCGCCGCCGCCTGCCAACCCGGAGTCGGCCGGAGTTCATAAACCGTGAAGAATGCCCCGAGATTCGCCCACCGAAGGACGTAACTCACGTCAACCTTGGCCACGGACCGGAAAAGGGTCTCCGGGAATGGAATAGCCGTGCACTTGGCCCTCGCCTGGAGCTTCTCCCGGGTGTCGGTGATCGTGGGATGCCGTGCCCTAACCTCAACCCCAAAATGGCGAGGGGCCAAACTAGAACTAAGCCCCTGCTCCGATATTGCGCAGCAACGCGGAACCTTCCAGAAGGACACTGATGTAAAACGGAAATCCGGTCGCTTCGGTGTGACACTTACCTAAAGTTTTCACGCAAAATACGGCCCTTGGGACACTTGGGAAACAGCGAAAGCACTGATCACCCGGAACGGACTGGCACTGGGCGCAAGCGAAAGTGTAATGGCCCGGACACGTTCTCTTTTCGGCACGGGCACGGTGGACGGGGATCGGTCCGCGTGTGCTGACGACGGGAGAAGTAGAAAAGTTGAACCGCTTCCAACGAGCGCACCGACGCGACTATGGCTCGTGGCGGATGGATTTGAATTTTGTTTTGATTTCGCGCAACCCTTCGCCCGTCCCGTGACCGCGCCACTACCTTGCCCTCGGCCGTGCTTCGGGGCTTATTCGCGTGCTGCCACACCAGGCCAGAATAGTTCTAGCGGGAGTAGCGAGAGCCGGGGAAGAGCACACCTGGCTGGCAGCCCTAACTAAGGGCCATCGGTCGTTGGTTGTCGCGCTCGCGCCCTTTTTTCGCCACGATTGTTTACAGCGGCACGGTGCGCGCGCGCGCGGCCAGAGGACAAGTATAGTAGTTGAGTAGTAGCGACACGTTGCGTTGAACACACTCACACACCGATATGGAGCGCGATGGATAATAGTAAACACTGGATCGGAAGAAGCTGGATTCGATTGGGAATTTGTACTTCTGCCCGCCGAACAATGGTCTGGCGTGTCGGTTGGGAATCAAGCGCAATCAAGCGTGAAGATGACATTGGACGCGGTGCCGCGACGTGGCGCGGCTCCGCGCCTCAAGGTCGATCAAGGAAATAATAGTCACAAACGGCAGTGTTGGTCGTGAAAACAGGGCGCAATAACAGGTATGTAGCCAGCACCACACAACACCACCGACACCGAAATGGAGCGCTTTATACGGTATTGTTGTTGCGGTGCACCGGGCCCGCGCCCGCCACCACGCTGCCAATTAGACGGACACGTGGTTTTATTTTATGCGCCGCGTCGCAAACCGCGTATTTGGTGCGCCACCGGCACCGCCGGCGGGATTAATCACTATAAAAGGGGCTCACAGTGGAACCCAGATGTGATCGGATTGGATGCACACGACACACACGCCGCGATTGTTCCGTTGACAAGCGGGAGTGGAGGCCATCGCTTGGGTTCACATTTTTATTCACAAACGGCGTACGGCTTGGTTGGTGAAGTAAATTAAAATCCGCCTACGGAGCGTGGTGCGTAGGTAACGGTCAACGTGCCACGATCGCACCCGATAGCCAAAATGGGAACCAATGACACAGATTTTCGCGCCCAGGCCTAATATTGCACAAATTGTAGATTCATATTCGGGAGGAACATTTCTTAGCTGTTCAAGATGTTCTTATCGGATACATCTTCTGCAAAAGGCTATTTTCAAACAGGACTCCCCTTTGAGCTAATCATTTAAATGCCAAACGGAATTGGCAATCCAGGTTATTAGATGGTTTTTCGAAAGACCGTCATCGTCTTATGCTGGCCCAGGTGACTGAGGCATGGTGACGGTAAAATAGATTCAGCAAACAAGGACGCTTGGAAACCTGCGAGCTCTGCAAACACCGCCGCACGTTCCGGAGAGCACTCTGAGGGAGAAATAAACAACATCTCTTCGCGACGACAGCTTCTTCCAGTACTTCGAGTGCTTAGCACCCGCGGCCAGCTGCTCTAGTGTTACCGACTTTCGGTTTCGGTGCAGGATCGGCGTTTTAGCCGCCTTTGGTCCCACACGAGGCGCATGCCAATTTTCCAATCAATTAACGGTAACTCCTCCACGATCTAGTGTCGATCGCCGGTTCCACCTACACACGTGGCGCGGTACGTTATTTAGTCATTAATTTAAATTTATCATAGATGATCGCGAGCAAAGGCCGAGACAACAAAAAATCATGCTTCCGACCAGCATGTGGACAAACAAACGCTGACGACACCGGCGGTCACGGCGCCCAACACCAATAATTATTCATTCTCTGCAACCACGGGGACCACGACCACAATCCCTTCAGTCACACTGTGTCTCTCGCGGATCATCAAACACTCCCCGGCTGTGTGTGTGTGTGTGCGCGCGCACTTGAAGATTATGTGCGCGGCATTCGTAATTGGCCGACTATCCGGCGTGTCACAAGAACCACACCACGTTCTTTAATTTTGGGGTGCTAAGTGACCGATTTGTGTATAAATAACCGATCGGCTCACGCGGTCCGCCGCAGTAGTCAGCGTTTGGCCGCGCCGGTGAGTGCGAGAAAGTGTCCACTAGCTCCTGGGTCGTGTGCTTAGCGAAACAATATGTCAACGGTGCCAATGTATCTGCGCGACCTGTGGGACGACGATGTGTTCGACGGCCCGCGGCGAACCGCTCGGTTGTTCGATCAGCAGTTTTCCTCCGGATTATTGTACGTACTGTAATAGTGCGGCCCTCCAAACGCAGGTTTATCAATCGAACCGGAATGGTCCATTTTTCCGCCACAGCTCCGAAGAGATGCACCGGTTGGCATCGAACTTTCATTCGTCCAACTTTCTGCGTTCGTCCCGGTTCGGCAGCTTGCGCCGGTCGCCAGGTGTGGCCAGTGGCGATTTTGGAGCGCCACCGAAGTTCACCACTCTCTGTGCGGCCAACCAGCGGCTTCAGATCACGCTAGACGTGCAACATTTCGCACCGCATGAGATCACCGTTAAAACCGTCGGTGGCACGGTGGTGGTCGAGGGCAAGCACGACGAGAAGCAGGACGAGCACGGCTACATTGCGCGGCACTTCGTACGCCGTTACGTACTCCCCGGTGCGTAGTTTGCAAATAATCTGTCGATTGCGTCGAAAATAGGAGAACAGGTTTTAACGACGAAAGTACACGTGTGTCGTTCCACTTTGCAGATGACCACGACCCGAAGGACGTCATTTCGACCCTCTCGTCCGACGGTATGCTGTCGATTGTGTCCCCCCGGAAGGCACCGCCGCCTGCACCGGCCGAAACAGTCCACGAGCGAACCATTCCGGTGCAGCGCATCGAGGAGCGAACGACGGAAAGTGTCCGGACGACGTCGGAAAGTGTTACCAGTGAAAGCAGCCCGAAGTGAAGCTACTCAGCCGCATTTGCCACAGCCAATGAGCTTCGGTCTGATGTGATCTTTCCGCCGATTTGCATTCCTTCTGGTGGTCCCTGTTGCTCCCCGAACCAAAGTGATTAGCAACGAAGGACGATAACGTGTGATAACGTGGTGCAAATTGAAGCGATTTGAATGCAAATAAAGTGCACTCTTTGACTCCTTTGTAACGATTCTGTACCGAGTGCCGATTAGGACGGGTTAGTTTGAGAAAACGGTGCATGCGGTTGTTGGTTACTTTAGTTGCATTGAACGTTTCATGTTTATTTGCAATTACAATTATACACACCTAATAGTTGGTACACTCTCTGGTTCTGCTCGGACTCTGGAACATTGCTGCTGCTACTTACGCAACGCGGATAGCCGGATAGTTGGATTGATAACAAAAATAATTTAACTTCACACATAATGAACCACCACATCCGCCTTTGCTCGTGACTATCACATCGACGAGCAAACCTAACGATCTTCTCAAGAAGCTAGAATCACTTTCACCGGTGGCGTCGTGTACTCGCAGATCGAATAATCGAGTTCGAAGGCCCCGAGAGAGTTAGAATGATTGAATCAGTAACATCAGTTCTTCCTTCAGAAAGTCCGTCAGTGCCTTCGACTCGTTCTCGTAGTTAAAATTAAACACCATCGTCGGCACGAACCGGAGATCGTACAGTGATTTGTTCATCTCCTCCGGTCCAGAACATTTCTGGCCTCCGGTCGGTACGAGGCTAAATTCGGCCGACTCGTGCATGAGACAGGACTGCACGAACTCGTACAGCTGGGCGAGTTTCTCGTAAACGTTAAATGTCCCCTGCAGGTACACACCGTTCGGGAAGCGTACGCGCAACAGGCAAAACTTGTACCGATTGATCGTACGCAGTTCCTCCTTTTCGCGCATAGCCTTCGTCTTGAGCATCTGCGCCTGTTCCAGTGCTTCGGTGCGCAGTTGCTGTTCCCGTTTCAGTTCCTCGGGTGATATGCGGAAAAAGTCTGGCGGCAGATGGCTACGTTTCACTTGTGACGGTAGCAGCACCTGCAGGTTGCGATCCAGCTCAAGGTGAATCGGTTCCGACGCTTTGAGGGCCTCCAGCAGCATTTCCACCGAACAGTCCGGGTCGATGTTATCTTCCGACCAGATCAGATGCGGTTCACCGTCCAGTTCGATCTCGGCAAAGCCGGCCGCGTGCAGAAACTCCATCGAACCGTCGCACACCTTAATCTTGTCACAGAACGTCCGAGTGGTCATCCGAAGCTTTCTGTACTTCTCCTCGTTCGGGTGGTTTATGATGTTTTCGATGCACTTGGTCAGCGTTTCGATGCACACTTCGGCCTTCTCTTTGGGGTTGCAGTTGTAGATGATGAGGCAAGCGGTGAGCCCCCGGTCGGCCGCCAGTTGCTCGTAGAGGAACTCCTTGATCTTTCCTTTCCACTCCTTGCGCGGCAGCACCTCGTCGTCGATCATCGGACACCGGAAGTAAACGCCCTGAACGGCGAAATCTTTCCGAGACTCCGACTCCTGTCGCTCTTCCTGCTGCTCGGCAGATTCCGCTTCTTTGGCTTTCTTTTCGGCCTCCAGCTCTTTGCGAACCTGTGCCCGGATGGCCGCGAGCGACGTGTTGAATTCTTTCTTGTCCTTCCCCTCGAACCGTGCCAGGGCGGCAGCGGCAGCTACCTTGGCTTCGGCCGATATTTCGCTCCGTTTCGGCGGCACGTACACATCGTGCTGCGTCGGTGCGGCCGATTTCGAGGAGGATGGAGCCGGACCGGCGGAATTAAGCTTTCGACCCGGTCCAGCGCCGCCAAACTTTAGTTTGGCTTCGGCCTTTTTCTTTGCGAAAAAGTTCTTTATCTTGCTTGGTGCCATCGGCGCGTCGATCGGTCGGAGCTACCGACCCGGTTGGTGGCTTGTGGGACCTTAAATACGCGGTGTGTGTTCTTTCGGCAGATTCAGTCGGGCGACGGAGAGTTTCAGTTCTTCAATCTCCTTCGCCGTGCCTGGCAAAGAAAACGTGGAAAATGCGTGATCATCAGCACCACCGCACCGAAGCGATGTATCATCGTCTTTGACAGACGGCGGCGGCGCACCAGTTGAGTCATCAGCTGGCCGATCGATACTCACTCGGTCGAATGAAGCGATTGGTGATCCGGTTGCCGTACTTTCGCCACGACACGGCAATGCAAACGGAGAGCGCCAGCAAGAGGGTGGAGAAAATTTGCAACAACAACAGCTGGAACTCGGTAAAGTGCAGCCAGCGGGCACCGTCAAGTGCACGTTTCACGAACTGCAACGTTTCGCACACAAAGCACCAGCCGGTGGTAAGGATGTTTAACTCGAACGACTCGGGTTCACTTTCACCGGCCTCGTTGCGCGGCTGACCAGCCGATGGTGCAGATGGGGACGCCGGAGAGGCAAACTGTCTCCGCACGGATTCGCTCACGAGGAGCAGATAGTCCGATAGCACCTTCGTTATGTTAACCGAGGAAAACGCATCGAAAAACATTGAGCTAACGCGCGGAACGCACAATTGCAAGTGAGGAACAGTTAAAGGCAACAAAGCGTGCGGCCAAATGGATAAATCCGCAACAATGAACCGGTTTTTTGTGCAAACCGTGACACACAATGCTTTGCAGGCAGAAATTATGGAATTCGATATTTACGTTTCGCTGTTTGGCCTTGTTTTGCGTTTTCATTCGTCAGTTGGCGTTTACATCGGAGGATCGTAAATGGTTTCAAGCGCAACAATTTCAATAAACTTTTTGAGTTATAGTTCTGCCCTGCGTACTGTGTAGCCTATTAACAACTCTTCTTTGTGCCTTGAAATTTTGTTTTAAATTAAGTAATGTGAGAATATATTGTTAGTTTGCGGCATTGTTATCATTTTGAATCAGAGGAGATTTTGTGTGTTGTTTGCCTAATGGTATTTTCACCGGGCACAAGCTGTCACATGACCCCTTCGTTGACGTCCGTGCAAAGGAGTCTTGTGATCAGCGCAGCTGGAAGAAGGTAAAATTTTGGGCAGACCAATTTTGCTCTTCGCTAAACTCTTCCGTGCACCGACCAGTGCCAACGAAACGCAACCAAAATGCCTGTCTGTGGACCGAAACTGTCGCTGTGCGGTTTGATCATCTCCATTTGGGGCATAGTCCAGCTGGTAAGGAATGGCCGTGGGACTCCGGGCGGTTTGTTTATCATCCGTGCCCGTATGAGTAATCGATACTGGATCCCCTGAATCCTGCAAAGTTCACCTCGTTATTTCTCTTCCAGGTACTGATGGGGGTGTTTTACTACATCAACAGCGTGGCACTGATTGAGGATCTTCCGCTGGAGGAGCACTATCCAACGCCGCAAGAATTTTACGCGGCAGCTGACGTCGCGTACAGTCAGGTGATTGAAGCGATTGCACCTGACATTGATTGTGCAGATGGTGAATTCTAATACCGCGTACATTTGGGTCTCTTTCAGAATGCCTACAACTGTTGGATTGCTGCCTGCATTTACGTTGTGACGCTGGTCATTTCGGCACAGCAGTTCCATGCCAACAGCCGCTCCACGGTTGCCTAAATTCTGCTGTTCCCCACCATTCTGCTCCCGAGGATGCCCGAGAACAACATCAGCTCGTATGGCCCACCCGTCGATGTAAATATGAGTTTCGCTTCAGTGCATCAAACCACCGCCATCACTCTTCCCGCTGTCCGCACAACATTCCGTTAAGATCGTTCTCCATTTTGCGGTCGTGTCGCCTCGGTGTGCCCCTCTAGTGATGATACCTACCAGCGTTTATCGCCATACAGTGAACAATGTGACCACCGGGACCACACCGTACGCCGGAGTGTGAACCTATCCCTTCTTCCGATAGTTCGAACGCACGCCCTGTAGAAGTTGCCGATGTGAAGAGAAGCTAAATATACTGTGGAAGTTAAACCTAAAACCGCCTCACGGACGGCTCATGTATTGTGTGTTCTGTTCATCAGCACACATTATTTTCTGTTATTAAATCTACTTAATTATTTCGTTGTCGATGCAATAAACAATAATCGTATCGTAGGTGAGTGTCTTTTTATTTCTCTAGGTGCAAACACCCAATGATACTTGTGTCACAGAACTTGTGTTCAGAATGAAAATATAATCGTTTATTAAAGTTTATTTTAGTATCACCAATCGTTTTAGTTTTTTGCACGCTCAATGCTGTGAGATGCTGTATCATTCTGATCGCTTACATCATAAACATTGCAGCAATGCTGTCAGTTGCTGTCACACAGCTGTCACTGTGCGCGGGAAACTTAACCGCTTTGTTTCTTGTTTGTGAGTGCGAGAAAATGAATAATACGAGACAAAACTATTTGAACGCAAAACGATTTGCTGCCGATCTGGCGCTGGAGCACATCATACCGCACAACGTGTGTTTCTATCTGATTCCACCCATCATTGACCTAACGATCGATGAATTCGAGAAGCTGGCACTGGAACGGTTAAGGATCCTGCGGGTGCTGGAGCAAGTGACGGCCAAAAATCCAAAAGTTTCACCCGAAGCGTGGCGTGAAGCGGCCCTGGCCGAGGTGAACCACGAGGGACTGCGAACGTACGTGAAGCTGTGCCGGGGAAACATTAACGATGAGGTTACCAAAATGGCCCGCCGCCGGGACTACCTGTCGCACTTCATTCTCCGCTTTGCCTATTGCCGCTCGGAGGAACTGCGGCGTTGGTTCGTTGCGCGCGAGATGGAACTGTTCCGGCTGAAGTTTGGGGCGCTGTCGATGCGTGACATAAAGGAGTTCCTCGAGGTGTACGAGTTGGAGTACGTTCCGCTGACCGATCAGGAGAAGTCCGAAATCTCCGAACAGCTGTGCATGAGCACTGCCAACCAAACGAGGCTGCAGGTGGAAAGCAATGACTTCTACGCGGTGCACTTCACCGAGGTACTGAACCTGGTGCGCGATCGAAAGTGCTATCTGAAAGGCGGCAAGGCATACATTCCGCCGGAGAGCTTCGTGCACGTCGTGGCCCGGAAGCATCAGCAGCTCATCGAGGACGGTCTGAAGGCACATCTGCGCATGCTACCGACGCTCGAGATTGACGAGCGGTTCTCCATGCTGCTCAAATCGATCCACACATCCTACACCGGCAAGAACTACACGGTGGCCAGAAACGGCTGCGTACCGATCGAATCGCTCGATCAGCTGTCGAAAAAATCGTTTCCGCTGTGCATGCGTCACGTGCACGATACGCTGCGCGCAACGCACCATCTTAAGCACTTTGGGCGTATGCAGTACACGCTCTTCCTGAAGGCGATCGGTGTCACGATGGAGGATTGTCTTCGTTTTTGGCGCGAAGAGCTCACCCGCGGAAAGGTGCCGATCGAAAAGTTCGAAAAGGAGTACGCGTACAACATTCGCCATAACTATGGCAAAGAGGGATCGCGCATAAACTACACCCCATTCTCCTGTATGAAGGTGATCACGGCGCCGATTGGACCGGCGGAAACACACGGTTGTCCATTCAAGAACTTTGACCCGAGTGCCCTCAAAACGAAGCTATCCGGGTATGGGCTGGGCGCGATCGATTGCGATGAGGTGGCCGGATATGCGGCCAAAGGACACTACCAGATAGCTTGCGGGAAATATTTCGAAACGTTGCACGAGACGAAGCTGGAGGAAGGGATCAACCACCCGAATCAGTACTTTGAGTTCAGTCAGCTTACGATGGACGGTAAGGGCACCGAACGGCCGAGGCAGGCGCAACAGCAACGCTGGAACGGTAGCCAAATGAATAGTCAAACGCAGCATGATCAATCCTCCCATGGTTTGGCCGATTCGAGCACACTGAACGGAGCGGACGACGATCAAGAGCTGTGGGAAATTATGGAATCGAAAGAAAAGGAAACATACGAAGCCGCGCGTGGGAATCCATCACTATTGTCCACGTCCAGTGATCGCAAGCAACAGTCTGCGCAAAGTAAACCGAGTCCCAACGTTCAGAAGCAGTTGCTGCAAGACTGGGACGACGAGGATTTCGATTTGCTCGATGTAAACGAATGATCGGTCAGTTGTCCTGTTATGTAGGTTCATTCTATTTAACTGTATCGTATGGATAAGGAATCCCTGGAAGTCCATTGGGCGGTTCTTTTCAAATGTGTTTCAACCATAAGGCCGTTAATACATTCTATGACACAAGTTTATGCTTTTGTTTTATTTATGCTGTTTAAACTAAAGTTTGTGAAACGGACAACATGATTCGTGACGCCTTAATGTATGCTTTTGTTCGAAGCCGCACATTTCGGTCACGTGACGTAGAATAATTTTGTATTTTGTCTCGAGCCATTTTGATTTGCGATGACCAGATAAGAGATTGGCGAAACGCGGCGCTCTTCCGGTACTACTCATGCATTGTTTCGGTCATCGTTATCGGGTTAGTTGTTTTCCGCATAGCATCGTTTCCAGGAACAGTATTCACGGTTTTGTTTGTCAGCGTTCAAGGTCAACGAGTAACTACCAATATGGATTCACTAGCAAGCGCTTAAAAGCGTTTTAAAGCGAGCGTCATAAACTTACCTAACGACCATATCCTGCTCTGCGGAGCCGAAGCATAGTGATGCGCATTAAGAGTCGTTGCAGCCGTTCAGGTTAAGGTCAACCACTTAATGCCGACCGCATCCGATCGTCCGATGACGCAACATTTGCCAGTGGTGTTGCTTTTGGGGGGCGCCTAGTAAAGGAAACGAATAGTCGAAGCCGGTGCCAAAGGTGCTAAACAACCGTGGCCAAAAACTGCGTAGGCCAAAGGTGTCGGCTTTAGGTAAATAATGAGTTTTATGTTTATTGTAAATATCATCGAAAAATAAAGTTAAAACAAAACTAAAAACGCTTAGAACATAATCATTCAATGACTCTATATAGCACATGGTGCTTATAAGCTAATCGATAGTAGTAATTGCAATCTGTGTCTCAATGGGTTTTGCATTTTGCGTACCATTTTGCATCAATCTAAAGAGTCCCCGGCGGAAGGACGCTTCTCTTCCGCGTGGTTCCTCACATCCTACCTCGTACGCCAACCAATCGCTGCTCTGTTTAAATACATAAAACCTTATCTGAGAATCGAACGCTATCGACGCGGTCACTTCTTTCCTCTTCGGTTTCGGTTTCCTGTCCCCTAGTATGGCAAATCTGTTTCTCTGTACTATAAGCGGCGTGTTACTATGGTGTGTACTCTACGCTATGGTTGCCTGCGCAGAATTGAACCAGAATTGGAAACCTACATTGCAACAGAAATCTATGTTACGGAACTGGGATGGAGGGTTCGTTTTAGACCCGAGAACTTCGTGGAAAGCTACATGACATGTTTGTAACTGGGTATTGCTATTGACTGGATATAGAGGTTTGATCGCTTGATCGAATAATCGTAGAGGCGTAGTGGTATTCAAGGTTGGATTTCCTATAGTATTCTCTAACTAAAACTGCGCCATATGCGGTGCAAAACAAAGATCTAAAAGGGGAAACGTATGACACCTAAATTGCAGACGACACGGTAGCGTACCGTAACTAATTATTAAAAAGCCCAATCATCCAACGACTAGAAAGCACTTATCATCCAAACGGCCTTTAGCTCTCCAGCGCCGTATAAACCGTGTCTTTAACACACATTAACTCAAAATCGGTCGATAGTTGCCTTACGGCTGTTTGCCTTAGTCAAGCCCTGCTTCCGACGCGCTTTACTGACTTTTCGCACTGCGTCGGTGACAGACGCGCTAAAAGAACTATCCTCTAAAAATAAAATAAAACTGGTTAACACTAGAGCTTTACCCTGCGTTTAGCACTTGTCGCCATTTCCATTTTCACTGCACCCGATCCCTGCGCTGCTGCTTACGCTATTAAAGTTACAATACGATAAGGCATTTCTGTGTCTCACAATGGCAATAAGCTTTGTTTTGCGTTATTTTTTTCTTTTGTTGTGTTCCGTGTTTCTGTCCTTGGCCGGTCGAAACAATCGCTCCTCTGTCCCATGCAGTCAATTCCTGGATTCGTTTCACGGAGAGCTCGCTTGCAACCTAAAAGCTAAGCGTTTAATGGATTTGCGAGTGTTTCAAACTCAACCATCCCACAGGCGAGGTCGATACAACGGGGAGCGCTGACTGAGCGCACCAGACGCGGACAGAAATGCGCGATCAGAACATCCAGCAGAACCAGTGGACCCGTCGGTGATTGGGTGGGGTTCAAAATTTGCCCACCAACGTTATCGTGCAGCCAGAGTTGTGATGGTCGAGCACCTGCTGCTTCAGTTGGTAGATGTGTTGCTTCAGATTGACCACCATCGAGCCGAGCTCGGTGTTTTGCGTTTTCAGGTCCTTCACCTTGTCCTCTAGCTTCGAGATGCGTTCGAGCTTTCGCCGCCGGCACTTGCTGGCCGCCACTCGATTGCGCAGTCGCTTTCGCTCGAGCTTGATCCGCTCCTGCGACTCCATATCGATCGGGCTGACCGGGGGTGACTGTGTGCCAGTGGTAGGCGGTTCTTCCTTCACCACACCTGGATAATTATCTGTGCGGGTCGGATGGAAACGAAAGATTAGTTAGTGGCTTCGATCAGCGACCAGTCGGGGCCGAATAAGCTTACCCAAATTAGTGTAGGTCATCTCGCCGCCACTCATGGCAGTGTGGCCGTTGGAGGTAAGCCCGCTGCTGACCACACCCGTCGCCACGGGTGGAGCTAGTTGCGCGCTCACAGTTTGGTGCTCCGTAACGACGATTGTCTGACTGCTGTTGTTATTGTTGGTGCTTGTACTGTTATTGTTGTTATTATTGCTGGCCACGTTCAGCTTACTGCTGGTGTCCTTCTTGTGGATGGACAGGAGCGCATCTTCGAAGCCCTTCGCAAACTGCCGCTGCTCGGCACTGGCCGACGGGGGAAAGATGATTGCACTTGGTGTAGGTGTCGCGAGGGCCGCATTATGACTTATAATCTTCTCCAGCTCCGGCGAAACGAGTTTCAGCATCTGCAGGTCCGGAGACGGTAAAATCGCCGGGATTGTGATTGCCGATGTGTAGCGGGTTTTGCGGGCCTTCCCGGGGCCCGGATTCAGTTCTAGCGTCGCCGGTCGCTTCAATCCATTGCCGTTGCCAATGGTGGGACCCGTTCCGGTGCTGGCCGTTGTCGGGGCATACTGGGCATTACCGTCCTCGTAGAACGATTCCATGTTGTTGTTGTTCGTGTGTTTACTGTTCAGAACGTTGTTCCTCATGGTGCGAATGTAGTGGGCTCCTTTTTCCCGGACGGAAATTGGAATGTTTCTGGTTCCGTTGACCACAAAAACACACACAGAACACCAATTTACCCCAAAAGCTTTGTTGTGATGGACGAACGCACAAACGTCAAATTTGATGCGAAACTTATTTTGTACAATTTGCCACGGACAATCGAAGAATGCGCTGACACTTGTTTGTTTTTACACGCGCACTCACACACTCGCAGTCGCTGCTGGTGCGCTTTTCGAGGGAACGGATTACGACTTTGTTCCGAAGAAGTGAGTCTGAAGGTTAACGTGGGTTCCTTTCTGGTGGGTGCGTGATTTTTATCGCCAACCCTCGTCGTGGTACCAGGTAAACCACTTGTTTCTTATCCGCTTCTCGGTAAGGCCACTCGTTGGTAGTTTCGTTGTTCGCCTGCTCGCCTGATGCAACCCTTCTTCGAACGTCCGGCGACAAGCGTTTTTGGTATTTTTGATTATTATCGCAACCAAGTAGGCGCTGCTGCACAGTGAAGTCGTGTTTGACGTTCCTGTGTTTTTGCCATCACACAGCACCAACACATATGCACAGCGTTAACGACGGCCGCGCCACACAATAATCGAAGTGTCACTTCGCGGACGCACACACACAGGCGCTCGCACCCATGCGCCGACACACACACGCACTACGCACGAACAAAGTGGCACGCAAAACACAAAGTCAGCCGGAGGACCCGGTGGGGGGGTGCCGCACACGCCGACAATATATCAACCGCCCAGGCCTACTACACACACGATGGTTGGTCGACGGCGACAAATATGAGCCGTTTCGCAACGGGGGGAAATACACGCGCGGGACGTACTTAATTTATTCCGCGACACCTCGGCCGCCCTGTACTAGAGTTTTCGTTTTGTTTAATTACTGCCCGCAGGTCACGCGTTTGGGGTATTTTAGAAAAACGCCCTCTTCTTAATGCACAGGAGTTGGACACACACAAAACAGCACGGACGAGAATAACGATGGACCACGTAAAATATTAAACGGTTCGTTGCTGAGTGACATTAGCACAATAACAACTTATTTTTCCATACAACACGCTAGTTACGTTAATTTAAGTTAGTCAACTTTGGATCAACCCGCGCACATCAGGTCCATCGGAGGCAACGGCAGAAAAACGAATGAAAGCTTCGGGTCGTGCGATGGTTCGTTTTTAACATATGATTCATGGTGCTAAAAATAGCTACCCGGAGACGTCATCGGGCCGCACGACGATTGGCAGGTACACGGAACCACGTCCCGACCGGGCTCCGATCGGCTCCGTTCGGTCATTCGTGTCGAAACTTGTTCTCTCGGCGCGGGCGCGCGCGTGTGTGTTGGTATTTGTCTATTGGCCACTTTTTTCGGGGAGCCAACCGGAGCCATAATGCAAAATTGTGGATACGCAAGGCGGAGCAATAGTGACGGGGGCGAGACCCCCGCCGCACCACAATGGTGCCCCGGGCGCGTGTGTGTGTTTTGATAAAAATAATCTTCGAACGGAAAATAGATGCACTTGGCCGAGCGTGTGGAATGTTTTGGATTGGTGACCGTCAAAACGATAAACAATCGGCACGGCGTTGGTTGTTCTACAATCCAGCACTGTGGATACGTTGCGTTTTTTCAGTTGGTGTACCGCAGGTTTTTATGGCCCATCTTCACGCGGTGCTGACCGCACACCACAACGTCGGTAACAATGGGTCGCAATGAGAGTGAGAGAGAAGAAGTAAGACAACAAATTAGCGACTTCCAACCCGATTTGGCGCAAACGGTCCGTTGCTTCCGCGGCCCAAGTCTTTGGAACCTCTTCGCTCTTACGGTCGTTGTTGCATTTACAGTATCACAGTGAAAGACATGAAAGGGTCGAAAATTCCTTAAAGTGGCACCCTTGGCCTTTCTCAATTAAGGTCAGCATTTTTTTGAAAAGGGATCTCATAGTGTCAGCTTTTTCGAATCACGAAAGTATCGAAAACTGAAGATATGCGTTTGGTTTCAAACAATTAATATCTGGTCGATATGGATGTACAGGGTTTTGCTTTTCCTCTTCTGACAGATAACACACAACATGGGCAGTTCCGATGGTGGCACTCCACGAAAAATTGTGCATTCAACCGGAGGACCGCTTATCGCATTTTTTCCGTTTGCCCGATTCCCGCCGCGTTTATCTGCTGCTGGTGGACTACCCCACCGGAGAAGCAATGGCGCCGTCGCAGCAAAACCGGAAACATGCCGGATTCCAGCAGCCGGTGTCGCCAAGAATTCAGGTCAAAGAATAGTCGAATTCAGGGTCCGAGAATCCGAGAGTGCGGCGTTTCCGATCTGGACGTTTGAAGGAAAGCTCTGCGTTGCGTCGTTTATCGTCGTTGTCGTCGATTGCTGGGTTCTCGTGTCGCCGGGCGGTCACCGGAATGTGGGGCGGGAGGGAAGCGCGCGGAGGTCCGCTTACGATAACAAAACGAAGAAACCCACAAAAAAAACCAAACGCGTCGCAACACGCTCGGCTTCGGTCGGCGGCCATTAGAAAAGATTGTTCTCGTATAGAACGTGATTCTGCTGAGATCATGCGCTGCTTCTGACTCGCTCGCTCGCGCTTGAGGCTCTCTCCGTCGCTCTCTTGTTTTATCTCTTATCCTTCGCTGCTTCATTCCATCTCTTTCGGGCGGCTCCGAAGTGCAGCCGAAGGCGATGACTCATCGTTCAATTATTTACCTCCCCTCCCTCTTCGCCCCCACAGCCACCAACGGCCTTCGGTCACTCCTCCGATCACTTTTGCTGTTTACCTTTTCCGACGTAGCCACGAGACGCTGGCCATCGCTAACCCGTACAGGACCGTGCACGTTTTTATCGCCACCTGAGCCGGTCTGGTGCCTTCGACTCTCGGAGCCCACCGGAATATCTGATTTTATCTTTATGATGACGGTTAAGTGTTTCAAACGAATTAGGTTTTCAGTTTCACACGTTATTCGGGAACTGGATTCTAGAGCATTTTCTTACGAAGCATGTTGTCAATTACAAAAATATTAGACGATTCTTCAGTGATTGCATTTGCTTACAAAGGCCTGTAGTTGCTTACGTTAACAAAACCTTGCTGCCCACTTGCGGTGGAACTATTGTTTTATGGTCGCCAAAAATAGCCATCACTGTGCGTCAGTGCGACTCTGAACTGACGGCATTTCGAGAAAGCGCGATCCTCTTTCCTCCGCCACGAAATCATGTACACGCACACGTGAATGTGTTGCGTGGTTAAAATTGACGCAGACGCTAGATGATAAGCTTGCCCGGAACCAACAACAGACGATATCGAGTGCGGTGCGAAATGTAGTTAGTTGTTTAATTATTGTAATATTTTTGGGATTGTAAACATAAAATGCGCGTTTTTTGCGCAAGTTTTCAGGGCAGAAGATTCGTGAGGATGTTGCAACGAATCGAAATAACACTACTAAAGTGCAGTACTGCAGCTTAAATAAAGGCGATCGCTGTAAGCTCAACACACTTTAGGAACGCGCAGCGAAACAGGTTTGTTGCAGCTTGAAATGTAAAATACTGGAGAAAGAAACACGAAAATCCCCAAGTCATTGGACGTCGCCGTTTTCGCTGGCGCTGGTTTCGACACTTTATGGGCGCATGTTTTGGCGGCATTTGCCTCTCACATGTTCGGCAGATTTGGCGCGCTCCGGTTCGTGGAATCATGAATGACTCTTCGCGGTTGCTGGGACGTTAACGTTGGGAATTCCCAGCAGGCGCTATGTTTAGTGCTGTGGGGTAGCGAAACATTCTATCGCACGCTGTGGTGGCACACGTGGAAGGGTGCGAGGAATAGCATGTTGGCGTGGAGAGCGCGCTGTTGTCTTTGCTGCGCGCTGCGGTGGTTCCGGCTCGTGTGAGATAAATGACTAGTGACGTCACGGTTACAATGCGTTCAGGGGTAGAATTGCACCTGGGCACCTGGTCATCTGGTGGCACTTATCGCATTTCGTCATAATGATGGGGCACGGTGGGTGTGGACCGGATGCTGAGGGCAGGTTTTGCAATGTTATGAGGTACGAACAGGGAAGATAACTGATCTCAAATCAAATCTCAATTAACATAGAGAAGTTCAACAAAAGCCCATAGTTTGGACACGGTAGGACAGTAAAGTAGTTCAGAATTCATTAAATTATTTCATTGCTTCGAACGGTTAGAGGAAAATTCGAAGGCGAGGAAGTTTTCATTCCGAGGATCCAATCGATAGGCCGTTTGAGTTTAAAAGACCTCAATTTCCAATTCGTCTAGCGAACTTCCTGTACTTTCGAGAACTTCATCATGACTTCACACTTCTTTTGATAAAATCTAAAATCTGCTTATTTGTTGCCTATGAGGCGGAACAAAGTTCGTCGGGTCAGGCAAAGGCATATCGCTTACAGCGCCATCTGGGTGTCGATAAAACTTTCAGCTTGACGAAACATTTCATGAACGTCTTTTTTTCGTAAATATTTTTCAAATTTTGAACTTTATGATGTGCGAATCGTTAACACTTTTTTCTGATTCATGAGGCAGATTACGTTATTGGGAGGTGTAATTCGGGCTTATAGTTAAGATTTTACTAAAAAGAGAATACTAAGATAGTGTACTTGCAATGTTGCTGGCAAAGTGGCCGATAATTGAAGCTGGAACAGATGGCCGTGTATATTGAAGTTCCGTTGTACAAAAAGTTCCACAGTTAAATTTCATTTTTTCTAGTGCTAAATAAAAACAGCAACAGTTCTCAAACAGCTTAAATGATAAAAACGAAATGCTTCAAATTGATATGGACTGAGCCAGTTTTGGATTTGAACTGAGCCAGTTTTGAGAGGAATGCGTGCATCGTTGTGAGTGCATGTTGCATTCACATCAGTAAGACACCTTCGACGTATCGCACATGTATACGACGATAAGAATTTCAATCCATAGCCCGAGAAAAACTATTTCATGCTCACAGCCATTGCTACATTGTTCAGAAAAATTGCACACATTTTTGTAAACCCATTCCACCGATGTTTGAACGATTCCTACGAACGATGTTTCTCCTCTCTCTCTTTCCCTCCCTCTCTCTCTCTCCCCCCTTTCTCTCTCTCTCTCGCCCTGTGAATTGAATGTTTTGAGCTGCAATCCGAGGTCGAGCATAATTTGCCAATAAAATAACTCACCGGCTTCACCGGCGGCATCGGATTGCGGTTATGCACCGTATAAGGGATCGATGGCGATGAATGGAACGTTAAAAAATACCTGGTGAAACAGCCTCCGGCCAAACAGAATCCGGCCCAAAATCCAGTCTGGTGCTCTTGAACGAACTCCACCCCCGTCGGCGGTTGGCTTGGGTCCCAACAATCGCTTCCAGAAGGGCGGTGATTGACTTGCGATTATTTCATGCCGATCGTTGGTTGAGAAATCGATCGCTTATGAGCGGGCAGCATTGCGACTAAGAGGGTTAACATTGCCGACCGTTGACATCATTGGGCTAGACCGGCTAGACAGACGCCACTGGCTCGATTTCGATGTAACGCGTCGATCAAAACTTTTCTTGATTATCGCGACAAATCATTTGCATATCTCCGTCGGCTGAAGTGGACACATCTTCGTTAGCCGCACGGGCCACCGGCTCGATCACTTCATTCAAGCTCTGGACTGACGCGAGAGTGAGCGTGTCGAATGTTTTGTGGTTTTTACGGCCCATTCGCGACCACTTAAGTACGGAACCAGGTTGCCCGTTGTTGCACCTCATCGGCGCTCTCGTTCGCTTAGGAAGAGTATGTATCATCTGGCCTTTTCATGATCAGCAACGACAAACACATCGTTCGAATGCCTCGTTATGTTCGTTATGAGCGGCAGTGGAACGCTGTGGAATATGGCAAAAAAGCTACATCACTTAGCCTGTTCGCTTAATATTAATACTTTAGAGTAAAAATTGAGGTTTGCTGTAAGGTATCGAAATAGTAATTCAACGCATTCCATGAATGAGATTCCAACGCCTACTTTATCGTTCATCCAGATCAGCATCGGTCTAAAAGCCGCACGAGCCGGTCGGTACATAATCCGCTTCTTAAGCCAACGATTCCTGTCACCCACGCTTGAAGCTTGAAGATACTTTGTTTAAATCACACTTTTGGCGCCGTACAAATTGCTCAACCGCGGTGCCCTTCCTTTGCAATGGACGCCACGGAACTACCCCGTTAGTCAGCAACCCACCCCGTCAAAAAAGAACCGTTTACCTTAGCAACCTATAAGCTACTTAACGGCCGGACCGAGCAGCCAGTTTTGGGCTGTTGAGCAAAATCTAAAATTAAAACAAAGCCTCGGTTGGATGGACGAAAACTTTGTTTCTGGTTCTGCTGCTGCTGCTGCCCCCGAACCTTTGGAGCGCTGTTGAAGGCTGGCAGGATCATTACTGACAGTAGGGCGACATTAATCTACAACATCGTCCACCGGTGCCGATGCAGTTTCGATTAATTATAATTTTCCCTACGCAGCTCACGGGGGGCGATAATGTACCGTGACACGATTAGCATACGTGCTGTGGTCAGCATCGAGCGAGCGATCGGTTGATGCCCCATAATTTGCCACTGATTCATGGACCCCGCGGCCCGATGCTGCGTCGAGATGACGAACGGGCCGATTGCGCCATCATAAAATCGATCGTTCGGCGACCGTTGATCGCCGGTGATTTGATGCCATCTTCGTGAAGGTTGCGTTGGATATTTTTGTATGTTTCGATGCCGAGGCGATCGAATTCAAAGTTCAGAACCGAAAGAATTCTTGTGTCCATCGTGGTGCAAATATTGGTCCCCACCGTGTAACGTTGCGTAAAACCAGGAGCCAGTTGACGAAGCCTGCCCCACATGACGATGGTGGACGGCGCCGGTAGGAAGTGATGATGGCAGCCCGCTGATGAATGTTGACACGGCGCCACCGGTTGCGGATCTGCGGCAACTGTTGATATTGCAAATTTTGCACAAATAAGTAAGACGCCCCGGGACGCTTGAGTAGAGGCGAACAACACGCAGCATTGCTACCGTTTGCTAACATTTCAGTTCCGCTGGATAATGGCCAAAGAATTCCGGGCGACGGAGGGCGACCCGTGCGCCGAAAATAGACTCGAGTCAGTAAGCTGAAGTGGATATTTCGTCCAAATTTGTGCTCTGGCGTCAAGAAGTGGCTGATTTAGGGATTGGAGGCTCGTGACGGGCGACACCGAAATTCGGGATCTTCGAATAAAATTTAAAACTGTTTGCCGTGTCATTAGAACTGAAGTGAACCATCCACGGCGCGAGCAGGAATTTAAATTCAGAAGCCCTCGATCGGCAGTAACAATGTAGTGAAACATCCGGTTATGGTGGAGATATTTTCAGCTGTTCTAGCTCGCGTCTCTGCTCGAGCAGTGGCTCCGAAGGATCGTTGATAAAGTGACAAACGGTTTGCATGCGGGCGGTGTGCGATCAGGGATTATCTTAATGAGAATAACTGAGTAATTTATGAGCAACACTGTTTCGGCGCCAGGTTTTCACAGCTAATCAACGTGTCGTTGACCGGTGAGGTATGCGTTCAATGGCGAAGATGGGCTTCTTTATTGAGAAATGGGCAAATTTCTACGAAGACAGATTTTACATTAAGGATGTTCGAATGGATGACGTAACAACGAAAGATGAAGGCCACAGTTGAGATCTTTTGTGTTGGGTGTTAAGCCTTGTAAGATCTTATACTGCTTCGCTATTGGCAGGCAAGTTCATTCGTTTATTCCTTACAAAAATCAACCGTTTAACCATTTTATTATTTCAACAGCTATGCTTCGGATTATGTGGTGCGATAGTGTGATGCTAATCGACATCATGCACTAAGTTATAGGCCTCAACAGGGTTTTGTATGTTCGCTTGACCCTTCAAGATTGGGTTTTATTTTTGTTTGATTTTCAAACGCTTCGTCCGCCTTGTAAGTAAGTTGGATCCACAAACGTTAGGGGCGTTGGCGGTTGAAGGGTTGACAGAAGCCATGCTTCACACACAACTTGATGTCCAAAAATAGAACCCACCACTCCGCCCTAACGGACCTACCCCAAAGGCGCCCGCGGCCGACCCTCCTCTCGGCGCGGTCTCTTCGGACTTCGTGAGGATCGTGTCGCGCGTCTCGTAGCCTAATGGGGTGTCGTGTAGGCCTGGACAGTGTCGCCAAGGGTGGGGAGCCCCAAAAAAAGGCCAAACATCTTATCGCTCCATCACCAGTCGGTTGCGGAGGTTCGTCTGGTACGCACACGGAAGATCGTGCGATCGCCCTGGACGAGTGTCTTCCTTTCGGGAGGTCGTAACCTGTTCGACAGTGAGCAAAGCTTTCCAAACTGTTATAATTTGTTTAAGTTTTGACTGGTTAGATATAGATCATTTTGCAGTCTTTTTCGAGGTGGTTCGTGGTGCCGTTTAGAAAGTTGTTCTATTTTTGAGAAAGCTTAACTCGTGAAACGTCCCTAGCGAAAAGGGATAAAATCAGGACGGCGGAGTGATTCATGCGTTCGCCGTATGTCGACGTCTTACAACGCGAAGGAAAAGGATTTCACACGTACGAACTAACGACCGTGCACCTTTATTCGAGAAGGAGCTTCCAGTGCCGGGGGTCATATACACGCGATGGCGTTAGTCTAGGACACTACTCACCACCCCAGAACCCCGGTTCGGTGAAGACTGGTTTTTAAGAAACTTTAGCAGAAAGTGCATCACAAAATCGTAACGACCCCATCAGGCGGATCCGGTGGCCACGTTAGATTTATGGATTTTTAAGTGCTTTATTGTATAAAACATTCCTTCACCGGTGTCGGGTGCGGATTTGGCGGTGGGATTTTTCCGGTTCGTTAGAAATTTTTGCTCCTCGCCGGAAAGGGGTGCACCACCCCCGTGGCGTGGCCAACAGTTTCTCACCAACGGGGATAAAGTGCATCATCACGTGCCGGCGGAGTCCTTACGTTCGTTTCCTTCCTTCGCTTGGCGTGAAATTTGCCAAACGATTCGCGAGCGAGGAGCGAGCAGCGGGAGAAAGAAAATCCCCACCGCCAGATCCGGGCGTCGGAGGGCAAGGTGAACGAACACATTCAACAGTGCGCTTCCGTCTTACTTCGATTCGATTCCTCCGGTAGCTTTCCGGTGGCGCAGCCAAGGAGGTGCACAGAGAGTGACAGAGAGTGTGTGTGAGTGAGTGAGAGAAGGAGAGAGCAAGCGGAAAGCCCTCGAAGAAACAAGTCAAATCACGGCCAACCGCACGACACCACCGTCAACAAGATGCTCGACAGGACGGCGCGTCGGGGGCCGCGCAATGGAAGGATCACCGGGAGGTCCCAGACGGCGACGACCATGACCAACCGTAAGTAAACGAACCGAATGCCCTTCCTTCCGTCTTCTCCCCCCCTCCTTTGGGCTCCTCGTCCTCGGAAGGATTCCGGATACAGGCGAATCGGAAAGATGTTTTCGAAATTAGCATAACGGGTGCAGTGGGCCGCGTGAGCCCCCGAAAGCTCCCGCATAATGCTCCGGAGGCCCTACCCAGCACGGGCTTATGTCGGTTTGTCGGCCGCGGAACAAATGGCGCAACAGCTTCATACCCCCGGCGCGCCAGTGACTTACGGAGTGCCGGCAAAAGTATCGACTTCCGGTTCCGGGGGTCGCTCAGCCGTTTCGCCTGTCTGTCACTACTTTGAAACCCATTTTTCATGCTCCTTCTGCACCGCTGCAGCTGAGGCTGCCCCGTCATCACGGCTTCGGATCGAAACTTTGCCCAAAACCCACCATCCTTAACGAAGGACCCCGGTAGCTGCCTGCTGCCACTGAAGGAGCCGTGGTCTTTAACGATCCTAACCGCAGCGAGCTTTTCGAACAGAGGCTAAGGCAGGCAAAGTATGATGGAGAGCCGACGGTCTGCAGTGCCTGCAGAATCCGTGGGCCAGATTATGGCGCCTTCAACATTGTTTCTACAATCCCAAATCCCGCGAGTTTGCCGTTGTTTCATGTATTGTTGTCTAACTCCAGCTTTAAGAATGTGAAACATAGAAAAGTAAAATTCTATCAACGGCTTTTGACCCCGGCCAACCCTTGTTGAGACCGTTTGACTACGTTGAAAACATTAATTTGAATTCTTTGAGGCCATCAAAAAACAATTATGAAAATCACATCCTGGTGTTCAAAGGGGCGTGCCGGCACGCTCCAAAAGCCGCTGCTAGCTTCTCATAAGGGTGATCATAACATTTTTGGAGTGCCACATTTGATCTGACCAAGGAATGTTGCATATTCAATCGAGCTCCGTTTGATCGTCACCGCAAAAGCACAAAGCTTAGAGCTTTACGAATGGTTCTGCGTTAAGTAGCGCTAGTAGAAAGTGACCATCTTTGTACCAGAGCGTAAGAAAGCGGACATTTGTTAGGCTCTTGTTGGTCGTGCCTAGAACTGGCTACCCCAGCAATGGGAGATATCGCGAAACACACACACACACCCAGAGCAACATAAAACTGCCCCAGGTGCTCCAGATAATGTCGAAAGCGAATGCTTTCGGAATAGTCGGTGAGGGACCCTTTTAGACGCGGATCTGGAGTGTGTTTTTTCGAAACGATCCATTCGCGACACCTGTTTTGTGTCAAGTCCACTAACCCCTCCGAGTGTTCTGTCCTTGGAAGGGTGACGAGTAAAATGTGCGCACCCAGGACACCGGGGCGGGCTTAAATTTATGCTGGCCCGTCCCCGAGTTTAGCCGTTCCAATTTAGCTTTGGCAGCTGACCGGCAGCGGGATATCAATTTTATGTTCCTGGCAACCTTTTTGTTTGCTTGAACATGGGCCACATCCAAGGGCCAACCTGCCGGGAGATAAGAATCGCAAAACGGCGTTAAATATGCTGCCCATTCTGGCCGCCCCGTGGAGCGATCGTTAATTCGGTAACGAGTTTTGCCAATGGAAACGCTGTACAACTTCTTTGGCTCTATCCTGAAGATTCTGGCCGCGCGATAACCGATCGGTAATCACATTAATCTAAGGCGACGCCTAAAGGGTTTTTAATGATCGTGTAATTATGTAGAAACAGAAGAAAAGTCTTCCACGTGCTCTCGCTGTTTGGAATTGATATGTTTATGTTGAAGACTTCTTTGAATAACCAAAATTATGTGAAAAATGCTGAAAATTTGTGGAGTGTCTTTGAATTCTACCTAATTTAATAGTTCTACGTTGAAATGTTAAGCCTAAGCCTTGAAGCGCAAGATCGCAACTCGATCGATGAGATCACTAAGAATGATTGAAGAGGCATTCAAGATCAACAAATACATAACTTGTGAATTTCTGAAAGTGACTTTCTGTTGAACTCTGGCCACCTTTTTGTTCAAAACATCGTAATCCAGCTGATTGGATTATTTTACACGGCAATACATTTACATTTGATTTGATTGCGTGACCCCTTCAGACCGAAATGTTAAAGAAATCTCCATTAACTAGTGGAGAGCAGTAGCGGTGTCACATGTTTCAAAACATTTCAGAACACAATAGTGGAGTTTGGCCATCAAAAGGGACTTACTAACTCCCTTTCTCGCTGCACGATACGCCATCAGCTGTAAAGCGTAAGTTCAACCCGTGAGCTAATGGGACGGGTGATCGCTAACGCGTCGGCCCCCGGGACGGAACACACCGGGCGTAATTTATGTTAAGACCGTGCTATTAGTGTTCGCTTCACCACCAGCACCGCGATCGCTTATGAAGAGGCTTATCGCGTCTGTTTTTTTCTGTCTTGTTCATCGATTTCGATGATCCCCGTGCGTTAAATCAATCAATCCACCGCGACCAATGCCATCGCGGATCCGGCTGACATTCTCGGGCTGCTCGAAGAATTCGTTGTTGCCGCCGCGGCCGAAAGGCGACACATTTATTGGCCGACACGCTTCTGTGTGGGGGGCGCGCAAAACTCCCACTTCCATGAGCGGCGAAGGCGGATATGTTGAAGGTCACGCTTTCTAGTGCGCCAGAACGGTAACGTACCGACCGACGGGGATGGCCGCCAAGCTGTCACGGTGGGGCGGTTGGCGCCAGCTTTGGCCACGCATCGCCACACGTGAAGATCCGGCTCGGGTTACAAATGGCGCTGGCGAAACCGGGACTATAAAACCCGGCGAGGCGCACGCACACAAAACGCAAACGAGTAACGCCAGCGTGGTCCCTGATGGGCGTTTGGAAAAAGTGGAAAAACTTGATTCGCGCCGTGATGAGAGACAGAGAGAGCGCGTGATGATTTGCCGGATGCGGCTACTTCTGCAGCGATCGCCGGCACAGCATGATCTGGCTTATGCTGCTGCTTCGGCGCGCTAACCACCGCCACCGCTGGTGTGTAATTATGAAAAGCATAAAAATTTAAATGAGAATATTTTAATTTTAACGACCCTTTTGGGACGTCGTAAAGATGGCTGACAAATGTGTGTCAACATGTTTGTTTATTGAGTTGTAGAGTGCGTTGTAGTGCAGTAATTCTTCGCGCCCTTTCCGACAGGCAACGCGGCACACGGACTTACAACGACCACGAACAAAAAGCCGGCCAGTTAGGGGTGGCCTCAAGCTGGGGTGGTCGGTGTCGCGGCTTTTTCGATGCCGGGTGCGTTCCATGAGTCAATCGGCCGGCGATGGGTTGTGATTTATTTTTATTGAACTGTGGCCAACATTGTGCGAGGCCCGTTGATTGTTTTTGCCAGCACGAACGTGTCAAGTGAAAGATCGTGTCGGGGTGGTCATTAAATTTTATATTTATTTTCTATCACACTCACATTTACTTAAAATTCACTTAACGGCCCGTGATTTATTCCTTTGTTTGGGCCAGAGCAGTAAACTGGCACCGTGCTCAGCCGTGAAGAATTCGAGCATCCCGGCACTCTAATGGCTGTAGTTCGAAAGTTCCAACAAACTGCGCAATAATGGTCGAGAAATGATCTGTTTTCGGGGAGTGTGCTGTTTAGGCGATGAGTGACATAAATTAGCGTCTTCCGTAGGGTGCCGAAAACTAATCCGGCGTCTGTGTTGAACGGAGGCCCCACGCCACATTCCGATTCTATCGACCGTATTTGGGTTGGCATTTTATGAGCCACAAGGAATTTAAATCCTCGCCACCCGAGTTCGAGTCCGTGGGTCCGTGGGAGATCGATCGCAACCGATAGTGAAACCATCTTTCCGCCGGACAAACCGGAATTAAATGGAACGCAATGGCCCGGGATTCGAGCCGGCGTTCTGGCACAGGTTCCATTTTCCAAATTGTTAAATAAATGGCTAGAATGGAAAAACATAAGCAAACAGGCAGCGTCGGCCGGCGGTGAGAAGGTTTCGGCCGGGCCGGGCGCTCTTTCTTTTTGCCAATAATTTAATGTTCGATTCAAGCCTCCATCACTCATTTGCATAATTGATTTTATCTTGTTTTCGGTGCCGGAGGCCGTACCTTCGGGCTCGAAAAAAGCTCCATCCCCTCCGTCAACGTCAACACACGCCCCCGACACGTGCGGCGTGTGCTTTGGTGGGAAGGAAATCAGAAAATTTGGGAAATCAAACGAGAATGTCGAGAATGTTGCTGCGCGCGCTCTTTCCGACCCGTCTCGGGCCATGATGTGATCTATTTAGGTGGCGTAGGGCCCGATGGTAGGAAGTTCCCGCTGCCGGTATCCGATTTCCTTGTGTGCGGCGGGCCCATGTGAAATAGTTCGTGAGCCAGATCGTTAACGCCTCCGAGTCGCGCCGTTAATGCTCGTGTTGTAATTTTTTACGACCGATCGGCACGGCAAATGGATGTAAATTCTCTCTCTGCGCTCGCGGCCGGCCCTAATTAGCCGACGGATTGTCTTTCGTGCTGGGATGGCCGGCAAGATCGATGGCCAGTGGTTGGGCAGCGAAGATCCGGGTCCAGGCGCTGATCCGGGCGCTGAAAGAACGCGCACGGGCTCCTTTATTTACGGCCGATTCAAACATAAATCCGTTGGCGAGAAGCGTGCTCGTGGCGGGCTGTGCCTCGCTTTAGCACTTCGAATGGATGGTCCCGGGCTGGTTATACGTTAGCGTCGGGGGATTCAGCTGATTCGATCGAATGTGGAGGATTCCATTTAACTTTGGTCCTTTAATTGCTTTCTTTCTTCGGTATAGCACCACATTGTCTACGTTTAGATTATTGATCATTGTGACCAGAATTGTGAAGACTTTAATTAGATGGTGCAAGAAATGTACCACTCAAGTTTATTGTAGGAATTTACCATCATGAGTGTTTGAAAAACACGGACAACTGGTTAAGCGAAAAAGTTTCATCATACCGTAGCCTGTTGGCTGCGACATATTTTATCAGCTCATAAAACCGATTGTTAGTGTCCGCACATTCTAACCTCAAAATGTTTTGGAAATTTCTCAATAAAAATGTGAGCTCCGAGCTTTAGCTACTAAACATCCTTTCCGATAATTATCTTTATATCCACCTCATTTAAGTGTGTTCCTATGCTCAGGCAACGAACCGCGACCGTATTGATCTTCTGCCGTTTGATTTCGTACGAAAAAGAAGTCCTTCCCGTGCCATCGATTCCCATCGACAGCCAGCTTATCCTTCCCCAGCGCTGCGCTCCTCAGTACGGCCAGCAAATTTGCGAACAACCGAACTATTTTCCGGCGGCCACCGTCCCGAACCTGCCAAGGCAACATAATGCACCGGAAGCCACGTAGCAAATGCAAACGTTCTGCTCGATTTGCACCGCGGTGCATCCGGAAGGTGCGCACGGTGTGTGCTCGGAAAAACGCCCGGACGAAAAGAATTGATAATCCCCGTGGGAACCCTCCGTGGGCACTATACCGGGTGGCAGACAGCGCTCCCCTTCCGCGCCACGAAAGGACTCCCCGAAAGGGGTCCTCCGGCTTTGGCGCCCGGATAATTTATTGTACATTCTCGCCGGGTTTTTAGCTCCACCGGCTCACACCGGATTTCCGGTGACTTCCGGATGTGGCCGGGATTCGGGCGGTAGCGCAAACGTTTCGGCACCGTCATCAAAATAAGATCCTTTTCGCCTGCACCGTGTCGTGTGTGTGTGTGTCGGCATTTTTTCCCCAGGATGACGGTGCGTAGTTTATTAGATTGTCACAGTAAGTCACCGTCACGACACACACACACACAGGCGCGCGCGCGCCAAAGTTCAAGACAGCATCGGCAGCACTTTGGCTTGCCGTTTTTGTCGGGGACTTCCGAAATCCGCCCTTTGTTTGGGAGAAGGAGAAAAATCCGGACAGGGAACAGTCCGGGAGTGCAAAACTGAAAGTTGATTGAAATATGAACCTACTTTTGGGGCGGAAAGCGCCATGATTCATTCGGTGGTTCCGTGTTTTTTTTTCTCGCTTCAGCCTACTACGCTCTGCTCGTCCTCGCACTAGCTGCCGTGGCCGGGCTGACCGGGGCGGAAATCGGAAGTCAGCCCGCCGCCCGCACGGATGGACCCCGCACGGTCATGGATCTGATGGAGGTTATGCTAAATCGGGACTTGCTGGAGATGCTGAAAAACGGAGGCTTCGATTTCCGGCAACCGTCGCTACTGTTCCTGCCACCAAAATTCTACTCCACCGTGCCGCTCGACCACGGCCACATGACACCGGAGCAGATCCTGAGCGGCAGCCTGCTGGAACCGTCGTCATCGTCATCAGCATCATCACTGCCAGCCGCCGTTGGTGGAAAAGCGGAACATCAGAAAGCAGCTGCCATCGGCGTCCGCGGTGACCAGCCTCAGTCGGCGGCCGTCGCCGCCGCCGCCCGACTCAACTTGATTTCGTATTCCGACGGCAAAGTGACGTTCGCGGGACAGCCGAAACCGAGCGGAAGCGACCGGCAGCCAGCGCCGTGGACGCCAGCGACGGCCAATAAAGGAAGCGCAACATTAGGGGAAAATGTCGGTACAAATGTGGAATCACTTCAGGCCGCCGGTGGACGCGGCGGCAGCGGCGGCGGCGGAACGGGCGGGCAGGCAACAAACGACCGTCCCCTAACGACCTCGATAACGGATCAAACGGTGTCACAAAATGTCGCCCGCACACTTCCGGCTTCAGGTGGCCGCCGGGTGAGGTAAGCGCCGGAGGACGGAAAAAAAGGTTCAGGGATCCTCGAACCTGATACGGGGGCCGAGCCGCATCCTCCCTCTTCGCGAAAAAAATAGAAGAAGAAAAACGGGAAAAGCTTGTGTTGGAACGGCTTTTCCACGGAACGGCAAACGGGGTTCGGTACTTAATTTACTCTTTTTTTCTTTACATGCACCCACACACACACGCACATAACGTTGACACCTCGTCAGTGCCGGGGGAGCGGCGACATCGGCCACGGAGCGGCTGCGTTCGGTGCTGCCCGGCGAACCGGATGTGGATTATCCTATTTTGGGCAGCATTCCGTCGACCGGCTTCAGCTGCGAAGGGCGCGCTCACGGTGAGTTTGAAGGTGGTACCTGCGTGGTACTTTATCGATAGCTATCCCGCTTTGGGGGGGTTTGGCGAAGGGCGGACACGATAAGATCCCCCCTGGGGCAGGCAGCGTGCGTAATTGGTGTTCGAAAGATTAACCTATCCGCCGGGCGTTCCAGCCCTGGTCGCTGGCAATTATGCAAAACGCTGCCGAATGCGCTTGGAAGGCGCTTTGGCGTTAAAATGGAGTCATGAAAAGGACATTCTACGAGCGATTTAACAGACAGACAGTTTACCGTTTGTCACTCTAAACGCTGGCTTTCTTAGCGAACTGAAATGTTGGGTCATTGTGAAAGTCCTTACGCTTTTTGCCCAAGGTTGATCGTTGACCCCATTCTTGTATCAGTTCGGCTTTGATATTAACAGATCAGGGCTTGTAACAGCTTGGTAACAATTTACAGTCAAATTTGTATTACAACATGCAGCGCTACGGACGAGATCATTTATCTAGATATATTAACAAACAATGTTAGTCGAACTAAACATCAAACCACACACCAAACCTAATGACAATTGAAGATTCCGCGAGCAAACACGCAAGTAGCTGACTAATTTCATCATTCAACATCAAACTTGAACACGGAACAGCATCATTCGAAGCTATCAAATTAAGATGCCTTCGCGACAACCGACCCAGTCGACGGCACATTAATAATTCGCGCAATCTTTCAACATCGCCTTCGGAGGGTGGAGTTTGAGTTCCAGTTGTCTCCCAGCGGTTGACTATTTTTACCGGACCATTTCGCTATTGGTTCGGCCGACGACCCAAAACTTTGCCCGCTTAGGGCGCCGGCCGTCGGCTTAAGTAAGATGTCTCGCTCCAGCCACCAGCAACCCAGCTCCGGGGAGCCGTTCCGAGAAGCGAGTTTCGAGGCGGTGGCCCGATCCGTAATGAAACGATTCACAAAACCGAAATAGAACCACCCGGCCGCAAACGATGCCGGGTGGTGTGATTTATGAGCGACGAGCCCATCGGGCCGAGCGTGGGGCCCGCGGGCCATAAGTCACGGAGTCGGATCGGTATCGATGCGTAGGCCGTTATATTGCTACTGCCTTCGGTGGCCACCAACCGACTCATCGTCGTCATCGGGCGCGGTATCGGGGAGCTGATCATTTGTCGCCATTCGATGCCCCAGCGATGGCGAAGGGGTGCCAGTCTGCGATCCCAATAACTGCGGTGCCGGTTCCATCGCGAGACGGAAATTACCATATAAAAGCAGCGCGCCCCGGGTTCATTAAGCGGGGCGCATGCGACGCGTTGATGACGGATGCGGCGTGGATCGAAATTAATTTTTATCACTTCACACGATGCTATCTGGTTCATATGTCCTTCGCCCGCGGGTGTGGCTCCTTTCGCAGGGTACTACGCCGACACCGAGACCCGCTGCCAAGTGTTCCGCGTGTGCGCCAACACCGATGCGACCGGGCGAGGCTTCGGGTTTCTGTGCCCCAACGGGACGCTCTTCAATCAGCGCTTCCTCGTGTGCGATTGGTACACGAACGTTCAGTGCGAAGCGAGCAAGGATTTCTACCATCTCAACGCGGACATTGGCCGGATGAGTGGCCGGCCGATGGTGAGCGACGATCGCGACGACATGATGGACTCCGTGATGTCGATGATGACCTACCCGATGCGATCGCTGATGCGGATGATGCAGGCAACGCCGGACCTGGAGCGACCGAAGGTGGTTTCCGCGGAGGTGCCAAATGTGGCTAAGCCACCGCGGTACCCCATGCCAGCCGTTGGGCTGGAGGCTCCCCACCGGCCCCACACCGGAACTGGTCCCCGGCTGTCTGGTCTGGCAGTTGGAGAGCAGCAGCTAAGGACGCCGGTCAGCAATGCCTTGCCGCCGGCGGAGTATGTCCCCCAACTGGATCAGGTGTTCGTCTCCAGCCTTGGATCGTTGTCCACCGATGCGGACTCAGGATTCGATCCGGTACGCTCGAACCTGCTCACTGGAAAGGACTCCACGAAAGGAACACCACAGGCGGTCAGGCCGCACACGAATCAACTCCAGGTGAGTAGCTGCAAGAACTGTTTACATCTGGGGGCTTATCTCTCGCGTTCTCGAGGGTCACCGCAAAAGTGGCGCAATACATTCCCGTTTACTTCCAGGCGTTCATTGGGATACTTTTTCTGTGGCCCAATGATGGCCACGAAAGATTATAGATTTTCGTTTTCGGCCAGCCTCTTCATTATCATCGTTAGTCGTTGAGACCGTTGAGACCGGATTCTAAGCGTTGGAGCCCACCGAAGCCTTGACGATGTGGTGGTTGATTATGAGTTTTGAAGTTTAATTTATCACCCGCTGGCTCTCAGTCACTGCCAAAGTTGTTTTAAGTTTTCGACACTTAGTCCAGGGCCCGGGTTCTGGCCAGGGCTGGAGCTTAACTAGCAGTGACAGACGAGAGTTGGGTTGGAACCCTTCCAGGCCCTGCTCGATAATCGACCCAGCGGGGAAGGGAGGTTGTTACACCCTGCACCTATTTTGCTCGGGTCGGGTAATATGGGCCGCACGACGATAGCGAGCTGTAATGGGCTTGCCCTGAAAATGGGGCACATAAGCGTTTTTCTTGAAGAGCCTTTCGCACCGGATCGACCCTCGGAAGGGGGTGCCCCATTTTAAGCGTGCCAAAGGAACGAGGATAGGAATGCGGGGTGGCGTGACTCAAAGTGTGAAATGGGTCCCTGGAATTGGGGGAGGGGACGAGCGAAATTAATATCAACCCAAGGCGTAAGTTAAGCGATTTTCTAGCGAAAGCGTTGGGCCTTGGAACAGCACAAAAGGTCCTTGCTGAAAGGGTTCGTACACGGATATGTGTGTGCAGTACAGTTTTGCAAACTAATTCCGTTACAAAAGAGCCACGGACCGGGTCCGGCCGGCGAACCATCCGAGCGTGGAAGGGCCTAAACTTTGGAATATGATTGAAACATTGTCCGGCACGGCAACATGAGCGGGAATACATTTTTCGGTCGGCAGCGTTTGTGATGTCATTTCTGCAACATGTACCCGTCAGCTCGTAGCTGCCCGTCATGTCGAGGAACTGGTGGGTGGAAACTGTGGTAATTGGTTTCGTCAGGAACCAACAGGACACCATAATTGTTTCGTAATGGAATTTGCTACATGGTTTGGTAGCTGCCGAGTTTCGCCCGCAACGCTCGCTCGAGTTTCGTAGAAAATACAAATCAGATGAACTGACCAGTTATCATAAATCGAACGTAGATCCGGTTGACGTCAAGGGCTTGTTCATTAAACTCGAGAATAGTTGTTGGAGTCGCATTATACATTCAATGAGACCATTCAAGACATGTTTGTTTTAACTAATCACGTAAGCATGAGTTGCAGCGTTATTTACGTTCGGGGTGTCGTTTCCTTTTCAGACCCAGAATGAGCTCGCCGGCAGTAAGTTTCAGGTGGTCCAGGCCGATCTAGTTAAGTACTGGAACGATCAAAGCGTTCGGACCGCGGCGGGACCACCGTCCTCGTTGAAGCTTAGACCAGTGTCGGAAGCTTTCAAACCGGTGGTCTCCACCCATCACCGGATTGGTCAGTCGGCTTCACCGGCGGTCAACCCGAATCGGCCAATCCTCCCCCCAACCGGAGTCCTGCCACCGTCAACCCTACATAGAAACGCGGGCCTACATAGCGGAGGAAAGCTTTTCAACGATTTTACGCACCAGCCGACATACCGATTCACGCCGGCCCGGAAGGTGCTGCCGATCCAGAAGGTGACCGTACAGCAAGATAACCGCTACCGCCAGTCTTCGGGCACATCTTCCGCTCTTGTGTTTGGCCAGAACGTGTTTCTGACGCCGGGTAGACCGAAAGCAGCCGCTGCGAAGGCGTACCTGCAGCAGGCATCGTCCGAACGGCGGCAGATTCTTCGCCGAATCGATACGGTGCCGAAGCATCGGAAGACTTCGCTGCAGGTGGTACCCTCGTTGGCGTACTACCTGAACGATGTGCAGGAGAAGCAGGCCTACGACGAAGCCGTGCTCCACGGACTGCTGGACGAGCGAAGGCACGACGCTTACCTCCGATGGGCCGGAAAATCTGTCGCGAGCTCCTACGACGTGCCACCGGGTAGCGTTGGTCGACCCTAGCGAGCGTCTCCGGTTCCGGGCCCAGAGTAATTTATTGTCCGACTCGGAGGGCTGCACTTAGGATAATGGATTATGCAATAAGATTTGACTTAAAAGATGAAATAAAAACACAACTCCCGCTGATGGCGCTTCCGTATCACTGAATGTAGGCGCAAGAAAAGAAAAGCCCCCCAAAACGCCTCTTTGAAGCCGGCAATCGGGCAAGGTAATGGTGGAAAACAGCCCTTCATTTAGCTCCGTTGTCCTCCGAAGCCCGCGGCGGCCATTGTGCCACAATTCAGGGCGCCCGTCCCGGTTTCGGTTCATCAATTTACTTCGATTCCTTGAAGCCACCGCCCGAAGGCGGACGGTTGCATTAATGCAGCGACATGGAAGCGAAGCGCACAAAACCTCCATGGCAACCCGCCGGGCGAGGGCGACCCGCTCTTCGCTTGGTGCTGTTTCGCCCGTTTTTCTTCGTAGTTTCGCCCGTGGCCATTTGCAGGTCCATTGTTGCGAAGGCGCACCTGGGCTCGCAATTTACCACTCGCAGCGAGTGCAATCTGTTTCCATGGTTTCCGTTTATTCATTCGCTCGCGTTTTTTCGCCCTGCCGTCCGCACACCGTTCGCCGGCTGGCCGATGAGGATGAGTTTTCTTTTGCCGTGCAAAATTCAATCATCGCAGCGCACCGTGGGTAGTGGAAATTTGATTCTGACTTGGGCCCCATCCTTCTGGACGCCCGTCCGGCGTGATGAGTATTTCGCGGAACCGACGGTAAACCGGATTGTTGTCTCTACCTTCTGCCCATCCTTTTCGGTCCACTTTGGTCCGTTGATACAAGAGTGTTCCGCTTGTAAGCTGTACCGTTCGTAGTGCAAAAGCTCGTCCCTATTTGCTTATGCAAAGTGCTTTATAGCGAACGGATCAGAAATCACCAGTGCTGTTTGCAGCCCTGATGTTTAACTTTATTATGTCTGTCTTATCTAAACGGATCATTGTGTAAATTACTTACCTGTTTCACTAAAATTTTGTACAGTGCCTGGCATAAAATACCTCGAAACGACATTGTGATTTGAAGAACACTACTGTGAACAAGCACAATAAAGCGTTATGTTTCATTTAGACTTCAATCTGGAATACAATTTCAAACAGGATAAGGACTATTTCCGCACGTAACAAAGCAAGAGGCCCAGACGTGTGTCCTAACCACAGTCAGTGTATGGACAACGGTTATGTCCGATTGTAAAATCATATCCATTCAACCTGCTGTTCAACGAAGCTTGATATTGTCGATACCTGTCCGTAAGTTGACGATGTGCTTTAATTTCCGCAACACTGCGATAGCCGGTGAATGAGCTACAGAAAAAAAGGACAGAATTAATAACACTGCCAGCACGCTTAATGCGCTCGGTTGATGTCGGCCTCGGACCGGACTCCAATTTGCGTGTCACTCGACATTCCGCTCAGCATCAATCGATAGAGTGAAGCCATAAAATCGAAACTCACCGGACGGACCGACGAGCGAACGGATTGGGGGCTGAATAAACGATGTACGAAAGTGTAATAAATATAAAGTCAGCCCTGCCAAAGCACCCGTGCCGTGGATACGGTTTATCATCATCGAACACCCGCGCGGCTCGGTGGGTTTGCATAAATGGGGGAGTCAGGTTTGGTATGTCTGAACGATTCGAGGGGATGATGGTGAGATGGGCCGCTGGAGGCGTGAGAGAAAGGGGCGCATAGTAGTACACGGGGAGGCGGGCAGGCGAGAGTGTGTACGACGTCTACTACACAGCGTGTTCTATTAAAACGTGTAGCTGGCGGGCGGATTGCCTGCTTGCAGGCGCTCGAACGGGAACTCAGCGTAAAAAAATGCGACCAGCACACCGACCGACCTTCCCGGAACGGCACTGTTCGGTCATTGATGCGTTGCCGCGCTCGGGTTTCGACATGGCGTGCGATATCCGATTGCACCCGAACGTGTCCTTGAAGCATGCGCTCTAACGCCCACTCGGGCACTGCACAAGCTCCACTAGACGACGGCCACATTCCTGCACACACGCGGCGCACCGTTGAATCGATACTCGCCGGTCCGAGATTTGACCAGCACCGGTTTGACAGCATCCTGCAGGGTGGCCGGTCGCCATTAGCGGTTTGTTTGTAGCCTTCGTTCGAAGCTCGAAGCGCGAGTGATGTGGCCGACTGCGACTGTGAGTGGTCCGACGCCACTCACAACCCGAGCCGAGAGCTTTCCCGTGTGTCGGAGTCCCTCTTTCGGAGCGGGAGATTGTCTGATCTGATCCGCGAATGGGAGCGATACTGGAGAGCTCCGCTAGTAGGGAAGGCGACCCTTAGGGAGTAAGTGAAATGATTAAAATGCACTCAACTGTCTCCGGTAGATGCCTATCGTTTGTGCCGGCAAGCTTGCGTAGCGTCCGGCACGGTCATCCGGTGTTCGACGGATGTTCCAAATTAAAATCCCTCCAAAATCTGTCACGGCACGCCGTTACGGTTGGAATTGGTTTGGAAATCGATTAATTGCGATTGCTGTTCGGTTTCGGATTGGTGGTGGCAAGAAGGCAAGAATCCAGCGTGTGATAAGGATGTGTGCACTGATTTCGCGTTCGTACTGATGGATCCTTTCTCTCGTTGGTCGGCCCCGTAATCGTACTCTCGCACGCTCTCCCGCAGTCACTCGTGCGTTTATCGTGCAAACGGTGATGCAACTGACGTTATCAAGCTGCCAGATGCAGTCGAAGTGGCTCCGCGCGTTGCAGTGCTTTGCCACGGGGCCGGCTTTTTCTTCTCGGTTGTGTATGAAAATTTCCCCAAAACTGGTTCGGTGCAGTTTAATTTTCCGATGTGAACTAGAGTGAAGTGCTGTGAAGGTGCGTGCAGATTGCCTGGAAACCGAAACCGATGCTGTATCATAACGATCTCCGTTGCAATCTTGATTGCTGCCAGCCAGTGCTCGTGAACGTAGCTGGTTTCCTTTTATCGGCCATCACTGTATCGTTAGTATAACATTCCTACTGAAATCAAGTGCCCAGTGCTACGAGTACCGCAATAAATTTTACGGCTGCTCGTGCTGCTCTTCTGGGAGAAACTTTTCGCTTTTATGCGGTGGCAAAAAAATGGGCCGCAACATATTTAATTACTGCACTTTTCGGTTTCGGTCCTTTTTTGTCGTAGCGTGGCAAGTGCGCACGGAACCGAAACTTTGAGCAGATGTGCCTGCACCGTGCGTTGGTGTGCAGCGGGCCACAAGATTTGCACCTCGGTTGCGCTGCAAAAATCACCGGCCACCAGGCGGCTCCACCGATCGACAAGAAGAAGAACGCCAACGCTCCCGCGGGCCGAGACGGGAGATGCAATGATTTTTGCATTCAATTCCCGCTCTCGATGGTCGAAATTGAGGTGCTGTGTGTGCCGGTGAGTGTGTGTGCGCGCCGGGTTGGGGCAACCATCTTCGTAGCCGGCCGGAACGTGTGGGTAACGTGTCGGAAGCACTCGGTTGGGCTGTTTTTTCGATTTCAGTTTCACCCATTTTTCTCTCACTCGCTGCTGACCGAGGGGCCGTCCCAAAGGACAAGCCGCTCTCTGGTGCTTGAGTCGAGTTTTTAAATTTTTCCTCTCTGGCACCGCTGCGGGACGCCGTCGGCGATCGTTTCTTCTTATCACTCATCAAGAACCGGCAGCGAGATTGCAGCACCGCATGCACTCATTGATGCTGTCAGAAGCGTCACACAAGTGGACGTGTTCGTGCAATGCTGTACGCTAGCGCACACACACACACACACACTGACTCCGGCTCACGTGCTAGGTCCCGAGGATGGTGGGGCCGAGCTCGTAGCGTAGCTCACACCGCACTAGGCGAGTGGGGTTCGAGTGAGGGTCCCATTATTTTTTCGTCCTTGCAGCGTGGCGCGCGTTCGTATGAGTGTGACAACGGCTGCCGAAAGCCACGAACAAGACGAGCCGCCGTGTCGGGGGCGTGAGTGAGTGAGACCGCGAACTCGACCGGGAAGTAGACAAAGTGAGGCGTTTAACAAACATGAAAAATCACATAAAATAACGAGTCACGAGTCAGTGCGCGCCGGGTTCCTGTGTGGGCCAGGTTAGCTGGAGAGCGACCAGTGTTCGGTGGTCGTGACGGTAATAGTGTGAGCAGGCAGAAAGCACGATAATCGACCGATAAGAACGGCATGTCATCAAATTGAAGTCAATAGTCCGTAACGTGCCGTACGATAAACCAGGATTTGCACGTGCAATGTGATGATGCACCGTTGAACCGGCCAGAGCGTAACGTGAACAGTGAGCCGCGAATTCGATCAGGTAATTTAACGTACAGACTAGGAGCAGCAGTAAATCGTGCTTCATTGAGCGAAGTTCTGGACAAGTTCAATATCTCGGGAAAGATAATATAGATAACGAACGAGGTAGAAGAGACCCACAAAAAGGCCCTTCGGCTTTGACCAACAAGATTAGCTGCTCCCACACTCTTGTTAGGAAACTTTTACAGAAAAGAGCATACTTTTTGGTCATCAAACAACCTAAAAAGCGAACCCACGAAAATCCCACGTTGGCCGCGGGAAAATTCTTTGAACTCGAACGAAGCCTTTTGAACTCGCCAAAGTAAATCTTGTTCATCCGCCGTGAGGATTTTTTCGTTCCAAACCGTCTCTATTTATCTTGGACGACTTTTCTTGTTTCCTTTTATGCTGGCCTCCTCTTATCATGCGCTCCGGATCTAATTAATCCGACTGTCTAATTAAACATTCATCCGTCTTGCCCACCCCCGGTTTGGGCTCGAAGATTTTGGACTGGCGGCGAAGTGTATTAGGATCCTGAATTGTAATTACGGCGCCTTTCTGCCACGGCCCGTGATCGTCCGGGTCGTTCGCGGGAGCTGACCACTTCCGGTTGGGTCGCGTAAACGGAAGACGCTTATCGATTTTTTTTGGGACATTTCAATTCTTGCTTCGTGGTGGTGTTATTTTTAAGTTAAGATGGCACACTGTTGTTGACCGTTCAGCGGAATGTCTTCTCCTGCGGCAAGTAGGCTATGGTTTTATGCCCACGATTTCCAATGGCGATTCTGGTGTTCACAGTCACCCAGGAGTTGAATGACCTCGGTCGGTATCTGTGGTCTACTAAACATGAAAAGTAAAAGTGAAATAACGAGAGTGACGTGGCGGTGACATGTGAGTGTGACCGAGACGATCCCACGAGACAGCTCGAATAGACTTGGCAGGTTGGTACCCTGGCTAATATAAAATTTCTTCTAGAAAGTCCTGAAAAAACTCGCTCACAGACAGCTAAACGCTTTTTCTAATTGGCATTATGGTGTCAGAAAAGCAGACCACAGACGGTGAGGCCACCAACATGAATGAGCCACACACAGACAGACGCACACACCGGACATACCGGTCGCGGAAATTGAACACGCCAAACATGGTAATTAAACTCCAACGGTCGGCCGGGTGCTTGCTACCCGGCTTCGATTTTCGTTGGACCACAGCACAATGATGGCAGACGGACGAAGCATATGCAAATGGCGCGTCACTGTATTGGAGCGTCCGATTACGTCGATCCCACAGCCCATTCACACGCCAATGGTCGCCAATGGCCGGACCTGGAACGGCCACGAAAGATGGATAGCTCGTTCTCTCTCGCTCTCTTGCGGTCTCCTACTACGACCATTCCGAGCGATCTTGATCTGCTTTGAGGCAACCGTTTTGGTGTGTGTGTCTGCGTGTGCATGAGCCTGCCGAGAACTATGTACCGTAGGATGCGTGTGCATCCGGGTGATTGGTCTGGACACATAAGTTGACCATTTTTGGCCATAACCGCCACTGGCCACTAATCGAATCGTTTGCGTTGGTATGGGTGCCGACATGGGTTACTAGGCCGATCGTAGTAGCCGGTGTGTGCCACACACACACACACACACACGCACAGACGAGAGACTCCCAACGTGTTCGGGAGTTAGTCCGGAGTGCACACGCGTCGGCTGTCGGTTGGATGCAATTTTTCTGCAGTCCCTACGCACTACGCAACTACGCGTTTGTACGTTGCGCCGGACCCAAGGCTTCCCGGTTACGCACACGCACACCGACAAAGCCCGGCTGTCAGTTGGTGGCTTCGTATTGCAGACCAGACTGGACGCACTCGGTGGTCACCGGGTTCGTGCGATGCACCATCAAAAGGCAAGCTTTATTGCCCGCTCCTCTGTGTATGTGTGTCGGTTGGAGTCGGAAGAGGATGGAAGGGAGATGCTGAATGAGATGCTGTCAGGACCGGACGGTAGCAAGAGCGTGGGAAACTTTCCTCCCATCATCATCGGCCACCCAACCAGCGTGGCGCTAGTAGCAGTAGTAGTAGTAGTAGTAGTGGTTGGTCGACAGATTTCATTGATTTTTCGGCCATTCGGCGCATACCCGGCGACTGTTCCGAAATTGGCTGGCCACGCGAGAACCGGCCGAGGACGTTGACGTTGATTTCGGTGACTTCCGCTAGCTGTCGGGCGGCTAACGGTGGCCCTCGAAAATGTGAAGTGAAATTTTTTTGGCAAAAAGCGGAAATAGTGAGTGGGGCAAGAGACTTTTGGGGGACTGTCAAAAGCGACGTTGCCCGTCGTGAGTTGAAGAACAAGTTTCACAATTTAATCAAAGAAAATAATGCATGCTCCAGGTGAAAAATGGCTCGAAATGGCTCGGGAACGGGGAGTTCAAACATCCCGCCGGGGAGTGTGTGCCATTTCTCATACGGAACTACGGAAAAGCGGAGTGTCACCGAGAGCGTGCTGCAAACAGAAAATGAATTCCATTCGCGTGTCACCAACTTCGACTTCATAAAGCGGACCCCGGATGCTACGGAAGGATGGAGTTCAATTTAAAGTTTGTTTAAAGTTGACACGCCATTAGAGCCCGCTCGGTGTCCGCCGGTCGATGCACCGCTATGCACCCCCCTTGTGTGTGTGCGTTTGTGAATCGAACCGATTCTTTGGATCTCTCTCTCTCTCTCTCTCTCTCTCTCTCTCGCTCAGTGCCTCAGTGCCGAGTGAAGGTGACAATGGCGGGTTGATGAAGAAAAGTTTTACCGTTAGTTAATTCCCGGTCGTTAGTTTGGTCGACAGATGTAAATTGTTCTAATCGCTCCACGGAAACGTGTTGCCAAAGTTTGAACGCAGGCTGATTTAGAGTGCACCGGAAGTCCAACTTTGACGTAAGAATCGAACTTGGGTTACGAAGGGGAAAGCAATGAATGTTTTCTTGGGCCGGGGTTGTTGTTTGTGTCGCCGAACTTTCGTCATGACATGGTATGTACCGGATGTCTGTATGTTTGTTTGTCTAATTTGATTGTTAAAGTTTTGTTGGAAAGAAAGGTCTTGTCTGTCAATCGATTGCTAGGAAATAGGTATCTGCCATGCGTTTGTTGTTAAGATTTTGCTTAAGCGCAGTGCTCAATCGGCTCCCTGAACAGAGATATGAGATTGCATTGTACATGATTTCAAAGACAAAGACTTTTCCCAGAAAGAAATCCGCTTAGCTCCTGGTGAACACGGATTCATTATCATGCTCGACATCTTCCCAAGCATTAAGTGCTTCGCTTCATTATCTTACATGATTGAATAGCTTCTCAGTACGGCTTTGCTCCGGAAGCACTGTTCGTGTACGTACTTTGCCGATGGCGTAACAATAGCGTATCAGCTCAAGATGAAAGCAAATCAACGGGATGAGAAGGAGTAGAGTATTCAGTAAATTGAACGTATTCAGTTCCGCAGTTGGGCTCACGTCAACTGCACAGTACTAAGGTTTCTTTGAGCATAAGCAAAAAAAATAAAATGTAAATAAAAGACTTTGACTACCCGCAAACAAAGTGCTTCAAAAGATCACTCTCGAAAACTTTGACATAATGGGATTATATTTCGCTACAGAAAGGCATAACTGGCAAGGCAAACCGTGCCGGTGCCTGAATCGATTAGCTGCTGAAAGTTGCGCGCTCATCGTCGGTGTTTTCCCCCGGTGTTTCCGGCACATTTTTGTCAACCACCTCTCTCGCAACATGCCCTAATTGCTTAATCCCATCTTCCCGCCCCGCGTCTTACGCTCGGTGGCCGGGTTCATAAGGCGGGCCGGCCCGGGCCCTGGCCGGGTTTGCGTGCGATGCAGGAACGCAAAGTTTCGCAACTACCTTTCAACAGTAATTAATTTCCTCTGAATTAGTGTCTCGGAAAAGGCGGCTGGCGTGCGTCAGGCAGGCCGGGTCGGTCGCGCAAAGGACGCCAAAGTTCTTCTACTTACTACTCAGCGAACCAGACAAGTGCGAACCAATCGAAACCGTTTAGTGCCGGATGTGGAAGTGGTTCAGGCCACCGGCGACCGGCTTCTCGCGTTCCTGTGTCTCGGTTCGGTTCACGAATTTTGCCTCACCGACCACTTTAGCGGCGGGGTGGGGAGCAAATATAAAATTCAATACCCCATCGCGTGGTGCTGTGGTGTCGAGCACGGGCATATGCGGTGACGGTGGCCAGGGACAGAATCTAAAATTTGCATATTAATTAAAAAACCATTTTCCACCATCATCTTCACTTAATGTCAGTATCAATTGCAGAGCTGTTTGATGGTACGGAAAGTTCGTGAACTAGAGTGTGGCCGCTCGGGTGAGCAGGGGATGGCAAGAAGCGGGACTGTGGTGCGATAAAGCGAGAAGGATGTTGATCGGAGTGCACACTTGCACGGTAACCGGCAAACACACTCGACGCCCCGTGCTCCTGGAAGCATGACCAGGCGTCTCCATCGCCGAGGGCCAATGTCTGCGGATGGGTTTTTTGCCATGCTTAAAGCTCATTTTTTATCGGAGGCCGCTAGACTGCGTACTGATGATGCTGTGAATTGTGAGCGGAGCGGAATGGTTGAATGTGTCACGTTGGCTTTTTTCGTGATTTAATTGATCGGTAAGCATTTGGGTTTTTGGGGTCAGTGTATTAAAATTTGTTTGTAAGAAATACATTTCTACTTTTTTACCACGATCTTGTAGGTTCGTTGTACGAATGACCAAACTGTAGTTATGTTTGAATTGAATCCAGCTGAAGCTGGAATCCAGTGGACTTAATAAAAAGCCATGCTCGATAATTACATTATCGGAAGTTAACCTTCGCAAAAAACGGCATTTGGAACGTACATTCAATATTCGTTACAATCCACTGTCTGGGGCCATGTTTGCTGAAGTGATCAAAAAGGAATCGAAGAGAAAGTTGAGTGCCTGGCGGTGGGTAATTGAACGATGCCAAAATAATTCAATTTTCCTTGAGCTTGGCGCGCCCGGCAGGAAGCTAGAAAAAAGGCACTCAAGAAATCGGGTCCGGCGTTGCGATTTGCCTTATGACTTCTCTAAGTACCCTGATCAGTTACCATTCTTAGACGCCGGCGAGCCAATGAATTCGTGAGACTCGCAAGAAAACGGCCAGCCAAAGGTCAGCTGTCACGGGACGCGATTGATGCTTTTCGTCGTCGTTATCGTTCTTTTGGGCGAATTTTATTTGCCGACTTCATTAAAGTGGAACGAAACACACTGATGCGGCATTTTGGTCTGGCGTTTTTGCCATTGCTAGACGTCTGCGAGGAGCATCGCTGTGAGACTTCGAGTCCTTCGTTCGTTTCAGGATTAATACTGTACTTTGCCAATTTCGTTTCGACTAAGAACAATCAAGAGGGAGACGTTTAAACATCGATTTAAGTTTTGCAGCGTAGAATTAATCTATACCAATCAGAGGATGTTCGGATTGATTGCTTTCATATTAGTTTCTAACCGTCTAATTTGGGGCCCAGATAATGCTTTAATTAAGTGCTAAATTTGGCCCTTTTACTAAAGGGATGTTTTAGCCATGTACGCCACCGTAAGGGCAAAATTACAATCACCATGTTAGTGTGGCAATAATGTCGGTTTCATTTCCTTGTTCACGGACCAAGGACCGTGAACGTAGGACCTCCCCGATTGGATGTCATTTCCCACCACGAAAGAGAAAAAGAAAGCGAAAGAGAGAAAGAGAAAGAGAAACAACATTACGCATCACAAAAAGCAACATTAATAGTAATGAAAAGGTACGCACCTTTGTGCATAAATATAAATTACACCACGCATAACCTTTTCGTTTCATGTGCTGTACTGTGCATACTTTCCGGCGTCTATTATGTGGCGCCGCTCGTGCAAGAAATGGAAAAAAGGAAGGGATCAAAAACTGTCCCGTCCCGTACCGAGGGGTTACGCACCGCGCCTTGACTGCACACGCAACCACTCCCCGACCCCGTGTGTGCCACCCCTAATGAGCATATTTAAGATGACAGCGGCAGCCGTGTGTCTCTCTAACGAGGACTCCATTAGAAGCTGGTAATATTCGCGTCTTGTAGGGACGCATTCCGGCCGCCTGTATGTTTGCCGTGCGAGGCGTAAGGCGTAAGAGATTATTCAGTGCTCTGCGTGCTGATTGCATGCTCTTTCATCGATTCGACCGCCTACCGCGAGGTCCGTGAGCTGTAGGCTAATGAGGGAGGGTTGCGCCCAGAACGGATTCTGTTTTCCTCGTGTTGCCGGTAGCAACCGAAAAAATAAAAATGCAACGGAATGGAGGCCGAGCCATTCGGGGAAGAAAGTTTGATTAAAGTCCTTTTTCGCGTGCACTCACACACCGGCGCGAACGGAACCGGGGGCCGGGATTCAAGCACTGCTTTCATGTCTGCAGATGAAAGCACCTTCCAGCGGAGCGCAGAAGGACCTGACTGCCAGACTTATGGCCACCCGGTGGCGGCAATCGGCCCTATTGTTTCTCTCCGTGCCATTTTCATCATCCTCTTCTGCACTGTTGCATTGCGAACGCCTTGGGTTATCCTCTTTGGGAGTAGGCAGTTTTTTTAAGGATACCCGGCTCAATCACAAATGAACAACGAATCCTTGTGAGTGCCTCATACGCTCGGAGCGAGAGAGAGCGAGCTGCTGCCAAAGAGCTACTAATTTTCCGAGGACTCCGCAATGAGTGTTTGGGAGACACTCAGGCCGGGAACTGTAACGTTTGTTTTCGCTTTTTCCGTTGAGAATAGTTGATGTATGTGTCTTTTTTTAAATTTATTCGTAATCAGGCCATCCGCCTGTGTTTGTGTGTGTACGTGCGTGAATGTCGTCCTTCCGCGAACGCTAAGGCCCACGCTGAGCTATCTCCCGGAAGGCTGTTTACCGACATCGGTGTAGGTAAGCATTTTTTGGTGATCTACAACAAAATTGGTTTAGAATTTAAGAAGCACTAACTGCTCGGTAGCTGTTGGTCCTGGTTAGCCCCTTTAGGGTGAGCCCGTCCTTGTCGTTAGTAAAGGCCGTGCAACGAACTGCGGAGTCCTGTGTTTGTTTACCCCTCGCAGATCCGTGAGCGCACTTCCGATGCGAGCGGGTCGCCGGTTCATCTCACTTATCACAGCGTGCCACCCGTGCTTCGGTCACTCACGGCATCGCTTGTGGCGTGTGGCTGGCTCCTGTTGCTGCCCTGTGGATGCTGCCGATCGGGGCAGTTCATTGAGGAAGGTCCTGTCGCGTGTCACTCGCAGCGGTTGCCCGTTGGGCGCTGTTTGAGCGCATCTTCAGTTCGAATCCTGCTGTTCGGCGCACCGGCAGCATCAGCAGCCACCGGACGGCCACCGCTCGCCAGAAGTAGACCGAAGCACTGGGTTTTGATTGTTGAGGTACGTTTGCGCTCGCAAAGTGCCATTTACCGTGAACGCCCTACAGAGGCACTAGACACCGTGCACCGAAAAGCATCCGACGTGAAAGTGAAGCCCCCCTGAAAAACCCTCACTTGACAAATGGGGTCCTTTTAGGGGACGACAATTTATCTGTCGCGTGCCCGACGATAACCGGCGATGATGGAGTGTTAGGTGTGTGCGTGTGTGTGTGTGTCTGTGTGTGTAGAGGAAGATAGTTTCTGAAAGGAAGAAAATTGCATCAAATTAGCTCCCATAAATTTGAGGTCCAGTGTCGTCGTGATTTTTTCCCCCGCAAGACTCGGTTGGTCGAAAGGTTCCGAAAGACGTTTCCAAAAGAGCGACAAGTTTTGAAATTTATCAAATCGTGTCTTGAAGCATAAACGGTGGTGCGGTGAGAGCCAACGCGGCAAGAGAGGAACCTTCAAGGAGTCGGCGTCCTGCCGGGCCACCCTGCGGTCCTGATCCAGTGACGTGTTCTATCAAATTTGGTGAACCACATCGCGGATCGCGTAATTGAACTGGAGTGTCGCACATCGCCCGCGGAGTCACGGCCGGTCTGGCCTCATCAACATCATCGGTCTTCGGCAGTCGCACGCTTCATCAACTCCTTTCGTCCTCTGGCCGTGAACGGCGTGTCCTGGCGGCGTGTTTGTGCCGCACGCGCCGGGTGGGAGGAAAAATTAAATAAATCATCACCTCCGACCGAAGTCGCAGGTCGTTCCGCTCCGATGGCGCTTCTTCGGCCTAAAATAGGTAAAGGAGCGAACGACAAAAAAATATATAATAACGAGATCACAAGACGCTCTTGATCGACCGTAGTGATTTTCTTCTTCCTTTCCCTGTGGGTGTAGGGCGGGCGCGGTTCGGTTTTTCCTTTTCGTGGACGATCTGAAAGTGGTGTGTCGGGCGCTTTGTGTGTCGGCCAGTGCCGAGTGACACAGACGGGACGGCACTTGAGGAACGAAAATTGGATTTCCTGCCCGACTGGAACCGCGGATACCCCATACGGTCGGCAGGCGGCAGACCAGACCGAAGGGCTTCCACTACCAAGGTACCACGGTTTTTTCGGGCGCCTCAATCACCTTCCATTGTGTAGCGCATTTAGCGCATAAATTTAGCCCGCTCGCTTACTGTGGGAGGTACAAATTATTGGAATTTTCATAATTTGATGATTCAAATGCACCACGTGCTTTTCAGTAAAAACTAGAAATTAATTGGAAACCCGAGATGGGATATCATGGTACACCGTATAGTTGAGGCGTATGTTTTTCTTGGAATTTTGTGAAGCACTAGTCCTCTGCTACGTACCCTGTAGACATGAAGCAGAATGACGGTCGATGGTGGTTTTACTTTAAACATTATGCCACTTCGAAAGAGGCTTATGTTTTTCGCTGAAATTCAACAGTGCAACAAGCGAAGCTGAATGCTATAATCCGATTTATTAATGTGCAAGCTCTGGTGTGCATATTGAAAATGTGCATGGCTGTCAGCATTGTTTTCTGTTTGCTTCTGTTTTGCAGTATTAATGCTAATGTTGGCTAAGTACTCAGAACAAAATAATTGGACAAACCACTTTTTGCTTTGAGTGTTCATATTGACTTACGTAACATACAAAAAGCGTCACTATGGTTGTGAATTTGATGGTGCTTGTCTAATTAATGGCCTACACTTACTCTACATTTAACGGACGCAAACAATGCCTTAAACTCTTTTCGGACAGCATTCTATTAAAGTCGTCAAAGTTGTGTTTTCTCTCACATCCGCAGTAGGCACTTTCCAAAAGTACACAGTAATGACAGTAGTACAGTGACAGTTATCGCAAAGTGTATCGAAAAACGGAAAGCAAACGTTTCCCAATTCTTGGACGGAATATTCTCATCTATCATTTGTAAAAAGTTAGCTTTGTGTGAGAACATTCTGCTATTTTGAATCTAAAGGAACCTTAAAAAATGGCGCGCCCAGAAAAAATCAAAGAAGAATCCCGCTTTGTGCAATTTTCTGGTAAGTTAACTTTTCAAAATTCTGTTTGCCACATAATTGGCTGAACTGCAAGACATATTGTGGAAGTGTTTGAAGGGCTATTTAGAGCCTATTTTTCTTACCACATCCTAATTAGCAGTTTCTTATCGAGCAAGTTTTCGATTTTGGTTACGATTGAGGCCTACTTCGATTCAGTTGCACCAAGCACTATAAATATAATCAAAACCAAAAAGAGGTCGTAAATCCGTCATTGACTTGCCTCAGAGAAATTGGCCCCAAGAATCGCTGCATTGTGGTAGTTAAACTGTTCTTGCATTTAGTTTGAATTATTATCCTCTGTATCTGAAGCACCTAAATCAGAAACTCTTGGACATTTATTAGTTTTCTAAAAGTACTTAAACATGAATCGCTTTAAAAGTTTCTGGATTTTGGCTGCTCGAAATTACAATTCATAATTTCACAATCTGATTGTAGGGAACAATCGGATCGAATTGTGAAGGCGTCAGGCGAACGCCCATGACAGAAACGAAAATGATTTTTTCGTCCATCTTTCGCTACGAGTCGGCACTTTCCATGCGATATTACTATTTCGCAGCAACATTCTCGCATTGCTGGGTCGTCGCTGGGTTCGATCGCCGGAATCGCTTATTAATTCTCGCCAGCGTGCTGCCGGTGCACTCGACCGAGGCAGCAGCTGCGCGAAAGTGCATCGCTGCGTTCTTCGCTCCGGAGAAGCTCGTTCATTGAAATTCCATGTTCGGGCCGTGTTTCGCAGCTGCCGTCGCTGGCTACGTGGGCGATGGCTTTTGCCCTTTGCGGCGAAGGACACGGCTCGAGTGGTGGGGTGGCGCGCCAGTTCCGCCCCTCTCAGAAGGCACGCTATGTTGTAAGACGTACACCGGCGGACGGTGGCCGATGCACACCCGTCGGTGGTGTGTAGCTTATCTTTGCTACGCTACGCTACCCCGCCAGGTGGCAGGTATGTGGGTGTGTGTGTGTGCATCAGCATTACATAAATTTGCCTGCGAAAACTTGGCGCACGCCCAGCCAGCCCAGGGGTCACCCAGCGCGGCAGGCTCGCTCCGGTTGCATCGATGTGCATCGAGATGTAAAAGGAGGATCGTTAGCAGAACAAATTAAAAACGTACAATTTATGGTAAACGTGTGTGTGTGCGTGCCCTGGTGGTCCTTCTCAACCCGTCCTCGATCCGTAGGCCACTTTGGAGTGGGGTCAAAGGAGCGTCCGCCGGGGTCACAAGGCCCATCGATTCTGCAGCCAATTTACCAGCATCAGCACAAACCGGCGGCCGGCACCGTGTTGGACCGGCTCGGACCGACATTGGCCGGCTAATCGGTCGCCGCGGTGCTTGTAGCATCGCAGTAAAGGATAACGGACGGTCGAAAGGCCAGTGGCCGGTCGCAGGTGTCACGAAGCGACGCGCGCTTGTCGGTGGGTAGCTCGATGTTGTTCCGGCGATGTTGGAACGATTCGACGACAGATTTCGCGCCCGTCAGCATTAATGAATGCAAGCGCTCTCGACGATCCCGATGCTGCTCGATTCGCTTCGTCGGTCAGATTGTGGGAACATTCGCTTTCGCTAGCCGATAAAAATCGATACCACGCGGCCACGGAGCTTGCATCCGCATCCGAGACGTTGTGTGAAATGTTTTCTGACAACTCATTCCTGGAAACCCGCTTTATTTATTCGAGGCCTTCGAGTTGATTATTTTACTTTCGGAACCACGCAACGCGCCAGGTCGCAAATGTAATGAGCAAACAGACGGCAGGGGAAGTTTACTTTAAAATAATTTCACTTCACCATCGGGTTACCGTAAATTAGTGTGATGAATTTTCTCACCGTTTTTCTCCGCTTTGCTGGTTGCCGCGTCCCTCCCGATCGGCATGTGGCCGGGTGTTTGCGCACCGGCGAGGGGGGGGCCAGAAGAAGAAACACGGAATCAAGTTGCCGTGCTTCGTCGAAATGCATAAATTCAAAGTGCGCTATAAATGTTTGAGAGTTTGCAGCCAGGCACAGAGTGCAAACACTGCACTGCCACTGCACGTTGCTGCATGCGAGCCAGGCGCAAGGAGCGAGAGGAGATACGGCAGCAAAGGACATGCTCACACTGACGTATTATAAATTCATGCATACAACGTGCACCGGGACTGGGGAAACGGGCGGGCCCAGGATAAATATGCTTTAAAAACCGAAGGAAACTAACCCGAAAGAACCGGGACGCCCCCGGGGGGACGCCCCGGGTGCTGCCCGGGGGCCAGAAAAGTTTCGTCCGTGTCATCATCTGGCTTTTTTCGGGGTATGGGGGGGGGGGGAGTGTGTTCATCTGGAACGCTCACGCGGAAGGGGCCGGTCGAAAAGTTCGCGCTCCAGCCTCCAGGTCTTAGTGTTTAATCTGATTGATCGTGGAACTTTTATTGAAAATCTTTATAGCGCGCAACCTTATTTTCACATAACCAGCTTTTTTTGATGATAAAATTCCCGCCATTATGAATTCGGGCCCCTGGCCCGAGCATGGTGCATGGTGCATCACCATCGCCCGAAACAGGCTGCCGTTTCCTTCCGTGGCGTGGCTGCTGAAAGTTGGTGCTTCCTTTGCTATGCAAATGCTTGCTGCCTCTGCTGGCACGATTTATGGAATATTCATTTCCCGAGCCCCACCATATGCTTCACGGGCACGGGAACGGAAACGATGCTCTCGACAGGCTTAGCTGCCGGGGTGCGGTGACAAGCGAGAGAGAAAGAGAAGGTGCCCAAACAGGATGTGGTACAAACTGAGATCAACATATTTGAAGTTTGTAGCCTGTTTGATTAACTTTTGTGGTCAGAGGCAGTCGATCGTTGTTCGTTTGGCCGCGCGTGTGTGTGTGTGTGCGCACACAATTGGCCAGAACGAGAAAGTTTGGAGCAGTTTTCATATTGTTTAAGATGTTTGTGGTGCTGCATCCGGAAGGATAATAAAGGGCAAAGTATGAACTGCTCAAAGTGCTACCGATGGCACAAATGTTAGTACCTCGATTTGTGGGAAATATATACTGGCAGTGGGGTTGTTGACGTCGCTGCGCCGATGATTAGCGTTCAATAGTTTCTGTTTGATATCGCTACTTCGTCGAGTCGATCGCAAATTGAGAAGTTTTTCCGTACATCTCGGAACGAACATGTTTGTCGTTAAGATATTCTAACGAAACACTCACTCGGTTTGGTGTGGCTGACAGGCTCAGTAATTTGTTTCCCGTAACGCTGTAAGAAACTTTGCCCCAAGGCAGGTGGTGGTGGTTGTCTAAGGCCTTGCCGTGGCAGCTCAGGTGCTCGGGTATCGAACTAGCTAGCAACAGTAACGGCGAGAAGTTATCCTGCAGACACTGACAGCAAATCTTGTTTCAAGCTCCTGTCCTGCGAACCTACTTTAAAGTCAACGTACAACGAGCTGTTGGGACAACAAAACGTGCGTGGAATGCTTGTGGCATTGTTTGCATTGCAAAAGGTGGTTAAAAATCGCGCGAGCGGCAAATGAATCTGTCGTGCATTTTCTGTCACGCACTGTCACTTTGCCTGACACACACAACTTTCGCGCAGAACGAGGCACCCGTCCGACCGGGCACCAATATACTTCTTAGGGCCTGCAGTAGCTTCGCAGAGCCAGTAAGTGCATCCGAACCGCAGATGATGACGACTTGGTCGGTTGCATTACTGCGCGGTCTCTCGAACCAACCGGCAACCCCGCGCGGTACGACATTTCCCTCGGCGCCCAGGCAAGCGCCCAGCTCCTGGTGTGTTTGCACAGACGGAGTTGGTTCTTAATTTTCACTCCAATTAGTTCGCTGCCAGTGCCGTGTGCCGTGAACTGTCAGGAGATTAATTTATTATACACACAACAAGCGCGCAGCAGTGCGCGAGACGACGAAACTTTTCGGCGATAGATTTATTATGCAGTTCCTGGTGCGGCAGCTTCACCAAGAAGTTGAAGTACCGGCGCACCGGCGGGAGTACGCTTGATTCGGCAAAGGATTACGCACAAAAAATGGCCCTGGTGCCGCTGGTGGAATGGAGGCCGTATCCTGGAAAGCTCCGAAGTTACGGTATGCTAATATTACACACTGTTGGCCCCTCCACTGTGCTCCATTCCAGTGAAGGGTTTTCCATTGTTGCTCCTTTCGTGTTAGATTCATTTACCCAGCAAATCAAAGGTCGCGCCCGAAGTGTGCCAAGTTTCCTACGAACCGCAACGTCACGAAAATGGCCTGTTTGCCCCCGAAAAGACCTCGCAAGCCACCGGCTTTCAACCGAGAGAGAGAGAGCGTGGAAGCGTGCTGATTTTCGTCGCCGGAGCGGTTGGTGAAGCAAACACGATGAAGACATAGATCAATTTCCCATTTGTATAATGTTTACTTCATCTTTTATCGATCCCCTCCGGCACGCACTTTCCGGTAGCGTCCCGGAGCAAACCGGGATGATGGAAAGAAATATTGAGTCTCTCCGTTCGCCTCCGCCACGGAACGTGAGCCCGAACTTGTGAAGGTGACTACACGTCCCGGCGAAAGAAGGTAAAAGGGGACCCAAACGTTTGGGTTGAAAATCACGTTCAGCCAACAGAATGCCGAATGTTGCTCGGGAAACTTTAGCCAGTAATCGGTTTGACAAATAAAAGCAGTTCGGGGTGCGCGGGCTTCGACGGGGAGAGCTTAGAGCCCGCACACGCTGACAGGCGGCGGGGATGGGCTTTGGAAAGGCCGATTTCAAACCGATCGATCAGGTGGGGTTCGTATGTCGGAAAGGTTGCTTTCAGTTCGTTAGGACACAGGACGCCCATTTGTGGTGTGTTTATTTGCTTGATGATCCATTAAAATGCATTGCGTTGCGTGCAGGGGGTTCCTTCTGTAAGGTCTAGAACTTACTCGATCCGTTGTGTATTTCAAGAGGTGCGTCATTCTTCGCTTATTTTGCGCTGCTCTATGAAACTGTTTTATTGAATAGATTCTTACGGCCAACATTCAACAATAAAAGTTATAATTTCACAGACTCAAACTTCATTGGACATAACCAACTGCCCTCCACATCAAACCTTTCTTGCAGGCTTTCATGTAGTGTATCCTTTTTACTTAAACATATAAAAAAGAAGGCCCAAAAGTATGTCATCGTGTGCTATTCTGGGAATTTCTTATAACGATGCCTCGTCAAGTTCCTATTATGCCTCCCGATACAAAGTTCGTGTCTAGAGATACGGAAAGCGAAGAGCACCGCTTCCGGTTCGTGGGTCAACAAACTTTTCCAAAAGATTCAATTAGTGGGTGCAGCGAAGTTCTGGTACATTTCAGGCTCTGCGGTGTCCGTTTTGCTGTGCGAGGGCCGCAGCGAAAAGTCAAACACCGACAATTTCGATTTGTTGAGTTATGTTGGTTAATCAACTGCGATGAAGTGGTTCCGCGTTCCCTTTTGCAACTCAAGCAGCTCCCGTTCTTTCTTCTGCAGGCCCCTCATCCCGACCCGGCATCCCGTGAGGCGGCAAGTGTGTTTCGTGCTGTGTTTTTCGTCTTCCTACGCTAGGGGCTCCACATTGGGAAATGTGCACGAGTTCGGACTGAAAACGGGGTCACCGGGAGAAAAACGATGTCGACGACGGTCAACGATGCGCCGGAAGCGTTCGACCGATTCGGGCCGAACTGGGTCCGGTGAAAAAGTCTACGACAGCGTCGTCCAACCCTGCCCGGTGCCGCTAGCCATCCGGCCAGCCTTCGGTGGGAAAGTTTTAATTTTGGGGTTTGATTTTGCCCGCTAATTGGAATCGCGGCATTGCCGGCATTGGCTTACTTTCGCAGTGCGGCCACCGTCAGAGCGACATGGTCGGTCGGTACGAGCGAGAGTCCGAAGTAGCAGTGAAGTGTATGCGGAATTCAATAATTAATCTCTCGGAAGAAGTTCGCGTTGCCAGTTCGGTGCTTTGTGCTTGAGTGAGAACGGAGAACTTGTGAGGTAGAATGTTGGGACGTGCGGAAAGTATCGGGCGGCCCCACGAGAGCGACACATTGGTGGCCCGGTCGGGAACTCATCCCTAGATGCCGAGTTGGTCAGTGAGGTTGCAGTTGGAAGGACCGGAAGAAACTGCGCCAAACCGTCGAAAGAAACACCAATGTCATGTACATTTAAAATTCCATAAATAAGTGAGCTCCCAGTGACGGCGTTGGTTGGGAAAGTGTTGCAGAGACCGAGAAAGGCTTTTAAGGCGCCGGTCAAAGCGGGTGGTTTCGGGCCGGAATGGAGAGCACGTGTGAAACATAGTGGACGGTACGGTTGTGAGCCGAAAAGCGACAGACACTGGAGCAAGGAGTCCATCCGTAAGCAGTGCAGTGTCTATGCCTTTTACGGGCGCACCACAACAATGGATGTACGCGGCCTCACACAGGCCATCCTGTTGCTGTACATTGCGAAAGGTAAGTCAATTATCGTAAGTTTGGTTACTGTTACACTTTGCGCTCGAAAGACTTCCGGCGTCCGGCACGGAAGTTAAACGTTAAACGACCGTCAGCTACGGGGTCTTTAATTCGCTTTGATGTCAGCCGGCAGACGATGGGGTTGGAATGTGTTGGTAAACATTTTTCGCATCCCCCCCCGAACGCGCGACACCCAGTCCAGTCCGTCGCGCGCCGCTTCGGGTCTGAGAAGTTTCCAAATCAATCCTTTAATTAGTGTGCCCAAAAACGCGGCGTCTCGAACGACCGGCGGACTGGTGAATGATGAAGAAAGTTCTCTTACCAGCGAACTGCCTGGCGATCAGGGCTTCCTCCGACGAACCACAGGAAGGAGCACATCCTGCGCATTTTTTTGTAGGTCTTTCGCGCCCTGACGGTGGGAGCCGTGCGTTCGCGGCGTTCGGCGAGGAAAAGAATTTAATGAAGAAATTCCAGCTCCCCGATACCGGCTAATGCCGAGAGTAAGTATTCCATCTATCACCGGTTCAGTTCGATCGGAATTTTATTGATATTGATGGCGAAACGAAATGGCACGAAACGTTCTGATGAACTTCGGCCCATCGGTGTAAGTGGCGCGATTGTGGCGCGCCGCTGACGATGTCCTTCTTGGCCACCCGTCCGGCCGGGTCGCCTCTTCTGTTCCGCTATGGCCAAGGCCTGAGGAAAGAAACATTGGGCCAATATTTTATACCCCGCCGATATAGGCGATACCAGGGAGAGTTTGCTACCCGCAATGGGCAGGTTGTAGTCACTGGCGGACACTAACACGGCTCAACGTCGACTATTTGTAGACTTCAAAAGGTTTAAATTGGATTAACTACAAATTATGTGTTTGATGTCGGGATCGGACACACGAATCCGGTGTGTCTGGTGGATGGAAAAAAGTTAATTTATTAGCCAATATGGTGCCAGGCGATCCATTATCACCGGCGTCACATAAATTAGTAAAAAGACTTTTTCCAACTCCGTCACCGAATGCCACTTAATTTACATACGAATTGCCTCGGCAAACCGACGGGGGGGACCCTTCGAGTTCAAGTTCTGGCCCCGTCGCCTACCTGGGGGAAGATGTTCCGTTGGCCTGCGTTAGGTTGCCACTTCGGATCCTTGTGGGATTGCGGACATTTGGAATTACTGCGGCGTGTCCCAGGCCTTGCGAAACTTTGCGCCACTTTAGAAGGAAGGACGCACTCGAGCCAAAAAAGAAGAAATCCCCGTAACGCGATACCTGCGGAAGGTATCACAATTTATCTACCCCAAGTTGCCCCGGGGCGAAAAAGTTGCCGAACAAACGACCGATTTCCTGCCCAAGGGGTGCGGTCTTGGGTGTGTGTGCGAGGGCGTGAGTGAGAATTTATTTACTGCTCGTACGGCTTCCGCTTTCCCGCAGAAAACCCGAAAGTTAGTGGAGCTGATTTATTCTTTTGGCCAGACAAATTGCTTCGTCAAATCCATCACCCGTTTCTACGTCGGCCGTGTGCTGAGAGGGATAAAAGTTTGGCGCCGAAAAAGGCCGAAGCCGTAATGCTGGCTGAGCTAACCCATGATGTGGGCACGGTGCTCGAAGGGATAAGTGAAAGTGAGAGCGTAAACCAGCGACAGAACTTTTCAGTGATAGGCCAATCGATGACATTTGTGCCGTTCCCACGTGGATCGTCGCTGTCTTGGGGATGTAGCCCGACACCATACCGCCTTAGGTGGGCCCCTTTTGGGAATCTAAGCCTAAGTAAAAACAAATCCTTCCCCGTGTGGATTCAAAAGAACGAAGGACCCCCACAACAGTCAATTGGGAAGCTTAACAGCCTGAATGTATGCAACGGTTTCGGTGATTCGATCTGACAGATGAACGGCTAGGGTTACTGGGAAATCAAAACGGTAAGGGGTAGGGGCACTGTACGGAATGTGGCACGGGTCCGGGTGGGGAAAAAACTTTGTTCATTTCCACCGGTCCACCATTTGTTCGCAGGACTCGCCAACGTCCCGTACACCGGAATTGCGCCGCCTCCAGCTGAGCGAGAACAACACCCAGTTCGGATGGACTATGCGCAAAGAGTTTCTAATTTGGCAGTGGAAAGCCAACTGGCCTAAGGGGCGACCATGTCCAGAAAGGATTCAACAGGATGGTGTAAGACTGTTGTTGAAAGTTCAGTAAACCGGCTTCCCTTCTCGCTTCCCGTTGGATACATGGCAAAACTGGCGCCAGCTGAATTTGGCTCAAATTGCTTGAAAACCATCCGAGTTTTGTTGAGCTTAACCTACATTTTGTATGGGAGTCTCTGTGGAGAGAAAGAAAAAACCGAATAGGACAAAAATACAAATTTGGTTGTTTTTTGGTTGATTTTTTTACAAATTGTTATACTTTTCGTTGTTATCGTTTCGAAACGCTACTCGCTACATGATAAATCTCGTCTTCTGCATCGAAAATCATCTACTTGTTGTGTAACTATCACGACTTTCTTTTATATATATACTAGGTGTGTGCGTTGAGAATCGGAAAATGTTTAACACACAAAAAATATTTTTAAAATTTTTATGCGATTTTGTATTTTATTCGAAGTATGTTCCATCGTTAGCTATACATTTCTCCTATCTCTCTGCTTAATCATGGAGTCCCAGACGAAAGAATTCTTCGACTTTTTAAGTAAACTAATTAGTCATTCCATTTCGACTTCCTCGTAGAAAAACGAAGGGCTGCTCAACCAATACGTGTCGCATCGATGAAAATGAATGATATTCGGAAAGAGCCAAGTCTAGTGAATAACGCGGGGAGGGATAGCAGCTCCCATCCAAGTGATTTGATAGTATCCTGAAACAGTTTTGTTTTTTGGGCGCCTGGTGCTTGATTCTACGAGCCACCAGGCGCCCCCACTAGAATTGCATTTTGGTCGTTTTTCGATCAATGCATGGTTCAAATAGGACATTTGTTATCAGTAGCGATCGGAATTAACGTTTGCATCAGGTTTTAGGAACTTGTGAAACACCACACCTTTCTGTCCCATCAGAAAGTCCGTTTTTGGAGTCCTTGGACGCTTCTTTTTTGTTATGTTAAAATCGCCATTTTGAAATTTTTTAAACCACTTAAAGCACTGCGATCTTCCAAACACAAGTCCCCACAAGCATTTGGTGCGATTCCGAAGCAGTTTTCTTCAACAGGGGCAGAAAAATAATAATCCCCGCAAACCGTCATTTTCAGGCACAAAAGTTGACATAGTTTAACCCTTTCAAAGATGGGTTGCAAACCGAAATATTTTTTTCTTCGACCTGAAATCGATTACCTGATGTCAAAACAAGGTAATGATGAATGAACCGCTAAACTGGGAAGTCCCAATCGGCAGGTACAGCCATCATTCTGAATTTCCGATTCTCAACGCACACACCTAGTAAATTGCTGCTCAGAGAGCAGCGAGAGTGGTCTGAGAGCCCGAAGCAGGGCCGTCACTTCTTGAATGGATCTTGTGGTTGACGTAGTCTTGCATTTTTAAAGCTGGAAAGGCGAGTTCGCAGCGTGTTTGTTTTCGGGTCAATCTCGGGACATGCGTGAGGGCACCGCATTGGTACGCCTTTTAAAGATGCGAGATCGCCGCCGGCTGATGGTTGGCTTCGGCTGAACGGATAAGGAAAATTGGATTTTCCACAAGCACAACCGCAGTTTGTGGTGCCGCAGCAGCAGTTCCATCATCAGGTGCAAAGAGGAATTGCCTGCCTGCGAAGCGCGGTGGCCTCCAGGTTGCTCCACTCTACCCGCGTTACATCACGGCGGAGCAGATAAAGTTCTCGGTTCTTTTTCGCAGGAACCTCAAAAGAAAGAAGTTCGCAACAAAAATATGAGCTTTCCCCACGCGGTACCCGACGTACGTCAGCAGATTTTGCGTTTCTTCTCTGGCCCCACCGTGGGCTGGCGGATGTTTTTGCTCCCTGTGCGCACACCCACACACACACACACTGGCACAAATGAGCTGCCGGGGAAAATTGTTTCAAAGCGAAAAGTTCCCCGATAGAGTCAGCGGCACATTGAGCAGAAAGTGGAGCAGCGGAAACCTGAACACGAAAAGAAAAATAACTGCAGCAAGTGGCTGGCGAACTTCCCTTCGGCGGACGGCGGGCCCGCGGAAGGAGTTAAATGTTTTTGAGAAAAGAGCGCAATCCTTCGCCGGTTTCGTCGGCCACCCATCCGCTGCCGGTTGGGCGGACGCTGTTGAGGAGATTACTTTATTTTAAATCAATTTCCCTGCCAGCCGAGGGATTTATGCTGGCGCTGGCGCCACCCAATCATCGAGGGGGCTGAGCAGCGGAAGAAGTGGCTCCCTTTTTGCTGCCAGCAGCTTTGGCAAAAATGTCTTGACATAAACGAGTGTTTGATGCTGCGCCGTGCATGTGTAGCCTGGAGAGATTATGTTGATGTTGGGGGCATTCAGCATTACGATAAAAAGCAGGGAAAGGATTTAAGCGATTACGCCCGTTTTAACGAGTGCCGCTAAGCAACAACTTATCGCAACGTGAGCGGATAAGCTGGCTGCTCTGCTGAGTTACCTGTCCAATTCGTTCGCCTAATTGGTGGCCCGATTGGAGCGCAAGTTCGTTTCGTTTAAATTGGAAAATCAGGAAAGTTTCGTGATAAATAGCTGGAAAGTAATCTTATGTTCGCACGAAACCAATACAGATGCTTTGCCAACAGCAGGAGCAGGAAACACTGGATCACATTACAGCGGGCCAGATGATTAAACACCACGGGGGGCGCTTTTCGTGTGCGTGAGTGGGGAACACATGCTGAGGCCAAAATGGTTTCTGATGGATAACCGTGTATCTCAACCTCAAACGACGGTCTTCGCGGCGCCACAACGAACAAGTGAAAGTGATTTGCAGCACGGTATCAGATTGCCGAGGGCAGCCATAAGCGGCCAGAGAGATAAAGCAAACTGCCATCTCCTTCTTGGGGCCGTGGCCACCGATAATGATGTCTTGAGGAAGCCATAAGAAAAAATCGGGCAAAAAGCGTACTTTAAAAGCGTGCATAAAACGTGTGAGCAGCACTCACAAAATGGTGTCCCATTTTAGGATCTCTTCCACTGAGTGGAACTAGAAAAAAAAAACTTCGAAGCAAATAGTAATCAGTTCCGGTTGACGAGACCGCCGGGACGTGTCAGTTCATCTTGCGTTATTTATGAGCGATCGTCGGCAGCTGACCTTCGCATTTATCGGCTAAGCCGCTCGTAAATCCCGGTGTGCGGACCGATTTGGGTGCGCTTCGACAGGAAACGTGGCGACGAAGCCCAGACCGATCCGCGGAAGGGAGTCCGATCCGATGCCATAAATACACTCCGAGCTTTACACTTCGGGGGCGACTAATCGCGGCGACCGTAGCGCCGGCGGCACACCGGCGTTTTGCGCCTGGTTTGCCATGCATGTGCAATGAATATTCATCACGTGGCGAGACGTGGAATCCACACGAGACGACGCTCGCTGCTTACCATTTTTATCGCTATTGATTTTTCCGGGATTTCAGCTCCGACGTCCTCCGAGATCTTCGGCTCTGCCCGCCGACGCACACACACACTGGTACACAGCCTTAGGGATCAGATCTCGTTAGCGTCAAGCGAATGTCAAGCGTTGAACGTTGGGCGGGAGGATGAAGAATTGTTGCTGATTGTTGGGATGGCGTATCAATCGGGGATGTGTATTAGCGGTGTGTGACGCAGGATCATCAGCGCTCGCACACTGGCGTGGGCCAAACGAGCCGCGACTTCCCGGTGTCTCCTTTTGGTAAGCGAGGCCGCGATTGGAGGCAATGCTTTACTAGCGTTCGACGAATCAAGAAATTGCCACGGTAAAGTGCTGCACGGATCGAAAAATAACGAGCCTGTTATTTTTGCTTTATTTGAAGACTAGGCGCTGCGTTGATGAGCTATTTGGGCGGTTCCATAAACATACATTTCTTACGTTTAGCTTTAGCTGGTCGATGGTCTATGGTTATTACTTATCTGAGCTTCTTCCATAAATCTTGGTTAGGTTGTCATAAGTTAGAATAATAATCTGTGAGGATAGTAATAGTTTTAGTTGCCTGACACGAATCCACCCAAAGCGGTTTCTATACTTCAAACGGTGCCGGTTAAGGCTCTATTTAACAAGTACACACCCAGATGCCATCATGTCATCCTCCCAATGCCCAAATGCCTCCAAAGTGAGTGGAAATGGATGGACTCCATTTGAAACGGGGGCTCTGTGTAAGAAAGTACGAGCCAGAAAGTAAGACATTGTGCGCACTTCAATGACAAAGCATTTACTCGATTTTACTTCAAACTTACGTCCGAGTCGCACGTCTGGGGCGGACAGACTTCGCATCACACAGCACGTTACTTTTGATATCTTTTCTATGCTCTCCCTATCTGGTCGGCTTCTTTACGCCGCACATGGCCTCCTTCTGGGAGAGGCTGTCTACAGCGATGGCCCTAGCTCCGGTGGCCCTGGCTAGCAAGCCCTACTGCTTGCTCCTTGCTGGCTTTCACCCGAGGCCCTTGAGAAGGAATGCGCGAACGAAGACGGGTGAACCTGTTTGTGACGGTGCATAAATAATAAATTTTGGGCCAGTTTCATCCCGGTTCGGGATGGTTTCAGTCGACTGCAGGTGCGCTGCAACCGACAGGGTATTTGTGTAGCAATAAACCACACAAATGTGGACGATAAATTCGTAATACTCGATCCCGATCCCGTTATGTGCCCGTACCTATCCCAAGAAATTCATTTGGCGTAGGGCCACAGAACCTTATCTGTAAGAAATGCTCATTCGGCCAGTCTGCCTTTGAAGTGTGGCGAAACATTTATTTGATTCCATTTACATTTGTTTTAAAATATTTGAAAGGGACACAAACCAAGTTAGTTTCGGTGCTCGCTGGTGTCGTGGAAACAATGTCGTTGCCCAAAATCGATGACTTAGTAATCTAAGCTGCGCAAAATTCGGCACAACCATCAGTACGTGATTCGTGCGGGGTCCTCAAGGTCCTTGGTTCTACACAGTGTGCCACTCACGGCCATGGGGCGAATCTTTTCCATTTTCTCGAGTGGCACTACCGGGGAAACGTGACTCGTAAACTGTTGTTCTGATTTATGGCAAAATAAAAAACAAATTATGACAATGATCCGGCTCTTTCGGGCATCCATCCGCGAGATCCTTCGGCCAAGTGTCGGTTCGAGAGGTGGTCGGCGCCGGTTTTAATGAGAAAGAAACAAAGAAAGTGAAATCCGGCCAAGTCAGTCAATTAGGACAGAGTTGAGGGTCGTCTGTTGCCTGCCTGAGATGGCGGCGGGCAATTTGGCGAGTCTAAGGTTTTATCGTGAACAGCTAACTTAAAGACACTCGTTGCCGGCGCTTAGGTCCAGCGACAAATCCTCGCTATAACTGCAATCGATCGTAGCTCCAGCAGCTTCAGTGGCAGCATCTGATAAGTGTCATTATTGTTAGTCAAACACGGGTGCTATGTTTTTTAAGAACCTCAAGCACATGCTGCACTGTGGTTTGTACTACATTCGAAGATAAATCTTGGCCATAGAATTATTTCGTTTCATAAATTTTGGACTTAAATCGCACTCAGGATTATTTTTATTAGAGCACCGACCACCGATTTCCGGAGCCCTATTACTGTCAGGCTGTCTATTTATGAAAGGTACGGTCATGCTACAGCATGAACGGTGAATATTATCAAATTTTCAAGCCTTCGCGCATGTGTTATCAACGCGCTCCTTTTACGCGATTTTTGTTATTCACCATTTTGTTCGAGCAATTCTTGTCGCTGCTTACTTCCTTTCTGTGGCGTGGATGGTGTCGTCGAAGGAAGCAATGCACTCACAGGCTGTGCGGGCGAAGACAACAACGTAACCGGGACCGAAAGCAGGTGGGCGCCGAAAGTAAACATTAATTTGATGTAAGATAAATGAGAAAGATAAACCGGAGACGGCATCCAGCGGGCGCTCGGTCCTTCAGCCCGGCATTCATTTCGTGCTTCTTCGGGCACGTGCTCCTTGCTGAAATGGGCGGCGTACGGACTCTATCAACTTTTAACATCATTCTCAAGATGCCGCCGCCGCCGCCGCAGGAGGGTCTAGCGCGCTGTCCAAACCCTGACGCGTGGTTGCACCTCGCGTCACGTACGGTATGCACTTTTAGCATATCTCTAAAGCGTGTTTTTTGGGCAGGGAACACGGGCACGGGCCCCGGTGGCAGTGCACTTAAAACAGCATCAACCCTTAATGCCCCGACAGCTCGGGTAACTGGCAACCATTGGCACTATCTGATGGCGGCCGCTCGTCACCGTCGTCGTCTGTCCGTCCACACTAGACGGTGACAGGTGGTGAATAATCAACTGACTATCGAAACACGTGGCAGCCGAGACGGAGCACCTCTCGGGCGGATTCTAATTTTGCAGCCAGTTTGTTAGCCGTTGACAGGGCAAAAAGTGGAGTTTCACAATAGCCGGGGCTCACTTCATCACCTCACGTGGTTCTCATCACATCGCAAGGGCAGCCGGGAGTTCCGGAGTCAACATACCCAATTACGGAGCTGTAAAATTCAACTGAGCGTGTCGGACCGTCACGGGTTACTGCGACGACGCAACCCTGCGAGCCTATCGTCCGTCGGAGTGTTTTGATCTTTAATGGGACGTGCAACATTTATCACTTCCATTCAGCTGTCACTGTGACAATTAGACCCTCGAGCGTAATGCAGATATTTGCATTATTGATGGCTGATTAATACACTCGGCTTTTCTGCGGGCCGCCTTCTGGAGCTTCTGAGTAATGTCCTGACCAGAAATCTAATCATGTAGCCAGCGGGCAGTACCATTTCTTCAACTTAACAGGCTGATTGACTCGTAGGACATGTTGTACAGCAAATTTATTATCACACAGCTCATCGTTGCAGCCATTGTCTTGTAAATAAATCAAACTAACCTTGGAGGAAAACCCAATTTAGCACTTTCGAACGGTGTTTCGTTAATTATGCCGCCGCCATTTCCTTAGACAAAACGTGGGTAAAATCCCGTTACAAAATGTCACTCAATGTCGATTAGAGACCGGACCGGACGGTAACCGACGCAACGCCGGCAGATTAGTTGGCCGGCGGTGCCTGGATCGCTATATTAGGAGTGACAGATGTCAAAGTCATTGAGGGCACACTGCCGGAGACCAAGGAATGCCTACGCTTCCAGCGTAACGGTGGAAACCTGCCGTCGCTGTGGAAATCAGGGACGAGGATACTTCAAGCAAAACGGTAGAATGCCGCTGATAAGAGGGTTTTGATTGCAAAACCGGGACCGAAAATGGGTGCATATTTTATGACCATTTTAAACAGCTTTCGCTCGGTTTTGGAGGGTTGTTTGTCGAACTACGAATGTAGAATGTGGAATTGGCAAGCTCTTGCAGCGTTGTTTGTTTGTAGCTCTTATCTGGTGGGGCAAAAAGTGGCCAGTTCGCTGAAAGTGCAGCGCATTCGGTTTTTCTCGGTGCGGGTGCGTACTCGAAACGAGCACACCGGCACGTAAGTCAATTAAAAGCTGATCATGCTTCGCCAGCGTTCGCTAGCGTTAGATTTCCAGTTTCCGGAGTTGGAAAAAGTTTCTCCCCGGCGGCTTCTTTCTAGCATTAGACCTTATATCAATAATGCTGACTACACAGCCTAGTTTGCATTTTTGTGCGAATCCGGACTGCGTATCGTTGCGTATTCCCGTATTCCGTTTGGCAGCGCCGCATATCCGGCCGGCGAGAGAGAGAGCCTGAAAAAAAATCCACCGCTTTCGCGCTATAGAATAACATTTTCATATTTATACTGCTCGACTCGACTCGTATCATAGCGCGGAGCGCTGCACGAATTGGCCGTTGGTTTTGGCTGAAGCGAAAATGCAATGAAAACAACCCTACATCGGATAATTATGTTCCAAACAGATTGTCGGGTGGACGGAATTTAATTTAGTCTCCGTTTGCAACTTTTCACTACATCAAACTCACGGAGCGGTGCTTCGTCGTGGCAACCGTAATCTGTTTTCAATTTATATGTGACAGTGCTTCACCATGGCCAAGCTCACCGATGCACCGCGACCTACGAGTAGCGAAATGTAGAAAGTGTGTAAGTTTGAGCCATGCTTCAACTTTCTGCAGAGTCACATGAAATAAACATCAACAACGCGTGATTGTGTGTTTGTGGGGAAAAAAATGGAAAAATAATTTCACATTCGTCGTTGACGTCGGCCTTGCTGGGCCCAGACTTCACGGGAATCAAAAGGGAATCATAATCATATTTAAATACAAATGAAGTACTTTATGCAAATAGGACTGCGAGTGATGGTTAGGGTCTTTTCCCTACTTCTTCGTAGTCGTTTTCTTCCGGTTGGCCGTTACCTCCATCGTGGAATGGGACAGAGCTCCTTTGGCCGCCCTGCACCCGACTGCCACCCCTGGTATCATAGTGCCAACATACGGATCCGGCCCGAGAACAGTAATCCAAACATTATCATAATTTATAGTGAAAATTGTGTTTGGCACCATCCAACCGTGGCCGGCCAGATGTACGGACGGCTCCTCGAGGTTCGGCGAGAGATATTTTTGCGTCGACGTTTTCCACGAACTCCTGCGAACGGTGCTGAGAAACTAACGAAACGCAAAGCCAACAAACAAACGCTACAAACTTCAACACACTCAACGGAACACAAGCGCGGTGCTCTTTGCTGCCTGTAGGGCCAACATGTACGGCTCGGGAAAATACATGAAATGCCCTGGCGAAAGTCAAGAGTAGATGAATGTTTCATCATATGCTTTCGGTGCCGGGGCTGGTGATCCTGGACTGGGTTTTCCGCGTTTCGCCGTGGACTGACGTGGACACGGCTGAGCCACGTATGCGATGATAGCGCCGTTTCGTTGAGAGTCGTTCGTTTTTTTCGGCCACGAGAAAAGCATTTCCAGGATAAGGATTCTAGGGAACTGTTGGGTTGGAAAAACGCAGTTGTTGCTGGGTTTGTCCGAGCAGGATTTTTTGCGCTGATTCGCGCTGAACTAAAGTGACCAAACAACAGCCGGGTGCAAAAGTTAGCTGCATGTGTGTTCAACTATTGCTCTGTTTTTCTGTGGTTCACCTTATTCATTAGAAGGTCCAGAAAGATGCCTCCGATTTTTCATCAGTCTTGCATATATGAATGAATGAATTGTTTCTTGCGCTCGTCGAAGAATGTCTAAAGTACAGTATAAATTGACTTCTACTGAACACCGACCAATCTCCACCAATCCGACTTACAAAAATTTGATTGACATTCCGTTTATTCGGAACGAAGAAACATCTAAGTGCCAAAATTTATCAGAAGAAGCCAACATTTCTTGTTTACCAGCAATCAATGGCGAGAGCGCCGATTCCACAAGCAGCAGAAACTTCAACGGGCAGCGGCAAACGCTTCACCAAACAGCCTGCGACTCCGTCTTATCTCTTATCATGGCACGTCGATCTTAAGACGATTGCTTTCCGTATGTATGAGTTGTTTGTGTGTTGCTCGCGTTTGTCCGGAGCCACCGATTGATGATGCACAAATCTGGCGGACGGTTCGGACGAACGACAAAATTACGTCGGGAGGCGGACGAACTTTTTCGCTGACTGTGGCTCCGGCATCGGTATCGGCCAAAGTTTTCCGCCAATGGCGTGTGCAGAACTTTGCGCGTAGGGTAGGTTTCGGATTGGCAGAAAACTTTCCGAAACATTCCCAACAAAGTTCGGCCGAGACGGAGCTGTTGATATCATTATTAGCGTTATCGTGCCTGGCGGAGGATCAGTCGGTGGCACATTCCTGCTGCGCTGACCTTCGCAAGTAACAATTTGCCGAAGCCCGCGCCGGCGATGGAATTGCACCCACGAGTGGGTTGCAGATGGGGGGCAGATTTACGTATCGGGAAAGCGACCGCCAGCAGAATGGAGGAAAACTTTTGATCAAACAACAAGCTCGTTGCGCGCAAAGTTGCTGATGTCGTTGCTGTGCCTCGTGCCATCGGTTTTCCGTTTCATCACAAAAGCAGAAGCGTTGCCTGTTTATTTCCGGCGAGCGAAAAGGAGATCGTGCGCGGGCTGCGCCAAAGACGGCCGGCATTCCTATCATTCCGATGGCACGACGGGTGTACCACGGGGTGTACAATGGCGCCGGGGTGTGGCAACATACCGATTCGGCAGTTCCGTCCTTTTTCTCCGTCCCCGTGTCCGGCTGCTGTAAAGCTTGTTCTGCGGTCTCTTCGCCCGCCGGCGATTGAGCGAAAAACAAGTGAATTACTCTGGCCGCAAAAAAAACGACACTGCACCATTACTGGAACAGCGATGGAAAATGGAAAAAGTGGTCCGATGGTTTCCTTTGGCCCCTTTTTGTTCGCCCGGCTACCGGCTTGGAGCTGCACCCACCGTCGGCGCCCACGATCGATCCCGGATCGACTGGCTGACTCGGCGCCGGGCTTTGATAACTTCATAAAATAAACAGCCCGAAACTGAATTTCCATCCATTTTTCTAGCACCATTCTAGGGCGGAGCGGGATGGGTGTTGTTTTCCCGGGCCACCAATCTGGCAGTGAAAAGATGGGAGTTGTAAGCGCCGTACATTTAAGCAGTACTTATTGCGACCACAATGAGCGTTTTTCTGTTTCGTTTCTATTTTACACAGGTCCTTTGCACAGTCTCTCTCTCTCTCATTCGCTCATTGTCTGCCTTCTGGCTTTCTTGCTCCATTTCGATTTTACTGGTCTGCCTTTTTGTGTTCGTTGCCCGAGCTTCCCGGTGGGTTGCGGCGGGAGGGGTTTCTAGCGTTTTCCATTTTCGATTCGATTGCCACACAAACCGGGGAACCGGGATTGTTAGACTTTCGCCGTGGAGTGGATTCGTTTCGATTCATTCTTCGCAACATAAAAGTTGGGTTTACGGAATTCCACGGAAGACCGGTTCCGTCACCGGAGCCAGCCCACCACTTCCGGTACTGGCACGGTGGGTGTGTGTGTGCCTGAGTGGGATATTTTTTCGTTGTTGCGGTGGCTCCTCCGAAGGCAACTCCCGCGGGAAGAAAGTTTATTGTACAATTTCGCCATCACTGGTTTTGCCCGCGGGACAGTATCGCTTTCCGACGATTTACTACTTTTCAATCGGACCAATTCTTTGATTGGCAGTATGTGTGTGTGTGTATGTGTGTGGGCTGTGTGTCGGAACTGAAGGCAAGAGAAAACAGATATCGAACCCCGGGCGACGTAATCGGCTCGTGTGGGTTTTATCGACTACCTTTAGTTGAGGCATCCGAAACTCAGTACTGGGGCCGGGCTCAGTCCTGGACCAGTGTTAGGTCGGACTAAAAATACTACCACATTTTTTTATTGTTCACCACTTTTTCCATTATTTTATACCTGTGAGAATCGCAACAGAAGCTATTATCAAAACAAGTAAGTTTATGATAAGTCAAGTGAATTGGGTCTTAGGACCAAGTCATTTGACGATAATTCGAACCATTCATTTGGAATATTTCAATTCTTCAATTCAATTCTTTCTACTATCTATATTGTCAACAACTTGAACTAAATTATCTAAGTCGTAGTGTTCAAAGTAAAGTAAAAAAACGAAAAACATTGTTACAAATGTGTCAACCGAAAAGTCAGTAAATAAACCAAATAAAAGTACAAACCAAAAACTTTGTAACAACTTTCGGATGGTGCCAACAATTTGTGGCAAAAGTAACTCGGAAACTGACCGACTGAACCAGGCAATCGAAGAATCGAGAGGGAAGTACAGCCGTGTGGGGTTGTTGCCTTTGCCACCGTACGTTGCGCAGTTACTCTCCTGTAACGGTTGGCTCGTTTAGGCGGACGAAGATCACCTGGGAATCGCTAGTCTACGACACACCCAGAGCGAGAGAAGAAGAGATGGCGAGCGACCAATCAAAGTGATTTCTCCGGGGACTCGTTGCCAATCGCCGGCGAAGATCTGACTGCTGCCAGCGAAGGCATTCCTGCCGGATGTTGGACAAGAAATTCCTTCGAGAGGGCCGATTAGCAAACGTTTGTTGATGATGCCCTAAGTGATGAGCAGAGAGCGACAGTAATTCAGAAAGCGAGCCCAGAAAGCGCTGAAAGAAGGCATCTTGGAAGGAAAAGATGCCACCAGCAGGAGCAGGAAATGCGTTCGAAAACATGGCTCGAAGTACGCAACAACCCGAAACCGATTATCTGTACCGTGGCACACACCGCAGGGTGGGTGTTTCCGTTTTACGGTTATATCTCCTCGTAGGGCACTAAACAAAGGCTACGTGCGCTGCATAGCCGATTACGGGGAGTTTTGTTCTGCACACACACACACACACATTGAGACCTCGTGTATTTCATACGGAACCCGAAATCCATAATCTCGTAAGCGCTGCAATATATCGAATGGTGTACTCTCGATCCGTTCCGGTGTACTGCTGTCACCGGGCGCGCGGTTCCCGAGGCTTACCAGGGCCCGGACCTGGCACACCGTATTATTCCGTTGCTTCGAGTGCGCTACTTTGACAAATATTGTTCGATTTCACGGCGGCGCACCCTTACGGTTCCGGGTCTGTTGTCTTGCGGAGAAGCAGGCGACACAGAAATGTGGCCAACTGTATCGGTGGTGGTGGCTACCTTCTTAAGCCTTCGCCATCGTTGGCCGTGTGCCCTCCTGAGCTTACAGCTTACGGTACCCTCCGGGCGGCCAGCAAGTAATATCCTCATTTTTATTCAATCGCCTTATCTGGGAAGCTGGAAATGGTTCGGTCCGAACCCACGGCGGCCACGGGGGTTTGCCACGCCGTTCGATTCGATTTTCACTTCACCGGGAAGCCCGAACACGGGGGCGGAACGACCGCAAACCGGTCGCCGGAACCGGTGACCGAGGAGAGCGAAAGCACCGTGCACGGGAAATTGATGTCCTCAAACACGGTGTCGTGGGTAAAGTCGCCCCCGTACCAACGACTCACGTAGCCGGCCTGGTGTGTCTGGTGGATGTTCCAATTTTCGTACCCTGCGGCCGGCGGCGTCGTCGTCAGGCGCTGCCCAGCAATGGGTCCTCCGCTAGAACTGTGCTCCGGTCTTCGATGGTATCACCGCAGGCTGCGGGAGGTTGCCAGAACCGGAAAATGGAGTTCAAAAAACCCCGAGAAGAGATTCTCGTTCGCCACGGAGTGTGAATATGCTCGGAGTGGGCTTCAAGAATGTAAATAATCTGGAATTCCCGGCCGTCCCGAGCGCCGCAACACTTGAGCTTGGTCAGAAACTTTCCCTGCGCACCGTGGGCAGCCGGAAAACCTGGAAGTCTGGACCACCCAGTAGCCTACACCACCACCACCAGCACGCTCCGGGTGATGTGACATGTTCTGTGGTCTGTTGGTCGAAAGTTGGTCCGGGTTGGACTAGTTCTCGAACCGGTCCGCAGCTCACCTGGCTCGGAGAAGCTGATTTATGGCAAAATATATTTCATAACGTGGAATTTGTCGCCTCCGCCGACAGTGGTGTCCTCTGGGGAGGTGGTGCGCCCCAGAGGATCTCCACACATCCAAGTGTCCCGGCGAACCATTCGACATTCCTCGAGCGAAGCGCGGTTTCAGTACTTCACTCTACAACCGGCTCCGGTTCCGGGAAAGTAAAGCGGAGTGGCCAGGATGTGTCTGCTGTGGGTGAGTGGGTAGGTGCCTGGGGGTACGGGTACTCCACACCTTGACGACGGGAAATAAATTATTAATGATAGTCTATTGTTTCGCGCACTAGGCGACAGGAGTCGGCTAATGGAATTGATGCAACGCCCGCTCGCCCCCGGCGCCGGTTCCGGTGGCCCAAGGGTGACATGGTGATTGTGACCATTTCTCACTCTCCCGCATGCAAAGTTACTTGTGCGCGGTGTAAGTTTCCCATTCCCGCCAGGGAGCGCCCGCCGACGGCAGATGACATCTGCGTCGCCGCCTAATGGGGTGGGTGGTTATGTATCCTTTTTATAAAGGCACCAATTTTTCTTACCTCTGGCCACTTGTGACGGGGCACGCAGGAGGGCGCCGCGAGGAAAAGGTAACCATTTGCAAATTGAGCCATTATGGCGACGAGAGAGGAATTTTCCTTTGGCGCTCGGCAGCAGCAGAAAATTCCTGTCGTTTTTGTCGCCGTGGCACTGGCGGTGGCGCTTCATCCTGCCAATGGCACCGTTCATCGTTTTTTAACTTTCTAACGTCTTTGCGCGCTCTCTCTCTCTCTTTCTTTCTCATACACACAGGCGTCATCCTGCTCGATCTCCAGGGACCAGTATTCTTGAGCGAACCACCGTACAAGGTAGAGTTTTCCAACAACTCTGGCGGCGTCATCGACTGCACCGGCCATGGCAGCCCCGCACCGGACGTAAGTATTGGGGCAGGGAGCTGCGGGCACACGACCGCTTTCCGGAGAGCTCCTCTCCCCGTTACCATCCATCCTCTCCCGATGTCCCTTATTTGTTACACGACAAGCGCAAAAAAAAGCGATGGAACGAAAAGAAACGACTCATCCAAAAAGAGGTATCTATTACATGGCGCGGTAGCGTTACGGTTGATTTATGAATTTATATGTTACGATATTAAATCATTTCGTAAAAGCAGAGGATCACGTGGAAAGCGGCGGAGCCAGGGATTCGTCGAAATCATTCGTCCCGGCCGGCCGGTATGCCGTCTGGCCGGCTCGTTGAAGGTTGATGGAAAGTTTGCTTTGAAATTGTGAGAAATTTGCCCGGAACTCATCTGCTTTTCGCATGTTTGCCGTGAGGTGATCATTTATCATTTTCTTCACATTTTCTGTTGCCAGCGTGTAAACGAGGCGCACCCGTTCCGTTCGACTCCATGTCGTTTTGCATTGCAGAATTCAACGGTTTTGGGTCTTATCCCAAAAATGAAATGTAGAATATTGAAATAATTTGGATGTATCTTCGTTGTGTTGACTCTGATTTGTTCTTAGATGCTAATACCTGGGAATGCGACTATTGGTACGATAAAAGGCGATCTTCCAGGAAATCGATGAGAAAACTTCAATTAAACCAAATTCCAATGGGAAGTAATAATAACCCCGAAAGTTGTCCTTTTACCTAAGCCATGGGACGTAAGGAGCTAATTCCTTCCTTTCTAAATGAGTTCACAAACAAAAGGTTCATGTTTACTGTGCCTCGCTTTCTCCCCGGGCTTTGTGGATTATCTCGGACCTCGGATTTCCCAGCTTCTGCTGACGGCACCGGCCATTCGATGGGATTAAACGAACCGCTCCCCGGCAGCTGTCGTGCAGTTTCAATTAAAATTGCAAAAACACCAATCCGCCCTCGGCGCGGCAGTGGCCTCGTCCCTGAAAGGCAGGACGTGTCGGGAACCAGAAATGCAAAAATCAGTTCGAGCAAAAGTTTTGCTCGAATCCGACGTCGTCTCCTCAGACTTCACGTGCAGATAATGGGACCGTCTTGAAAAAGACGAGAAAGGATGCTATTTCCTGCAGCGATCGTGTAAATGACTACCACCACCAGACACACACACACGCGCAATGGACCCATCTGCTGAACGAAGAACGAACGGTTCGCCGAGCTCAGTGTTCCGGGAACACGATCCTGGGGCCCCCATCCTTTTAATCCTTCGATTGATTGACGACAATAATTTCCTATTAATTTTCTTCTCATCGCCGTACGTGACTGGGAAGGCAGCCATTTCCTTGGCTCCGTTGCCTTGCTCGGTTCCGTGATATATTCCCCGGAATGAGCAGGAAAAGCGGAAGTTCTTTTAGTCCTAGATGCGTCCCAGGTTGATCCTGTTGAAGCATCTTGCCGGTGAGCAAAGTTCCAAGCTTCTTTCGATTCCTGCGGCATCGATTGATTCAGCGTAATTGTTGAATCGGAATTTTCCATCGTTTCCATTCATCTTGGCGAACGGTGAACGACATTTTCATATATCGACTACACGCCGGCCAGACAAGAACGGCCGATTGTCGACTGAAACTTCGGACGGATTCTTGAAGACGACGCCAACGATTGAAAGCGATGATTATGTGGCGGCGGATTATTTAATTCAATCGGGAAGGTAAAAAACTGGCTCTATCCGGAAAGTACAGAAAATTCAACGTGATTTCGTGTAAAGGATCACAACCCCACGAGCGGCACGTTGGCCACGGATGTGGCGTGTAAATCTTGGCTCATTCTTTCCCTTTCAACGCCAAGCAACATGTACCTTGGCCACCTTGCTGTAGGGTTTTCCTTGCGGAAACGAATTTCGGTCACGCAATCGGTTCGTGGCGGTGGAACGGCCCGAATTCTGGCCGTCTCCCCCCCCCCCCCCTTCCCCCTCCGGGACATCGTCATCATCATCATAACCATAAACGATCATGTTCGCTCGTTCGTTGTTTCTTCGCCGAAAGCGTGTCGTTGGCAGCGGCAAAGAGCGATGGCACGAAGGGCACGTAACCAACTTTCAGAACGTCGCCAGCGGACCGTGTCGGCTGCAACCGTGCAAACACGATTGGCAATTTTGATTAATCTCATTCGGTACGTGCTGGATTAGAAATCATTAGGGTCGAGTCGTCGATGTGTCTTTATTGCCCGGAAGGATTAACCCGTCGTCGCCAGCACGGCGAAAGGCGCTCGCATTCGAACGCACGATGAATTTTCGTCGAACGCACTTTGGGTAGGCGAACGCATGGTGTGTAGCTGCTTGGTGTGATTGCTATTTTGGGGGCCTGTAAGTGATGACGCTACGTGGTATGGTTTGACACGGTTGAACTTCCATTTGCGATACGATTAACATTTGTATTTGCAACACCTTTCTGGATGCCGAGTATGCGATTCGGAACGGCCATTCTTGGTACCGGAGTCTGGTCACACGGTTCTCAGGATGGCTTATGGTTTTTATTTATTTAGATATATTATTTAAAAAATATTATACAAATATGAATAATAAGAGTTAATAAACACAACTGACGAGACGAAACCGGAAAATTAATAACTGGTTTAAGAACTGACACGCAACTAAAAAAGTAACTATGACGACATAAGTGACAGTATGGCGATAAATAAAAGACACTGAATGAATAAGTGCAAGCTACTTGGTTCTGTCCAAAACGGTTCTTTAATGATCAAAGGAATAGATATGCCCGATGGCTATGTCGTTACTTTCGGTACGTAGATTATTAGCGTGACTTTCCAACATTTTTTCGCCCATTGAAGTTGCAGAAAACTTTCTGAGGTTTCCTGCAACGATAATCTTATTAAGAGAAGTAAGTAGAGTGAATAAAATAAAACTCTCTCTCCGGCGCTCTCGGCAAATACAACCTCGGCTTATGGACCATCATCATTCCGGTGTGTGCTATCATATTTCAGGCGAAACGGGGCACCGAAAAGTTCCATCATCTCATCGTGCCTTGCGGTGCCTCGGTGGTTTCGTACCGAAAGACGGAACCCGTTTGATGTCGTTCGTCAAACAAACGAGGTCCTTGGTTGTTTGAATTTTCTTCCTGTTATTTTTTGTTGCGGTCCCTGCCAAATTCCTGCCGCTGCCTCTCTCCCCTTGCAACCGGTCGATTTGTCACTCTCTAACACACCCAATTTGTCACTTGCAGGTCGAATGGTCGGTAGCGACCACCAACCACGAGCTGGTCTACACGCTGCCGAACGGAAGTCTGATTTTTTACCCATTTTCTGCGGACAAATTTCGCCACGAAGTTCACTCCACAGTGTATAGGTAAGTCGTCCCGGCCGCGCCCCGGCCGCTCCCCGGAAGCTCCTTTCTCGCCCCTTATTTTACGTTACACTTTCCTGGTCAGTCCGGAGCGCGGTTCCGAATTTCACTTCCTGTCTGGTCTGGTGCGACTCTGTGGCCGCCGCAGTACTTTCCGCAATTATCCGCCTTTTTTCGGTCGCTACTTCGTCTGCCGGGCACCATGAAAACTGATTTCTGGCCCTCTCCGCAACATCATCGCAATATGCAAATGTCAGATGCATAAGGTCCACATAACCACTAGCCGAGCGGGGCAAGGGACCGTGACAAAAATGTGCCACAGAGTGTGGGAAAGCAGCAAACCAAGACGGTAGCGAACGCCGGAGGAACATTCTGGAGGACCTCAGATCCAAACCGGTCCGCGGTTGGGACGGAGCCCTGCCGCAGCTAAGAGGATAAAAAGTCCTTGCTCTCTTCAAACGGTGCGTCACCTGGAAATGACAATCTCCTTGGGTGGGTGCCTCCGGTGGCACCAGGAAACTGTGGGGGAATTTCTTTTCTTTTCCCACCCACCCACTCACAAACACCCACGCCCCCCGTTTTGGTTCTATTTTTCCGCCCATTTGGGTTCCGTTTCGAAGGACATACTTTGGACGGAGTTCCTTGACGTTAGCCGCACAAGCCGACCATTCCCGGGCCGGGCTGAAATGTCTGGAAGAATATTTGCAAACTACAAGCCAAACCACAATGGCACCCACAACCGCACACATACACGCACACAGACGGAGCGGAGAGCGGGCGGACCACCAACGGGTAGCTACACCTTGTCAGTGCAGATTTTCTTTGTCCGATTTGCCATCATTATCGTCATTTGGAATGTTTATTCCTTTTCCTTCATTTTCCGTGCTTGGCCAACGTGGTCCCCAAGGCAGAGGACTCACACACACACATACAATACCCGGATGGCACTCATACAACGACCATTTCGGGCGCTGCTGTAAAATGTTGGCGTCCAGCGCCGCGGGCGCTCGGAAAGTGGCGCTCGAAGAGTTGTGAAATTTCGGTGGCCGTTTGATAACGAAAATGAAAGATAACTTCCTTCGGAGCACGGAATGTCGTCGGAGATAAATTTGGTCCGGCAGCTGAATAATTTAACTTTGGCCACTTCCATCGCCAGCCCGCCTAAAGCGCAGCAATCGGGCAAAGGATTCCGTTGGGCCGTTGATGGTTAAAATGTGCAATAAACAAATTATCAGGAAACTACAAAGCTTCCAAAGGGCGACAATGGTCGACGCCGCACCGAACCAACCAACCTTCGTTTTTTTTAATAACTTCCTGTCCTATTCAGCATATTTGAACAGGATTTTGTGAGAATTTCAAAGGCTCGCAGGCAGTCCGTTCATTGTGTGCGTTTTCATTGTCGGTGCCATAATTTATGTCACCGTGCTCTCTCTCTCTTTCGCTTTATCGATGAAAGCAGGGCCTCTTGCCCCACAAAAAGACGTTTGGAGTCGTCCATTCGTGGAGATGCCTACTTTTAAGATTAATGTGGTAATAATTTTATCTCTTCTTTTATAAAGATTTAATTAAATTTGCCCACCTTTTTATGGACACAACAAACAATGTTTGCCCCTTTCGGAGTTCCCAACAATTGTAACGGCCTTTTTTAGTAATGTTTGTTTGTGATTTTGTAGTTTTGATCGATTATCGAACACAATTTGAAGCACATCGATCAAGACAAGGCGAGGATTGAGTAGTAATTAGGTAAACAAGAAGTTGACCGTTTCCCAAGCCCGAGTAAGAGATAGACATCATGGGCAGTGTGCATTGGACGGAGTGGCCAGCTGGACAAATAGGAAAGCCCCAAGGCGGAAGTCTACGACCGCAGTGCGGTCGGTAGCGGTCGGCCCGTCTTTCTATCTGCCTTTGCGCCGTAAGAACGCGTTCAAGTTTTTAATTAAATTCCAGCCGCGGCCCGATAGGCGATTGTTCGCTTCTCTACCACATCTTAGTTTTACTTTCTTTTCTATTTCCTCGCCTCGGTTTGCCCTCTAACGATGCTCTTCTTGCGCTGTTGTTCACTCTAATGAATTGTTTCTGGTCTCTTTGTTGTTTTCCTTTACTTTCATCTGCAGATGTAAATTAAAAAACTTAGTCGGTACGGTGCTGAGCCGGGAGGTACACGTGAAAGGAGGTAAGTTTTCAAACCCTGTGTCAGCGGGCGAATGCGGGAAGATTAATTTACCGAGGACGAGCAAGGGGTCCGATCGATCGGTTATGCAGCTTACGCACGATGCAATCCATTACACCAAGTGACGTTATGTTTAAGCTGTGTACAGTGTCTTTACAATTTTCTAACCACAACCACTCGGTTACGTGTGAGCATATCCGCACGGGATGGCGATGGGTACGAACCGGAGCAAGGGACGAAGTTTAAATAACTCCTTGTGCCGCGCTCGGGGGACATTTTCATTATGACAAACTTATTTTTTCTACCCCTCAAACGAGCCGGCGGTTCGTCAACTTGCTCCTCATTAAGAAACTCATTAGCAGGTGACCGTAATGGGTCGGAGAACTTTCGACAGCCGGCGACTTACCCTGCAGCCCCGCAGAACTCGTTTGCCCTATTCGACTGCTTTTTAGTTTCAGGCAGAAATGTGCACACTTTCGTTCATTTACTTCGTTGTGTGATGGAAAGTGCCAAAGTTGTGTTTTTTTTAGTATTTGGTGCCATAAACTGTGGCCCTGAAATTGACGTCTATGCCATCGCTTGTTGCTCGTTACGTGCGCGTAAAACAGCGATGCGTACTTCAAAGCTTGACACACAGGTTACCGGAAGCGGAAGTGGAATAATGAGGGTTTGCGTTTAGTTCCCCGGGCATGGCACCAACAAAAGAAGCGAGTCCTTTCACTCTTCTCTCGCAATTAAGAGGATTTGATTCGATGATGGTGAAGCATGCCTAATCGGATGATCCTGTTCTAAGAATAGGTTTTATTTAATCTGATGCCAATGTTTCGATGCATTGCTCTAATTTTAATCGAATTCATGTTTGCCGATCGAACGAAATACAAACTTTTTCTTTCCGATAGCGAGCAAACCAAATAGATTCGTTTATTTCACAACGGGAGCATACAATCTGCCCGGTTGGAGGCTGATTCCATTCTCTTTCTTAAATTAATTTCATTCTGGATCATTCTGGACCGCGTGGGCGAACTGCTGCGGTTGTGAATCGCTTTGCGAAACAAATAGAATTAAACTCGTTCTAGAGGCAAGTTTTTAATGAGGTAGCCATGGAACAATAGGAAGTGGGAGCACATTGTGAGCCTCCATTCGCACAAACAATTATCGTAATTGCTGGCCAGTTACAAAAGATTGTCACGCATTCGGCCCACGGCCCAGCCGATTGCTTCGTCGAAACTCCGAAAAGGCCAGACGCTGTCCCGCCCGAGCGGCAGCACCGAAAGACGTGACAATGATGGGACGACCGTACGTGCGAGGCGAACTACTTACCCTGACAAGCTTCACCCTTTCGGGTGGCTCCCACGGGGTTCGTCGTGTGTGAAAGATTTATTTTCACAATAGCCACGGCGCACCCTGAAACGGCAGGTGTGAAAGCGTTTAAATGTCCATTTCCGTTCCGTTTCGTGGCGCCCGTGCCGTGGCCGCTTTGTGTGCTCTTCTGCTAATGGCTGATTTCCCTACGCGCGCGCCCCAGACCCTGGCTGAAGGAAAATCACTTTCCAAATACACAGTGCGGCGGGAAACTTTTTAAAAGCTTAACGGCGTATTAAAATGTCACATGCTCGCCATGTTGACCGTTCTTTGGCCGTGGCCTTTTACCACAGCACCTTTCGCAGTTGGCATTGGTGGCGTGCTTGGCACTCACAGGACGTGGCATTTGTTGCCGGTGTCAGGCCGCACGTTCGTTAATTATTTCACTCACCGGGTTCGTCGTCCATTTTTTGTTGCCATTTTGGTTCGGGACGCTGTCACACATTACTGTGTTGGCGTAATAATGTAAACTGTCAGCCTAATGTAGTGATGAAGATTACCACGGCAATAACCGCGGGCGTTGCGTGCGTGGCCGCTACTGGCTCTGGCAAAGAAAGCCGATAAAGCTGTTAAGAGTCACGCGCAGAAACAGAAAGCGAAACGCAAATCGGTGAAAACCCTGGGCTCACCTTTTCGGCCCGAGCCCTTGGGTGGAGTGCCAAAACAACTTCGTTTGCTCCGTTTTCCCGCCCGTGTTACCGTGGGATGTGTTTTGTGGCGAGGATTCGTTTAGCAAAAAAAAATATAACCAACAACCATTTGCTTTCATGGTGCAAACACCAATTTGGTCTTTATCGGACGCACCGTGGCCGAGGCATTTGCGGGTCTAATGCGCGCCTAATTCTCATGGGAGAGAGAAAGAGCCACTTCTTAAGGTTGCAGGCTCTCGGTGGGCCGGATAATCATCGACCGATCGGCTCAAATCCGAACCGTACGCCGTGGTCTGGCGGTCTGGCGAAGACGAGATAACAATGTGGTGTGGCCGTTTTTGAAAGTTTTTCCCTTTCGCCTCTCGAATGCCCGAGCAAGGCGATCGGGAGGCTGGCTTCAATCAGCAGTTTCATGGGGCCAACCTACCGGCAACCGACGCCGGACTCGGCCTGAAAGGGCTGAAGATAAGCTTTCATTAGGGTTAATGGTGATGGCGAATGGCAGGAGCGAGGAGCGAGATGGATGTGGCGTTATGTAACGCGACGGAGCGAGCGTTTGGCCCCAGGGGCCTTGGACCGAAGCTGTAATGCCCTGTAGGGGTGATCTTGAGACTCGCCGTTAGTGGCTGGCCCCTTGAGCTATTGTAGCCGGTGGAATCGATTTTTCAACCCATCGCAGACAAGCGATGTTTACCGGAGAATAAGGAAGATGGAACAAGGGCCCGATACTGTTTATGACAGCAGTTAGAGAAAGGTTTGAAGTCTGTCTAATTATGATACAGCTTTGGGCGCCGTTTGTGTTCTCGAAGCTGTCGAATCCTGCGCCTCGATGTAGGCAATCCACAACCTGCAGTTTCGAGTTCGCCTGAAGGTATGCAATACAAACGGCACGAAACTTTGTTGAAAGAACATTATTAAATCCGGTTCCAACAGAAATCCAACGCATTAAAATACCGTCAAAAATAAAATGGCCGTCTCGGGAGCTGGCAAGCGTAACACTGGCCGTGAAATTACTATAAACAGCAGTCAACCTTCCAAGGCCATAACTTCAAGTCCAGTGTGGCTCGGCTAAACTTTAAGCCATCGAGAAGCAGCCCTCGGTTGGCTGTCTCCGTTTACATTTGGCTTCGTGATGCTGGATTTGGGGTTCCGTTTTTTTTGCCCCACGAGCTTGGCTCGCCCCTGCAAAACCCATGGGCTCATCCCCAAAGCCCAGGACCGCCCTGTATTCTAATAAACAACAAGCAGCACACACACACCAACGCGCACTGCCTTAGAGAGCTGAATCCGCGGGACTGTGGCGACGTATAACGATTTTTTATGATAACATTTCACCATAAATTATGCCTTTTTATGTGTTTATTATGGTTTACGTACTTTTAAAAGCATCGCCTCGTGAAAGTGTGGCGTGGCTGTGTGGGGCCGTGGTGGGGCACCGGAGCCATACTGGTACGTACTGGTGAGGCAAGAAAGATAAAACAAACGTCAATACATGGGAGGGAAGGAAGAAACACACAAACGCACACGTACACACTAAAGCGGCGGCGAACTTAAACACTAACGCCGAACTGGAATGGAAACTCTGGTCCGTAAACAAACCACCATGGCGAGCACACACACACACGCGTGTGGAGACAGGGCCAAAGTCGTGTAATGCACCACACCAAAGTAAAGTTGACGAGAGGCGAGGATGATACAAAATGGCCATCCACCCGCTGGAGCACCAGGCGCCTCCATCGGCCATGGCTGTCGATTTAGTGCCGTTGGAAGTTGGGCACTCGTTGATACTGAAGATAAACACAATCCCTTTCTCTCTCTCTCTCTTTCTCTTTCTTCCTACTTATCCTACCCATACACACACACACACCGAGAGACACCCAAATTCGACGAAGAGATACTTAGTGGACCAGTAAACTGCGGCAGCGTCCGAAATTATGGTGCCCAGCCCGTCGGTTGCGCGTCGCAAAAGCTCATCGCGATTGGCCACAGCACAGAGGGTAGACAGTTTTGCAAATCCGGCTGGCCGTGTGGCATTAGTGCGGCGTATTTCGTGTACTGCGCCACGGTCGGCCGGCACTGACTTTTATTGTGAAAGTTCTGACGCTGGCGCGACGTTCCAAACCGACGCCTTGGGCTCAGCCCGAGCCCGTCTGAAGTAAGTCGCGCTAATGGCCGAACTGGACGCTGTCGCACAAAAAAGTTTCCTCGCGCAAAGTTTTCCGAAAGCTTTCGCTTTTGACGCATCGCAGGACGGCCAACGGATGACTTATTTATTTTTCTCCCTCGGCGTTTGGCAAAGGGAGGACATTTTTTATTTATTCTACACTCGAGTGAGACCCGAAATCTGTCCCCGTGCGAGCGTGCACATTTGATGAGAGGACGGTTTAAAAACTTTAGCACCAGTCGCGCCTCTTTTATTAACAAGCGAGCTGTGGCCTTCATGGCTTCATCTTTTACTGCCACTGGGGAGCCCACATACTGTCACCACCGCACGATAAGATGGTCTATTAAGCATAAAATCAAAGTTTTTATACCTCAACGCTGCACGCCGGCCACGTTTCGGGCTCAAAGTTCAATCGATGGTTTATACTTTTGTCAAATATCGTAAATCGGGCTTCGGAAGAAACGCTGTACGCAATCCGCGGTACTCAATCACAATTGGAAATCTTTCCTGCCAGCGCCACGGCCTGGGCCCCGTTCGATCCTTTCCCGTGACGGGGCCCGAGGGCGAAAGTCATCAGCGTTTATTTGTCGCAATAAACGAGCAAACGACCGGGCGGTTTTCCCGTTCCTAACGGCCAGGCGGAAGTAACACTTGTTTTCGCTATAAACATTGGACATTTCGAAAAGATGTCTCTCGTGCGCGAAGGGGCGTGTCGCGCGGGGCACGTAAAATAGGCCGCCGAGAAGAAACTTGCAGCATAAAAAGCGTCTCATATTCATCCAGAGTGGTGCGCATAAAACACGTGCCGGAGCATGGTTAGAGCGTCGACGGCAAATCTGACACTTGGCACGACATTTCCGCCCGATGGAGCCACGGAAATGGGCCACCGTTCCGTTCGGCTAACGACAATCGGCCACAGCGTTTGATGGTGTGAGCAAATAAAATCTGGCAATAAAATATGGTGCCCTCACCGGTGCTACCGGTGATGTCCCAGAGCCGGGCGACTAATAGACGTCGTTGTGGAGTTCAAAGCGCGAACAGCATCCGGGGGAGTGTAAAGTCTTACATGGTTTGTCGCCACAAATAGCTCGAGGGCGCCAATGGAATGGTGTAGTTTGAATACAAGAGAGCGAAACACATCCTAAAACAAATGTCGATACATGGTGCCGACATTAGCTGACGAAAGGGGCCACATTACTCGCTTGTTAACAGGGTCATAATAATTCGTCTTCGCACACCTGAGTATCTTCGTCCGAAAAACTCGCTTCGCGGTCAGTTCAACATCAATCTCGGCCCTACTTTTATGTGACCCATCTCTTAGAGGTTAGCTCTGATTGCTTCTGTCGGCCAAGGTAGGTTGGCTGCAACACGATGAGAAAATAAAATCGAGCTAACCCATCCCCGGAAAGACACCGGCTGGTGGACAACCCGAACCAGGGCACGTTTCGGGCCTCGTTTAGGCAATGATGTCTTAGAGTTTCTTTTTTGTTGTGTGCTTCGCCACGCACGCCACGTTGCACGGGTGAGGGTAACTTCTCCATCCAAAATGGCCACTGAACCGACGATGGCATCGTGTTACGCTAGCAACCGACCGGTGTGAGGTGTGTTGACCGTTGCTGGCCAACACAGACACACACACCGGTGCTAAGGTGAGATGGAAAGTAGAGGCGAAGATATGCTTTTGAAGTGGTGTTGTCGTCAGTGGCAACAAAATATCGGTTACAAAGCTCGTCTCCGGTACGCTGCGTAAAAAGAGCGTCCACTGGCCCAGACAAGTTGCCCGACTGATGCGACCAACACGTGACACCAGGATTCTTGGCAAAAGTCTAGAGAAACTTTCAAAACTGTAATTTAACACATTTTGAAAAACGCACAACGAAACATACGGGGCGTGGTCCATGTTAATGGAACACGAAACAAGGCATACATTTAATATTCAAAGACTGTGGCGAAGGTAGGGCCAGGATTTCCATGCAACATGATTCAGAAGCCACGGTGGTCACGGTGTGCAGTTTACGTCGGGTTCCATCTTCCATCGGGTGGCAGTGCACGAGCATCGTTCCATCAAAGTTAGTTAGCAAATTACACGATGCGTCGTGGCGAATGGAGGCGCACGGTGGTTACGGACCACCATGCGCCTCCTTTTGATGTAGTTATGGTTCGTTTGTTTTAAAGTTACTGCACTATTGTGAAGCACGTACGGTGCAGCCAAGGTGCCACATCAGTTGGTTTCGATGCGAACTACAAAGCCACCGCCAGTTGGTTCCGGTTACTCCGCACCGCATCTTGCCAAAGCAAACTCAAGCGTTGGGCGAGAAAAATGTAAGAAAAAGGGTCCTTTGCCATCAACTCCGCAGCAAACGAAGCAAATTGTGAGCGGAAAGTTTAAGAAGCAGAATAATCTGTGGTTGGTAGTTACGCTACGCATTGCGAGTGCCGCACACGGCGACCCGGAGCGGGTTTCTTGCATTGCGGAGTTAATTTTGCTGTGGTTTTCGAACCATCGCGCCCGGGTGCGGCCACCAATTTTCCACTACATTTCCATCCCGATTGGCCCGGGTGGATAGAAAGCATGGATGGACAGGGCCGGTGTCTGCCGGTTTGCCACAACCACAACGAGAACCCGGAACATGCGAGCGAGCGGCTAATGAGAGTCGGCTGTGGTCGGCCCTTGGAAGCGTGTGTTCTTTGGGTTCTCCGTGGGAGACAAAAGAAGGAACGGCAGCTACACACCGTAACTCAACGCGGGTCCTTGCGCCTCTAATCGAGAATCGTTACAATCTCGACTCGACTTGTTAGTGTCAGTGGTGCCACGAGATGCGCCTCCGGGAGAAGCTTCCGCTGCTTTCAACACTACTTTCACTGTCAAACTGGCTGACCGCTGGCAGAAGAAACAATTCTCCCGTCGCTCGGTACGAGCCGGACGTCCTGTCACGGCACCGAGAACCGGGAAATTGTGTGAAAATTAATTAAATTCTAACGCTTTCGTGGGCACCGTCTCTTTTTTTCACCGACAACCACTCCATTCCCGGCCGATGCCTTGTTTGTGGGGTTTTCTGTGTGTGAGTGCTGATAAAAACACAAAGTATCGCACACCCACCACCACCAACAGTGCCCAGCACAGTTCCATGGAGGCGCAAACACAGCCTCGTCGCCATTACTATGTTTCCACCGGTTGGCCGATAAAAAACGGCCAGTCGTGCTCGAACGACAAGGACGACGGCAAAAAGGGACGACGGCCGTTTTCCCGCAAGGCCCACCGGTGGGAAATATTAGCCCGAACCGCCCGCCACGCCGCAGATCGTTTCGAATGTTTTCAATTTTTGCCGGCTCCTTGCGTGGGGAACGGATTCAAAAAGTGAAAGCCCGAAGACTGTAGTTCTTGCCGGCAGAGAAACTCGGGAAACCACACAAAAATACGATAGCCAAGGGACGGAGCAGCAGCAAACGACCGACGGTTGTTGTTGTCAACATCGTCCGCGTTGTCCTCGTCGTCGTCGTCGTCGTCGTCCTCGTTAGGCGGATATATGCTGTCATTTGCACTGACAACATACGCTCGAGAGCCGGTGCGAGTGGCTGTTGCTGAAACTGAAACGCAAACAGAATAAAAATAAAATAAACCAACAGCATATTGCAGGACACATTATGGCGCGAACTGGAGTCGCCTTTTTTGCCTATATTTTCCCGTCTTTTGAGGGTTGACTAAGAAAAGTCTAAAAGGAAAAAAAACAGTGAGTTTGTGGCACTGTGACGCAGAATGAGTGCCGAGTGGAACAATCGTTCCTGGCTTTTGCTGTGAGTTTTTCACTTTCGTAATTGGAAAGGCGGAGGAGATGTTTCCTGGCCGTCCCGTTTGTATTTCATTTTAGGATTACGTTTCTATATTTGAATCCGATTCAGTATTACATTATGATAGGACGTAAGGTTTCGTTGGTAAACTGATTTTAGAATATCAATCATCGAGAATAGAATGATGAGCATGACATTGCTGGCCATTGTTCTAGAGCTGTAAATTCTAAACTCCATATTTTTTGTAATAATTATTATTTAGTGCGTTTCTTATAATCTATAAAATCATTTGCCAGTGGAATCGAAACAAGTTTCGTATTTTATTGGCCCACGCGAGATGGACAGATATTTATTCACTTTCTAGCTATAGACGGATATATAAATCGACAGACCAACATTGCATGCGCTAGATTATCGTAGGTACCGGGTAATTTCAGAGTTCCGCAACGGTTCATGGATTTGGATAAAAAATAGGTACGCCCCAAACCAGTGCCCGTGGGGATGATTGGAACTGCTTTCGCGACCACAGTCGAGGGTTTGGGTCGATACTGTAGTCCCAAAAGACAAAATATTGAGATCATTACTTCACGCTTACCTGTCACCGGTGCGATCTTCCAGACATTATCTTCGATAATATATGCGAAATGGAACCGAACCGAGCACATCCTGCTCGTCCAGGCCGGGTCGGAACGTTTTGGTATGCTATTTGGGGCCACACCGGCAGAAGTTTTCCATGTGAATTACTCATAAACCGAGTGAAATGTTACATTCGAACGAACTCCACGCAGCCGGGGCGGAAAAGTGTGCCGTTCATCGAGCACGCCCACTGCCGGGCCCGGCCATTCCGGAGCGTGCATAATTTATGGCGCGGAATGTTTGACGACTAAATTTTACGCACCATAATTCGAGCGTGGGAAACGTCGGTGGAGTTCGCGAGCCTATCATTGGGCTCGGGCCGGGTTGACTGTCACCTGCCGCCCGGCAAGCGGTACCATTTAGAAATTACGCCAAGCCCCAAGAGACAAGGCTGCCGTTTTTTTTCAAGTTTTTTACCCACCAAGAAAAGTAGAAAATATCAACCGACACTTTCTCGTGGGTCAGGTTTACGCTTCCCCACCATTTAAAGGCGCTGGCACGGGCGAAGGTGCTGGCTCCATGGGTGAAAACTTTCAAGAATATGCCCCTGTCGCTCGCTGCGCCTTGCCGGCACCGTCTATACACACCGGGAATGGGATAGTAAAATCGTTTTTCTAAATTGAATTCAAGATCAGGTGTCTTCGGCGTTGTCGCACGGAATCGAAAAGTGCTCAAGTGGAGCCCGGAACCACTTTGGGCCATACGGCAGCCCGGCCCGGGAGGGGAGCGAGCGACGATGAAGGTCGCGATCGTAATGAACATCACTAAATAATGATGGGCTCGAGTTCTGTGTTCCGACCCGCAGGTCGACCGAGTAGCTCCATTTCGTAAACGCACCTGCGTAAAATGGGGCTTTGAAAAATGAAAGCATAAAACTCCCATCAGCCGGAGACCCGGAGGCACGCCTGAAGTGCCGTGGCCAATTAGCGCAAATCCGTGTTAAGTGGAGCAACAAATATCAAGCGTAGCGCGACCTTATTCGTTCTGGCGTATTGCGGAGTTTTGTTTCTTTTGAAACTGTGGCTTCGATTTTCTTTCTTGTCACAAACTGCACGCTTTTATTTGTGAAACGAACAATGCATTGCCTTAATGTGCCTTCCGTAGGTGTTATCTTAAAAAGGGTAAGGTTCTTACCGTAGGTTCTTCTGTGGGCTCTAAATGTATTGATGCAATAAAACGTCGTTCAGTTTTTCGACTTTCGTTTTGTTTCGACTAGATTAACCCACCAACAACTACTCGAAACCAAGTGTTTGCGTCCTTAACGATAACCAATTCACGATCCCTTTATCCCTTGCGATGTTGATTAAGGGGATTGATTTTCCTATTTCGAGTGTTTACATGTTCCTTCCACAATTTTGGTCCTTTGATGTGTCCATAAGTCTATCTATCTCGAGATTCATGTTGATTCAGCTAAGCCTTCGGAGTTTACGAAATCTTTCCCCGCCGTTTGTATGCATATTGCAGCTCCGTGGGGTTCACGTTTATTTTTATGACACAAGTTGGACTCGAGTGGTTCGAACTTAGGTTTATGGTTAGTTTGTTTAGGACTTGTAGAATTGTGGATTCTCGAAACGTTGTATTGGTTTTGGTTCCAAGTTTAAAATTGGCCTCACTTCAACTCCTGAAGCAATAAAGTGAACTTTAATATTCTATGTCAATATGCAGGTTTGAAATGCAAGGTTGCCAAACCCACATTTAGGGATATCTACACCGTACAATTTATAGCCTTTATTAAGGACCATTTTATAGTTTCCGTGGCACACATCTTGAGGCCCTTCGAACAGGCACCTCGCCATGGCGTCGACCATCGATGAGGGAAATTTGCGTGAGTCGTTGCCGTCCATACAGTCTTGCCACTAATTACTCAGCCTCCTTGGCGAAGACGACGGAGTAACTGCTCCACGGTCCCAGGGTGGCTCCCGGGACACAGCTGGTGGCCCCAAACAGCCCCGCTCAGCAGGAGCTCTCGGCACAAAACCCCAAAGCCGCATGTAGCTGTGGGCACGTTTTTGTGAGGCAATTAAAATTACGGCACAGGAAATTCGTTTCCAATTTACGTTCGGCTTTTTCTATTACTCCCGGCCGCCCGTCGTCGTCGTCGTAACGGGAGCGAAAGGATGTGTCGCTCACCGCACCGGCTCCCGGCGGGACCGAGGCCGCGCCCGAGAGGGGACTAATTAAATGAAAATATTCATAAAATTAATTGCTTCACATCGTACTCGATTTCTTCCCGTCTCCAAATCGAAGGAAGACCCGCTTCCGGTCCGGGCCGTGTAGTAACTGTGGCTGGAGCCCTCTCGGGCGCCCTGTGAGGAGATATACTGTTCTACATTGTTCGTCCGCTCGCCACGCGAAAGGGCCCACTGCTCCGGTGCAATTTATTGCGATGCATTTTTTTGTTGCCTGCGCTCCACTGTTATCGCTGCAATTTTGCAACTGAATGGCGTAATGAAAATAAAAAAATGTGTGGAATCGCAAAAAAGAAGCCAGGAGCCGGGGTATACGTGGCCCGTGGTCGCGCCTGGCGTTTTGCTGTATTTAAAGAAAATTATTCTCCACCGTCCGGAAGCGGAGCGCGTCCGGAAGCGGAGCGCATAGAAAAGGAATTATTCAGTAGCCACACTGCGGAGCACCCAGTACCGGAACTCCGTGTGTGTGGCCGATTTTGCTCCGGCGCTGGCACCGGCCGGATCGGGAAAGGATTTCTTTCCAATGCATTCGAAGCTCGAGACGATGGTGGCATTTTAAAATGCATAAAACGTAACACTAGCGAACGCCATCGGTGGCAGTCGCAACGTGGAGCCTTTGCGCAATGAGAGCAGTCGCAGCTGGGTTGAAGAGACGAGGAGCATCATTCTCTAAAGAAGAGTGTGTGTGTGCTGGAAAGGCTTGGAGCAAAGAAACGCTTCGGAGCGGAGGCACACGGTCCGGTCGGCTGGGCAGTTGGGAAAATTAAAGAAGAAAGAAGCGGTTCGAATGAGGCGCACCGCGAACGCGGAATTAATTATTCGCAAAATGGGTCTACCGCAAGACATTTGCCGTCAGCTTAAGCGGCTGTTGGGCCATTTTAGTGGTCGGGAAGCAACTATTTCCGCTCGCTCTCGCAGCGCTTTAAGCCATCAGCTGACGGCCAGATATGCGGGGTTGGGTATGCGTTCTTGAAGCTCATCCTATTTATAAACCGATTCGTGCATTTTTTTTATCACTCGAACAGAAAACATAGCCAGAGAATTACTCTAATTGTTAGCATCGCATACCGTTTATTTTGGTCCTTTGCCCGGCAGTTTCAGAGCTGAGAAAGTTGAGTAAAAAGAGTAAAGAAGAGTGAAAAGAATTCAAATGATAAGTGGGCAACTCTATTCTGTTAAAAATATTCTTGATCACGAGGAGCCTATTCTTTCAACAGTTAAAATTATGTCCGTGTTAGTGTCTTATGACTTCAAGCATTTTTATATATTCTGTTTATTTTGTTTATAATTGTCCTATTTTATGTTATTTGCACCATTTATTTAATCCTGTAGGTAATCTAATTTTATTCACGATGAGCAAATATTTAACAAAAACTACTTTAGAAAGCATAACCTATTACATATTGCAATGGGTTAACAAGCTACATTACAGGTGCTCCGTGTTCGGATTAAATTTTGGCCAAATGACTGTAATAATAATATTTCAAGAACGAGCCGAAAAAGGAGAGGTCCAACCAATGTAACACGAGTGGCAGGGATTGCAATTTCATGCCACCCCTCGGTATGGGGCTTCCGGTTGAAATATGGCCACCTTTTATCTTACCGTAGCCGATTTACCTTGTAGCACGCGTCTTCGGCGTCCGGCAATATAAATTTCAATTTGGTCCTTCTGCTTCGAACGCCCATTCGTGGTGGTTGCTCCTGTTTTTATGGGTTGCCGTTGCCCAAGAATGGCACGCATCGTCACGCACCGGGCCCGGCAATGCCACGTGACGCGGGCCAGAACATTACCGGCCGGCGTCATAAAGTTTGAGTCGGCCAAATGTCAAATCGAACGGGGAGAAAAGGACCTTCACTCCTTTGTTGTCATCGCCCAAAATGCGGAGACGTTGCCGATATTTGATGGGTTTTCCCATACTTTCGGCCCATCCCGCATCTAATGGGGTAAGATGACTTTTCATACCGTCCGTTGAAGGAAAGTGTCCTAGCTTTGGTTGCTGCTTTTCTTTTTGTCGGTGCCCGTCACCGAACCGGAAGCTTCGTGGCTTCGTGGCTTCGGTTGGCCCTTTCGGTTCAGTGGCCGAAGTTCACGCTATTACTACCCCGTTCCGGTTCGGTGACGGTCAATACAGCGTCAGAGCAGCGCACCGTTCGCACCGATCTCGAATCTTCGGTCCAGGTGGACGTCACTGGGTAACACGGCGAAAATCGTTATAACATTGCACGCCAACACGCGCGGTGACAGATGCCACCACGGACGTCTTGTGCGGGTCCTTTGGCGGGGTAGCCGGGAGTACCGGGAAGTCGGTTGCCCAAGTTTATTCATCTTATCGCCACACCGCAAACCCACCCGGTTGCTGTTTCTTCTTTCGCCGCGCGTCCTCGTGACGTTTCTACGACGGCGTTTTTGCTTCGCTGCGCTGCGTGATTTTCGCCATTTTCTCCGCCAATCTTCATCTGCTTTTGAGCTTTGGGCAGAAGTTTGGCCGGCGCTGCCGTCATAACCGGGTACCGGGTGTGGGTGGTATGTTTCGACAAGATTTCGCTCCGTTGCTCGGCGCGGCCCTTTTATGCTGAAAGTTCGAAAGAACACAACTGACGCCGGAGCAAACGAAGGCTGCTCGGTTTGAATATTTCAGCACGCCGCAGCCGAGCGTCACACCGGTTCCTATGGTAACCGGTCCGTCTGTCAAAGAAATGATGACGGACCGGATCGAAATCGAGCGGCCGGGTGGTTTTGTGGTGCACGGAATTCGAAAGGCGCCCGGAACACGGCTCCGAGTGACAAGCGGAGGCAGCAGAAATAAAGAACCCGAACCCATTCTGCGGGCCCGCCTTCGTCCATTGTTTCGCTAACGAAAGCGGAGGCAGTGGAGCGTCACGAATTCTCATCGCGCCGGAAGTTGTTTAATCATCGACACATTCATTCTCAATAATGATCTCATTTGCGGGAAGATGCAGCGGGAGCGGCAGGTCGAGCAGCGCAGTGAGCGGGTCACCGTGCGGGGATGGGCTTTTCGGAAAGTTTGGGAACGGGTTTTTCCATCCTTCCTTTTTCATCATTTTGCGACTGCCAAAGGCGCAGAAAACTACGGAGCCAAGTTTGTGGCGAATGTCGCGTCAGACGGAGCTACGACTTCTGTAGCTTTGGAATGTTTCGAAACCAAAGTAACTATACTTTGACTTGAATGGCGGTCCATTAATTATGCAATCTATTTTTCGTTTCTATCCGTCTGCCGGGTTGGTCTGCATCCTTTTAACATTTAGAGTGCACTGAATGTCAATATCTGTTGGCTGTTCAGAACGCGAGTTTCTTTATTCAACTTTTTTGGACATTCTCTAAAGAAATTCGTTAGCTTTGTTTTGAAGCTGCATAATCTAAACCCTTACTGTTATTAATTTATTTAAGGTCATCCTTTTTCGATATGGAAAACCCGTTAAACTGCGCTATAAGAAGACTGTTCCACCGAGAAGCACCTGCATATCAGGATAGGTAGAAATAGTTTGTCGAGAACAAACATAACGCCCGTTGGTTCACAGGAGTCAACACGCGAGTCAAGTTCCAAGAAGTCAAATGCTCATTTATTGTGCGCTTGGGTGCGCTGAATAATTAAGCGAAATCGCTGCTGCCTTGAGAGAGTCCGGGCGAAGCGATCTTCACGCACTCCGTCGACCGGACCAGAACACTGTTCCCGTCCCGTGAGCCATCTTTCACGCGATGGGGAAAAATATCCATTCCGCTTTCGAGTGGGCCGATGCAATAAAAAAGTCCCCGGACAAGCATATATATCTGGGTTTTTCTACCAACCCGATTGTAGCACACTTTCATGCACCCAGGACCGTGAAAACTAAGGAACGGAAAGCGCCATGCATGCCCGGTTCTGGTCCGGTGAAGGTTTTTTCATTTTTGTCCACTCTCGGGTCCCTCTTTTTGTGACTTTCCGTTTGGCGCCGCACTACAAAAGCATAGCGAGCCCCGGGGGCGCAGAAGGTAGCACGATTTCCATGCCCTTTTTGCATGATGAGTGCTTCTTCCGGGCGTGTTGTCAGTTGCTGCGAACGAGCCACACACAGATGGGCAGCGGTTCCCTCGGCAGAAGCGTTGGAGGCAAGCTTGGAGCAGCGCAGCAGCAGCAGTTGATGACAGTTGTGTTTGTCTTGCTCTTCGGATCGCTTCTTTCGGGGTGAATATTGTTGCGACCCAGCATGGTCGATTTACTGGTTCAGCTTAGAACTGGTTAAAAAAGGGCTACTACATCGACTGAATGTTAGTCAGCCTCACAAATCATAGGGCGTTGCTAGTGACAAACAGCTGGCAACTACAGCTGGTGATTCCTAAACTAAAGGATTGTTAGTTTTTATCTCACGTAGTCTGATAACTATGAAAAGATGCGATTTCCGTAACTCAAAGTTGGATGATAGAATCAAACATCTGTTGGATGAAACCCGCGTTCGCGGCATTCCACGGTGGTATCTGCGAGCATTGCCAGGACGAAGACATCGAACATCTTTCTTCAACGTAATGCTTTCCACGTGCCTTGGGCTCAATTTCCTGATGGGTGCGGAATCATTTGAATACGCGTTTAATGTAATCCGCAAAACATCTACCAACCGGTAAGCTCTTCAACCGTACAACCGCGCTACGATTGGCGACACTTTGTGCAGAGACCGGGTGCGTCCTTGCAGATAAATTGCCAATCATTTGTATCCTGTCAGCGACAATGTTCGGAACCGTCGAATCCTGCCAATTCATCTCGTTTGACGCCACGCCCGTGTACTACAAACGTGCGCCGCAAAAAAAGACCTGCTTCTATATAATTTAATTTCAATGCCGAGAGTGTCCGCTGGGAGAGTGTCCGCGGAGCGGAGCCCACGTCTCGCGAAATTGAGCCTTACGCCGCCACGTTGGGATGATTAATTAAGCCGCCGTTTTTTGTGCGATTACGCCTAAGTAATTCCGCTCTCGAAGTAGAAAAACCCCCCGGATCGGGGGCTCCAACACGGGCCACAAACCGCACCGGTGCAGAGTGGCCAGTGGTGGAGAGGGAGTGAGCGGTACGGGTGCAAAAAATGGCTCCACAAGGACACCGAATAAGCTGTCACTGTCCGCCTCGATTTCGTGAACCAACGACCGTTTCGGGCGCGGCCAAATCCCTGGCGGCCTGGCGGCGATAAAAAAACGGCGCATTTGAACGGATCGTTACTTCGGCGAAAATGCTGCTGTCATCTTCGTTTTTGCCTGCACTTTCGTCTGCCGGAGCGTCACCCCGTCACCGTTCGTTTAGTGTCGGTCGGTCGGGCTCCTACAACAGGGGCGGACCCCCAGCAGGCGGACATTGTTTCTAACTACAACAATACGCCGAATCGACAAAAAAGGCATCGTAACAATAGAAACAGAGCCCGCGCAGGAAGGGCCCGATGGGAGTCTGTAGTTTGAAGTGTGGTTGTTTCACTCGCCGGAAACCACCTCAAGACGGCTAGACGGGGTCATGTGCTGTTGTCAACACGAGGAACAGAAGAAAAAAAACATCATCGAGCAGCGGCAGCGAGATGTAAAATGGATAACGAACCCGCTACCTACGAACGGATCGGCTCGAGCAAGCATAAAGAGCACACGGCATGGGAACTTATGTGGTGGATTTTTTTTCCTCACGACCACACAACACGTCCTGGTCTCTCGGGCAGCCTCGGGTGACGGTGGGCCATTCCCCCGGGCGCCGGGTGATTAACAGTCGTTGGATGCTGAAGTGGTGAAACTAATGGAAAGATACTGGCTGCCAGGCCAGGTTGGCGACGAGTGCAGCTCACGGCCCTGAGCGTCCAGCGCGCTCGGCGTTGGTCCCAGGCGGGATTTTAACCTGCTCATAAATTACTGGCGACTTTTCTTGAGGATTTGTTAGACTCCACGGTGTTTCTTAACTTTCTATTACTTACCCCCGGCGCTTACAAATCGACGCCACGCTACGGGAGTGAGCAACGATAAATTACGACTCAGCATAAGACCTTCACTTCGAGTTCGAGTAGCGCTCAGTACGAGTAGCGTTTCGAGATGAAAATTATTCGTTTCTAGTTGAGCCCGGTTCTGAAATGCTGTGTCTTTAATTTTTAGTAATAACTGCACTCGGGTAGCGTAAGTAATACTAAAGCAAATTGCCAAAAAGACTGCCTTGAATTTGTAAATTTCACGATTATTGATCAATTTAGAGTTTCTTTTTTCTGTTCCGTTTTATTAATTCTACTTTTACTCGAGCCTTTGACTCTTAGCTCACAAAGTTTGCCTATGTTTTATAATTGTATTGGTTAATCCGCATGACGTTATTACTTTCCGAAATTTAATCTACATTTTTATGAAAAACTCGCATTGTTAGGAGCCAATTCATTCTATTCGAACGCTTCATCTCATCATACCCACTTAGTGGTCCCAATTGGTTGCAATATTGAGCTTCAAAATGGAGTGTTCAGAAACGGTCGGGTAACAGTTACAGACAAATGACGGACAATGAAGAGCCCCCAGGCGCAACGCCATGTTTGATGATCATTTGACGTTGAGCAACCATCGATGGTCTTTGATGGCGCCCTACGGCCAATTGTCCGTTTTCGTCCTAACCCGTGGTCGGTGAGCGAGTGTGTATGCGTGTGTGTGTGTCTTTGCATGACAGTCGATTTTGCCAGCTTGGGCAGCATGCCTCAGGGGCCGTCGTGTGACCGGAACCGGAGCCCCCGGAGGCAGGCTGTCAAAATCGATTTCCGGAACAGGATTCGGCCCAAACGGATTATTTAGAAGAGACGGCAAACAGTGACCAAAAAGATTTGACCAACCGAGATAAGCGGGTTTGCGGGCGTTAAAATGAACTCCGCCATTCCGCAGCGTTCCGAGGCCGTACGGATCATGGAAAAGGGTAGCGCACTAGCCCTCCCGCCCTCGCCCTCTGCCCGGCGCTACGCAAAAGGATCAAACACAAATCTTCCAATAATAAACGTATTGTGTAAGGGCACCGGCGCCTAAGCCGGCCGGCCAACGTGACAAACATTAAGATGAGTTTCATTGTTTCATTATTTGCGAAAACCCTTTTCTGACCCTCCCCACCATGGGTCGACCCGGGCCAACCGGCCGGGGGTGAGGGGATCAAGAAAATGACAAAATGTTTCTCCGATGCCGCCTGCGAGAGCTGCGCAGCAAATTCACTTCCGCCCGTCGGTTAAATAGGCCGGAAACAGGTGCGTTTACCGAGCGAGCCCAGAGCGAAAGGATGATAAAGTGTTTTGAGAAAGGTTTTCTGGCGGGCAGGCGGGCGGGTGGTTCCGGCCTTGGTTGACTGGCCGCGGGGGCTCGGGACCGAAAAGGGACCGTTTGCCGTGGGACAGCTTAGGAAAGGTGCGCCCGCCCGTACACGGTCGGTTAATAAAACTCGCAGTTCACCGCCGCCGCCGCCGCCGTGTGCTGCGGATTGGGCCGCGCCACGGGAAACGGTGAATGCCGTGGAAAGTGTCACCCAGAGGATCAATGGTTTAGCGACGGGGTGGGTGGATGGATGAGAAGAAAAAAATGATTAATGCCCCACGGGCAGGTAGGCCACAATAACGGTAAATCTCTTCTTTAGCGACTGTCATTAGTGTGGAAGGATCACGTGTTTTTTGCTGAATTTTTCCGTTTCGGTGCGAGCGGATTGTCAGCAATCATTGACGCATAATGTGTCGGCGGAAGTGTGCAGAGTTGGAAACTATTCAGAGGACGAAAATCTGGGGGAATTTATGAAACTAATTGTTTTTGACGTATGGGAATGATGAATATAGAACGATCCCTTTCAAGGGATGATCAAGGATTTAGTCGAGTCTAAGAGACGTTAAATTGACATTACGGACTGATGTTCGTAGCAAAGTTGGTAAAGAATCAAGTTGCATGATTAATTTGAAGCTAATCTAATTGTCAATAAACCGGAATTCAATTTGGCTATCGATAACGAGTACCATGAAACTAGATAATTGAGTTTCTGCGTATCCTTTTATCCAAATCGTTAATGAACCAAATTCTATTCGGATCCGACGAGGCCTCTTCGATCTATGCGTACTTTATTAAAAGTATTACATTTCTTGCAGTTAGTATCGTCTTAAGAAGGAACAGAAATATTGTGACCGATGTCGAATTTATCGTAAACTCGTAACCGCAGTGATTGTTTATCCCATTTCCGAAAATAGTCGTTGATTTAGCACCACTCCGGTCCGGGGCTCCAGGAATACTGCCTGGCGGGCGAGATAATCGCACCGTCCAATCTGTTAAATACTTTTCCGGCATCGGCTCGCCCCAGGCCAATTGGCGGGGGGCAGTGTAAAAGTGGAAATCCCCACCAAGACAAACCGATTGAGGGGTCTTAGAACTTAATCACTTTTCTCCGAACACTTGGACCGAGGACGGAGCAGGGCAAGCGGGCTCGCATAATTTGATCGCGGCTAGGCTCTTCGCAGATACGCTGCTCGCAAGTGGCTAATCCCGGCCAGCATTGCACGGATTGACCGCGTTCACCACGCACCAGCCTACTGGGTTCCGGCGTGTGTAGGCCTCACCAGCTGAGGACACCGTCGGCAATCCGGGACGGCCGGAAAAATCCTATTCCCCTTATTGTCCGCCGAAACCAATCAGCAGTGAAAGTAGCGAAAGTAACGTAATTTGCTTCATGAATACATTATAAACAATTTACATATAAATTTTGCAAATCCACCCAATGACGCGAGGAGTGGCCGAGGCCGAGCATAAAGTTGGTGCGATCCTTTTTGATTTTGTTCAACGTTTTTTTTTGCGCTTCTGTCCAGAATCTCCATAGCTGCCCCGAAAATGTGTCTCTCCCGAGAGACAACGACAGCCATATAAACCAGTCGGAGGGCCACTGTGGGCAAACGGTGTGCGAGCCGTTTGGCCGAAGTCGTTTGCGGGGTGGATTATGTTGCGAGTCAAGAAGCAACACACAGCACGGCACCGGAAGCTAGAGCCGAACGGGCCCCAAATGTCCACTGCTCAAAAGTCGAGTAATTTTCGAGCGCTTTTTTCGGGGAAAACCCGGCCAACTCCGGCATCGGGCCTGGGGCTCGAACGGACCCCGGTTTTCCCTGGAGCTTTGGGCCTGGAGCTGGTGGACCGGCAAGGAAGCAATTCTCGACGTTGGTACAAGGATTTTCCATTCATTAGCATTTGCAATAAGTTAAAAACTGGCTCTTATCTAAACCCTGGGTTCCCTTCCGCCCCCGGAAGGGCCGTAATGTGTGGACGGTCCGCCGGGAGCTTGGGCGAGATTATGCGCCCCGCTGACGTCGTCGAAGTCGTCGAAACGCTGCAGTCGTCAGTCGGAGCGATAGCGCTGTCGTGGTGCGCTCTGCTGACGAAATGATGGATTTTCGGATAGAGGTTGGCAACATTAGCACTCTCAACACTTGCCTCCCGCCGGCTGGAGGCACTGATAATCTTTTCCAAAAGCCGGGCCACAATCTTCACGGGCAGCAGCAGCAGCAGTGGAGGGCACGGACAGCTTTCGGGGTTGGCGTTTGATGAAGTTGTTAAAGTTTCGCTTCCTTGCCGCACCGAGCCGAACCGAGCAGTCGTAGCGGCGCTCCATTAAGCCCCCGGTCTATAATCGTTTGGCCGTAATCAAAGAGTTATGCGCCCGGAGACGGAGGACGGGAGCGACCGAGAGTAGGGGGAGATAGTCAAAATGGATAAAGTTTGTCATAGTTCCTCTGTCACTTGCCACATCCGTTGCTCGGAGCCGGCTCGGAAGCGCCCGGGCATGTCGGAGCGCAGAGCGATGACGATGGTGTTGAAGATATTTACCCAAATTCCGCCCGCTTCTGGCACCGGTCTACCGGAGCAATCATGTTTCAGTTTTCTTAAGCAACCCAGCGGTACCTCGAGCGGCGGCTCGACTTCGTCATCTCCATTCCGGAAGATGCTGCCAACACCAGGACGCTCCTTGGGCGCCTAGGCGAGGACATATTTTTTGCCCCTCGCTTGCATCTACCCGAATGCAGAAAACTTTCTACCTTTCCTCGTGCCTCACCGGAGACCGGCCCGAAGTCGGCCCGAGCTGCTGGCGAGAAAGTTTGCCCAATTGGACCACGAGCCCAGCGGTGATGATGGTAGCGCCAACGTTCGTTCACGGAGAAGTTGCCGTTGCGGATTTTCCGGCACCATAAATTTGCTGTGTAAAACTGAACAAACAAAGTGGAAGTGTGTCTTCGTTAGGGGAGGCGCGCCAGAGTCCTGGGGTTTCGATGTTTCGTGGTACCGCTTTCTTTTTGCGGTACTCCATCTCTACCGGCATGACGGAACTACCGGACGGCGACGAATGATCTGACTCACCTAGAGTCTCTCTGTTTCTCACTGGCCGAATGGAAAAGTTTCGGCTCAAAGCTGTCACTCTGCGTTTTACATGAGCTGAATAATTAAATTTTAATCCGGAAGTACAAATTCTAGGGCTACCGGGAGACCCGGATCAGGCCGCACTCTGTGGCCGCTCCTGAGCCGATCTTGGTCGGCACCGAGCCCAATGTGTTTGTCTACTGGGCCTACTCCGGGTGACAAATAAACAGTGGCCACCAGCTGCCGGCTGTCACCAGCTACTGGCAGGGCCCTCTTGAGCCTCGGCACTTAAGAGCACGATCATATCATTATGGCTGTGTCCGGACCCGGACCTCCGGACACGGTCTTGATGTTTGTGCTCGGTCCGACAACAGGAAGCGGCAGCCAGAAAGAGCCTGTCCACGATCCTATCTGGACGTTGTTGTTTTCCTTCTCCAAGTCTTGGGTAGCAGGAGCGGTACAGGAGCGCAAGAGCGAAGAGAAAGCAGAAAAAACACGTATCCCAACTTCTCCGCCGGAACCAGAAGGCAGGTCCAAACAGTGGGCGAAATAAACAGAATTTGAGTTGAGTTCTTGCGTTTGAGTTTCACATTTGCTTTGCCGAAGCCGGAGCGCTCCGGTACGCCAGCGAACCGAAACGAACGCAGAGTTCCTGCTTATCCGATTAGGCGGTTTGTTGACAAACTGTTTGATGTAGAAAAACATACACAATCTCCCGCCCCAGCTTGGCCGTCTCGAGCTGGAGGCCCAGTAACGGAACTGTGGTCCGGGTATCCGGCGGACCTGGAACGGTGGAACGAAAATTAGTTCCCCGGCAGACTTGGAAAGCGCTCCCGAATGGAAGCTCGGGCCAGTAATGATGGTGCGCCGAGGACGTACACAGCAGCCAGACGGACGCCTCTCGATGCGAAGAAACGGAAGAAATCTTCGACAAAAGGAAAACCGCCACATCCGCCACGGGGTTCTTGGGAAAGTTTTTGTGCACGCCTCCCGTTCGGTGTGCCTCCCTCTAATCGGATAAGTATTAACCGGTTTTATTGATGGGATCTCTGATTAAGCGATAAACTAATTCGTTTAAGACCCCACGGGGGTCGGGACGTCCGGACGTGTGGTCAACACACAACGCCACGAACAGCACCGCAGTCGGCCGGGTTTGTGTTGGCCATTTCTGCGGAAGTTATAATTTGTGGATCGACTGCACGCTTCTGTTTGGTGGCTGCCTTTCGCTCCAGTATCCACCTGATGCATGCACGCATGGACAGTCCCCAGTTCTCGTGGGCCCCAGAGAGGGATTAGTAATTGTTTTTCTTGCTGATTGCACTGCCGTCCTGCCGTTGGCTCGACTGGCTGTGCATGGCGTGAAACATTAATTGGAACACTGGAGAAGCATTTACGTCATGTCAGTAATCGATTTTGTTCGGTTTGTTTTCCGGGGCCGATTGGTCCGAGTCTGAGACGGTGTGCCGAGAAATGGGGTAGTCGTTGGCGGCTCAATAAATAGGAGTTAATTGCTTCTGAAGGAACCGCTACTTTACTTCTTGACAGTGAAGGTTTCTCTTATCGGCTTTTCGATAACTTCGCTGGCCAGTTTGACATGCACGTAGAACCGAGAAGTTGCTTCTTCCTCGTTACCCTTTTGTAAAGAACCTTCTGTAACATTTCACTGAAAGTGCCAATTGCAGCATAAATCTGCAGGTGGCCTCATAACTCACATTCTCCTCTCTGTAGTCGATGATTCACTGGCCCATATCCCGCCCGGGGGACATCAGTTCCCGTGGCGTGACATTGTATAAACTCTGCAGCGCTCCAGAAGTCATTGGAGAAACTTTCATCCCAATGTCCACGGGGCGCAAGGCAGCCACATTTGCAGTTCGAGGCGAGGCGTTACCATTACCATAAAGAATGAAGGTTACAGCGAAAGTTTTGCAGTTCGCGTGTGGTTCGCAACCAGACCTCCCGGCCGGCCTTCCGACTTCCGTGTGGTCTAGCGTCGAATGGCGAGTCGACACTAGGACTGAGTGCTCCATTAAAACCCCCATCATGCTTATCTGCCCCATCGACCCGGCGAATGGCTCTGTAGCTACACTTAAAGTTCAATATTTATGGACCTCCTGGTCCAGACTCCCGTGCAGTGCCCGGACCATTTGCTGCCATGCGACCGGCCAGCTGCAAAATGCTTTAATTTTATACGACTTTCAACAGACGACGATCAACTGGACAGCGGGAAGTTGGTCCAACAAATGATTTACCCTTTCGGCGTCCGAAAACGTCGCGTTACGTCGCGTGCCCGTCGATTACGGCACTCGCGGCACTGAATCAACAATTCCCGGTCGAACGTAAAGCGTAATTATTTCCTCCTAATTTACACGGTTTGCGATCTCATCGGAAGCCCGCTCACACGCAGCAGTGCGGGAGCGGTGTCCTTCGCTCGGATTGCTCGGAACGGTGACGCATCTTCACTCCTACGCGGTCGCCACCGAAGCGTGGCGCCGCCCCTGGGGGCGATGGGGCCGACCGGCGAGCTACTGAATCTGGCCCTCCGGTACCGTGGCCGACGGTTGCCCGAGGGAAAATTCAATTTCACACTCGATTTGAGTAGGTTAATGGTGTGATTTGTGTTTCGGAATAAAGTTACGATCACGAACGAAACCCGTGTCGGGCCGCCGTATGGTGGAACCCGTCGCCGCTGCCTGTGAGTGCAGTGCACCGTGTCTTCCGTACCTCGTTTGCCGTACCGTGCAGTTATCCCATTTGTGTGTGCGTTTGGCGAACTGTTTCAATATGAAATTGATTGTAAATTGGACAGTGTCCGCCGCCGGAGTTCATTATCTCAAACTGCGGAAGTTCCCGGAATGGTGTTGTAGTGTAAACATTTCGCCCCATTTTGACCGCAATTTCCTATCGTTTCTTTCTTTCAGTTGTAAACCAAAAGTACAACATACAAGTGCACGACGAGTACGTGATGTCCGGCAACACGGCGGTACTGAAATGTCAGGTAAGTGTCCCTCGTGGGCAGGGCCCAAAACGGGCCCGGGAAATTTTAGAGTAGCGCGGCGGTGTCCAAAAAACGCGACATTATGCACGTACAAAATGGCCGATTAAAAGCCGAACGACATTACGGCGACGGCAGAACGATTGCGCGCCGGCAGTTAATTGACATCATGGCCGCCGTCGAGGTGGAAACAGAAACGAAGGCGCTTCTGATATTCTCCGAACCCGGCGAGCAATCGATGAAAGCGCTCATGAAAAATTTCGTCCCCTGAAGTACTACCGCTTCGCTTCTATTTGTTGGTGCTCCGACCGACCGCCCCAATTATGGGTCGGTTCGTGGAAGGACACGGTCCCGAAACGCTTTCCGTTAAGTGGAGGAAAGATTAACCGTGCCGTTGACGTTCGCCCTTTTCATTTCTCTGGCCGCCATTTGCTTCACCGGCTTTAACTGATTCAATCAAAAGGCAACCGAGCACTTTTCAGCACGTGCGTTGATTGAGGTCCACGGGTCCGATTACGGTCCGTGTACTGAAAGTAATTAACGTAGCAAATAGAGATCGGTCCAAATTAGTTCACAACAAACACACAACAACTCAGCTGCTGCAAACTGTGGGGCGTTTGGGACTTCAAATTACAAACCTCGGAATCGCGTGCGCGCAGACAAACGCGTTCATCAATCTTTATCATCGTCCTGAGCGTGGCTGAAACGTTCCATCATAATTCGGTAATCTATCGGCGCCGAGCGCACCGATCGGGTGGATAGAATTAATCAAGCCCTTTGCTATCGGGGGACACCATCTTCCTGGGAAGTGGCCTCGGGTAGGCTGGACTCGTAGAAGAGTGAAGAAAAAACCAAGGACAGCATATTTTTCATCGCCTAGAGGCTTAATTTATTCTTGTAAAGCGCTTCCGGTATCCCGTGACAACTCCCAATATTTCTTGGAGTATCAAGATCGTTCCGCGAAACCGTGCCGTGCCGCCCAAAGGACTAAAAAGGATGGAAATTAGCAGAACTCCTGTCCCTGGCGGGCTACTTAAAACCGGGCCGGGTGGGATCATCTCGGTCGGGCCGGGCGATTGGGCAGGCTGCGATGGCACTCGCGAAACACTTTGTATTCCAGTTCGTTGCCGTGACCGGGCCGGGCCCCGGGCCCCTCGTTTATAACCTCCAACTGACGGCGGCCACTGGTCGGGCTCGTCGAGGGCCGAATGTGAGGAAATTGAATGAAAACTGAGAACCATTCATCATTTTAACCACCCCGTGGCCGTTTAGGCGCTGAGACCTGCCACCGGCAGTCCCGGGAACACTTCCCGCAGATGGACAGTGCGACAGTTTACCGACTGGTAAGAGTAGTACGGTTGGCGCGATGATTTATGACGCCGAAACTGGCGTAATGTCTTAGCGAAATAAATATTCATCGCCATCCGTCGGCCATCCATCGCCCGGGTTCGGGTTCCGGTGCGGATCGTCACCGTGCGGACTGTGGCCAGATCCACCAGAGTGCGCTGCTGCTGCTGCTGGATGCTGTTTTGATCTGCCTCGCCTGTGCCAGCCTCGCCTGTCCGGCCATTTTGGTATCGTTTTGTTGCGCACTGGGCACTTTTGACAGTTGGTGTGCGACATGCCAAAACACTAGGTAGCGGGCACCGGTGTTCGGTCCGATGCTGCTCGTCCTGCATTCCGTGATTTTTGGCACAGCACGAAAGGACAGGCACGGAGTACTCGCTGAAAACTCGACAATTTATGAGTGACGTTTCATAAAATGCCTTCTTCAGCGGGGCGGTCCTCCCTCTGGCCCTCTGCGGGCGGTCCTTGGTCCGTGCGTGCGTGTCGCCCGGCCCGTCCGTCCGCCCGTCGTGACCGGCACGTTTCATAACGCTGCAATTTACATAATTTCATCACGTCTCGGAACGATATAAATTTCATCACAAAACTGTCAACTGCCAGCGTTTGGGACGGCCGGCTGGCCGACGGGTGGTGCCGACAGAGCCCAAGACGTTCGTGACCTGGATGGTGGTCGCTTGGCCGCTGTTTAATTTGGTTAGCTCCGGCAGTAAAAATCGATGCGAACGTTCATGGTGATTAGTGCGGCGCTTGTAATGATAATGTCCGCGGATGAAGTGCCGAAGCTAATAACTAACTGTGTTTAACGCTTTGCCCACAAGTGTCCGCTTGATGAAGTTGAGTGCTGATTGCAAACAAAACGGTAATGGTGATGGGTAGAACGGTTATGGTTTCATAAAAATAACGATGAACCTCACGGGTTCCGATTGCTTCCCGCTAAGTGAGTTACATCCTAGAATATTCCGCCAACGTAATGAGTGGTTTAAAGTATATTTTTGAATTAGGTTAGGTGGAAATTAGGAACATCGCTCATTAGCGCAAGCTCAATCTTTTCGAAAGAAACCGTAAAGAAGTTAAGTTCAGTTTCAGGGTTTATTCTTCGAAGAGTCTAAACGTCGTTTAAGAAACCGACTTTAGCCATCTTGCTTATCAACAGCAGGATCGCCAATCAGCCGATTTTTTAATGTTTGAATCAAATAGGTCGTTATGAACAAACTAACTAAACAAACCTTAAAAATTTTGGGTCAATTTGTTTAACTTTTAACTGTTTTGAGCATTGGAAAAAAATGGCAACAAGGCCAACAAATAATAATAAAAAAGGTTCAATAAGAGAAAGACACACAACGATTTGTAGACAACATATGAAAGATGCTGTTTTGGGCGAACAACGAAGTTCAGTTTCGAACTGTGCTATTTCGATGTGGAGAGGTCCTCAAAAGTACCACAAATTATGGACCTAGGCCGGCAATGCCACTATCTCCACCTCGGGGGTCGTTCCGCCGGAAATTGATCGCTCTAATCGATTGCTTCGAGCACCAGAGATGATAAGGTTGAGAGGGTGCTAAGGTCCCGCAGGTTACCTACACTAGTCATCTCGTTCCCATAGCAGTTATTTCGGTGCAGTGCGTTGCTAGCGCTTGCCATTTCGCAGCGGACCGTCGTTCGCCCGGGACGCAAACCCGTTTCCGGAGCCGGAAGTGGGCAGCTAACCACAAAATTGCTTCATAATTAAACTACCTACACCAACCGCGGGTCGTCAGCGACCTGAACCTGTCTGGGGCGACAAAAACATTTCCTGCCGCACCCGGATGGCGCTAAACTTTTCGCCACAAACTACTCAACAAGTAACATACGTAGCGCAGCGACACCACACACACCCCTTCGGCCTACGCCCGAGTAGAGGATCGATTTAGCATCGAACAGGGAACCGGGGCTCGAACCGCCCAGGAAGATGACCGCAGGGCTGTCGGCCAGACTGCCGGCGTTCGCGAAACGCAATTACATCAATTAACCATTTTTCAGCGGCCCCAATATGGCGGCCGTGTTCGCGTCGGATGCGATTCCGGGTTGAGTGGCACAAATTATGCTCGACATGCTCTGCGACAGCGCGGAACACGAGGGGTAAAAAACGAGACGGAAAACCACGCTCTAAGCTGTGCCATTTCTTGCCGTTTCCGGCCTGTGGCCTGTGTTTTACACCCGAAACCGCAAAGCCGGTGCGTGGCCTGTGCGCCTCCCGCGTTCAGCCGGCGCGTTAGCCAAACAACCGTTTCCGGGCACGTGCTCGGTGGGGCGAAAGTTTTCCCGGAAAACTCCCGAACGCTCCCGCTCGCAAGGGCATGGTTGCCGGGTCCCGAGCAACGTGCTCAGGTGGGCTTTGCTTAGCCGTGGTAAGCCGAGCCCACCGATGATGGTTACACCATCGTTCGAGCCACCGGGGGAGAAAATTAAGTTTTCCGAACCTCAAACCAGCAGCGAGCAGCTGGGATGGGCGACGAACTTTTGATTACGCATCACGCATGATTTGGGCACAACCCGCGAAACTCGCGTAGCATATATATGTTACATCGGCGGGCCCCTGCGAAATGTCAAGAAACTTTCACTGGTCTCGCAGGAATGCTCGGTTGATGTGTCTTCATTACCGCGTCCGTGCGGCAAATGGTTGGCTCATTATTTAATGAATTCCACGATCTATTGCGTCGTGCTAATCATTGTCAATGATGTTAAATTATTTGGTTCAAATTGTCACTCACGATCACTGTAAGATAAACAAACGACCCAACTATTGCTAAGCCATTTCAAAGTAAACTAATTGAAGCGAACGGAGAAAGTATGAAGTGAAACAACATAATCCTTGAATTTAAGAGTTTGAAAGCCTGGCCCCAAAACACACAGGGACCGTCGTTCAATTTTCCATATTAAAGCAGCATCATTTATTTTCGAAATTATTTGAAAACAATGCACGCACACTTCAACCGACGAAACAATGAAAACGGTTTTTTTGTCCCTGTGTCCTTTTGTTTACTTCCTGGCCGTATCGGTTTTTTTTTCAACCCATCCATAGCCCAGAGGGTTATCGATACCGTTTAAATCGATCGTTTACCTCTCTCTCTTTTTCTCACATACTTTTTCGCTGGATTGCAGATGCCAAGCTACATACAGGACTTCGTGGTGGTGACCGCCTGGGTGCAGGACTCCGGGGTGCATCTCTATCCGAACACGGACATCGGCGGCAAGTACATCGTCCTGCCGAACGGTGATCTGTACATCAACAACGCCGGTGCCAGCGATGCGTACAAAACGTACTCATGCAGAACTGTAAATACACTAACAGGTAAATTGGACCCAGGGTTGAGGGGATGCCGTTTTTTCGCTGAATGGAAACGTGTGCAGCGTGTGGAGACTCTTCAATTAAACTAAGATTACACACAAACAACCGTAAGTGGGTTAGCAGGGGGTCATAAGGGGCCCACCTCCCACTTCATGATAAATTAATTCGTATTTTTTGTGCTCTTTTGTTTGTGGCTCAGGCTCTAGTCGCCGGATTGGAGAGATAAACATTTGCAAACACCTAAATCCTAGAATCCACTCAAAGCTGATTTGCAGAAAAGGCTTTGGAAATGATTCCGAAGAGACTGTCGCATTAATGCGTTTTGTGATTTTGAATGTTGAATTAACTCGTCGAAAATTATGTTTCTTTTGATCACATGTTATGTTAATAAATTCAGAAAATTCGTATGAAAGTTCTGCCAATGCTTGGAACTGCAAAAAAATATTAATTTAAAACATACAATATTCTCAGAATGTTTAGGAAAACTTTTAAGCAACATTATTCATTGAGAAGTGAGGAAAATGAAATAACTACAAACTGACAAACAACGCAAAGGAGCAAGAGTTTCTTTCAGTTTTCGGCTCTAATAGGGAGCCACAAATACTGACCTGAGTCGTACTGTAATATTGCGCTCCAAACCGCACACACCGGCACACAAAAGTGCAGCAATAATTATTTCGTACCGTGAGATATTCTTCATAAAGCGTACGAATGAAATATTTTCGAGTCCGCCGCCCTGAGTCCTGCGGAAAGGAATGTGCCCGTAACGCGCACAGCGCAAAGATGAGAAGATCACTCGTCCCCACCGGTGTGTGTGTGTGTGTGCAAATCCTTTGTCACCGGCACCATCTCCGTTTGATATGCATACCGTTGCGAGGACGACGGCTTGGCGAACATCGAGCATTGCAGTCACGTAGCGCCCATTACTGCGGGCAGTAATTACCGTAAGCCGTAAGCCCAGCCCAGGAATCGATCTGCCTGGCCCACAAGAATGGTGCACCGGTGGCGGGGATGTAGGAGCAAAATGAGTACGAGCCCGGGCGAAATGGCCGACAAAGAAAACGCATTCGAAGGACCCACTTCCCGGTGCCCGGTGCGAACCCGAGGGCGGTTTTGTTGTGTAAAATAAAAAGCAGAAATATGCGAAGACCAAATGCTTGCCGCGGTGTCGCATATGCACGCCCGAGTACCGAACACGGTAAGGAGTGTGCAAAAGAAATGCACCACAGGGAACTCAACCCTCTGCACACGGGCGCCGGGTCCGTTGCATCGATACCCGGGCCGTGTGTTCGGACTATTGTGTTTGCAGCAGCAGCACGAACCGAGCACATTCCATCGCGCGAGCATCGAGCGGGCGAGCATTTATATGTTCCGTTGCGATGGGGACTTGAAGTTTCCTTCACCGGGGCCCTCTTCATGCAATATGTAATGCCGTTCGTCGGCCATTGCATTACAGCAGCCCCCGGGAATGGAATTTCATTTTCACGTTTTTCACGAGTGGTCGCCGCAGGGGATGATGGTTCCTTCGCCCATACGGACCCTCCGGCAATGTTACAGGTCAGGAAGCGCACCGTCAAATTAACGATTGCGTGTAGAGGTGAACACAGGAACCTACACACACACACACACACACAAACTAACGGTGAAGGTAACGATGGTAATGGACCATTTTCCACCCATTAGTAGTGGAAGTCAATGGCCGTGCCGAGCTGGACTTACTTCCGATTAAAATGCTCTCGGTTAGACGAAAGGCAGCCGCCTGGGATTCTGGGGGACGATAATTGAACGATTTTGACTTCCTTTACGGCTTCTCTAACGTGTGGCTTCCGTCCGTCCGCAGGTGAAATACAAATTTCAACATATCCAGGTCGAGTGATAGTGACCGAGCCGAAAGGATTAGTACAACCTAGGATTAACGTGGAGAAGCACTCGCAGAAGCACGTGGTCGTCAACGCCCCGGTCACGCTGCCGTGCGTCGCCCAGGGCCACCCGGTCCCAACGTACCGGTGGTTCAAGGAGGTGAAGGATCAGATCATACCGCTGCAGCTGAGCGAACGGATCAGTATCGTGTCGGCCGGGCTGCTGAAGATCGCCAAGGCACGGCTCGAGGACAGCGGGAAGTACCTGTGCTGGGTGAACAATACGGCCGGTGAGGAGACGATCCAAGTGTCGCTGACGGTGACGGCCCCGCTGACGGCGCACCTGCAGCCGCAGGTGCAGACGGTGGACGTCGGCAAGGACGCGCAGTTCCAGTGCATCATCTCCGGCTTCCCGGCGCACGAGGTCCTGTGGATGCACAACGGGAAGCCGATCGTGCGGGACAGCCGCATCGAAATCTACACCGATACGCCCCGGATCGTGATCAAGAACGTGCAGAAGGAGGACCAGGGCATGTACCAGTGCTTCGTCGCCAACGAGTGGGAGCAGATCCAGTCGACGGCCGAGCTGCAACTGGGAGGTAGTGTATTCTCGAGATGCTTTTATAGTTCTTCCAGGAAGCGAGAGTCGATTTCCGTGTTCTTTCAAAGCAGTGAAAACTATTTGCGGATTGTCTACATCTAGGCGCTGACATTTTTAGTATGCCAAAATAACGCCTCAAGGTATGCACTAATAACTGTTAAGCAGTTTGGGGTAATGTTTAAAGCTATATTTGCTCATTGTTTGATTTGATATAAAACAAATCATTCAAGTTACTTCAACCGGATAATGTTGTGTAAAAAATCAAGAAGAATGGAGAATGAAGAAGGATTCGTTTTTGGTAGTTCAAACCGGGACAGTCTCGGCTCGGCCTCATTAGGGAACGCTTCAATAACTCCCCGGGCCTCGTGAGTGAGTTTCTTCGAACTGTCTACGGCCTGGCCAACGGTTTTCGGCTTGCCGCCCAGCTCGGCCAACGAACTCCCGTCAGAATCGTCACGTGGCATCCGTTATTAAGGTTATTAGGGGAAATCTTTACGCAACAGCACGAGCCACATCATCATCACCTGCTTTGAGCAGGGTTCCTTCCTACCGTCCCACTGACACCTCCGCCTTGTCCCTTTGCCCACTCCGCCCACAGATGCAACGCCGGAACTGCTGTACTGGTTCTCGGAGCAAACGCTGCAGCCCGGCCCGACCGTATCGCTGAAGTGCGTCGGCACCGGCAACCCGCCACCGCAGTTTACCTGGAAGTTGGACGGTTTCCCGGTGAGTAGCACGGTCCCCGGTCTCCGCTTGATTGCCCACTTTGTGTGACAGAGATTGATGAGGGCGACGGTGCGGACGATGGCGAAGGACGATGGCAATAAAAAAAAACAACGGGGAGCGAGCAAATGGCTTCCGAGCAACGCCGACGACGGCACGCATAATGACACGATGGTTGCCCTTCTTCCAGATCCCGGACAGCCCCCGGTTCGTCGTCGGCCAGTACGTCACCATCCACGACGACGTCATCAGTCACGTGAACATTTCCAACGTGAAGGACGAGGACGGTGGCGAGTACACGTGTGTGGCCCAGAACGGCATCGGACGGTAAGTGGGAAGGACACTCTGGAACACACGCCTTTACAGGCGTTGCATTGCCGATTCAGATTGAAGATAAAAAATGCATTTCACGACCCCTCGAAGTGCCCGATGGACTCGTGGGAAATCCCACGGAAAGTGTCCCACCTCGGGTGTCGCCTAATTTCGGGACTCATCAGACTAATGACTAGACTGCTCGCGATTGAACCCCAGGAGACGTGTCACTCTCTTCGCGACACTAACACCGATCCGGTTTTGGTCCATCCCCAGGGTATCGCACAGCGCGAAGGTGAACATCTACGGGCAGCCGTACATCCGGGAGATGCCGAAAATTACCGGCGTCTCGGGACACGACCTGGCCATCAAGTGCCCGGTGGCGGGCTACCCGATCGATAAGATCCACTGGGAGCGCGACGGGCAGACGCTGCCCATCAACCGGCGGCAGCGGGCCTACAACAACGGGACGCTTATCATCGAGCAGCTGCAGCTGGCGGAGGACGCGGGCACGTACACGTGCATGGCGCAGAACAAACAGAAGCAGACGGCCCGGCGGAACGTCGAAATCCAGGTGATCGTCCCGCCGAAGATTATGCCGATCCAGGCGCTAACGAACTTGCTGCGCGAAGGCATGCGGGCCGCTATCTCATGCCAGATCCTGGAGGGAGACCTGCCAGTGAACTTCCGCTGGGAGCGCAACGGCAAGCCGGTGCTTGGCACCGGCAACGAAGTGATCCGCCGGCTGGACGAGTACAGCACCAGTCTGGTGATCGAACACATTACGTCCGAGTACTCGGGGAACTACACGTGCATCGCGAGCAACGTGGCCGGCAGCGAGAGCTTCACGGTGCCGCTGACGGTGAACGTACCGCCGAAGTGGATCCTGGAGCCGAAAGACTCGAGCGCCCAGGCTGGGCAGGACGTGGCGCTCCACTGCCAGGCCGGTGGGCACCCGCAGCCGGCCGTGACGTGGAAGAAGGCGATCGGCAACACACCGGGTGAGTACAAGGACTTCCTGTACGAACCGAACGTGTCGCTGCACGCCAACGGGACGCTTCAGTTCCGCAAGATCGCCAAGGACTCGCAGGGCCACTTCCTGTGCGAGGCGAAGAACTCGATCGGGTCCGGAGTCAGCAAGGTGATCTTCCTCAAAGTGAACGGTGAGTAGGTAGGCCGGCGTTAGCACGAACGCCATGGCAATGACTTCTCTGTCCCCTCCAATAGTTCCTGCCCACTTCTCGACCAAGAGCAAGCAGATCACGTCACCGCGCAACAAACAGATCCACATCCAGTGCAACGTGCAGGGCGACAACCCGATCGACATCAAGTGGAAGATGCAGAGCTCCCAGCAGCAGCTGGACGAGTCGCTCGACAACCGGTACAACATCCGGGAGCAGGTGCTCGACGATGGCATGGTGTCCGAGCTCGGCATCTCGCACACGTACCGCCAGGACACGGGCGTGTACGTTTGCCAGGCGTCGAACGCGTTCGGCCAGGACGAGATGACGATCCACCTGGTGATCCAGGAGGTGCCGGAGGCGCCCAAGAACCTGCGCATCAACTCGCAGCAGTCGCGCACGCTGCAGCTCTCCTGGAGCCAACCGTTCGCCGGGAACAGCCCGATCGAGAAGTACAACGTCGAGTACAAGCTGGTGCCGGACGCGTGGCAGTCGGCCGAACACATCACCGTGGCCGGTACGCAGACCGTCATCACTCTCCAGAACCTGAAGCCGGCCAAGGCGTACCATCTGCGCATCTCGGCCGAGAACAAGCTCGGCGCGTCCGAGTACTCCGAGGTGATTCAGGTGACGACGCTCGAGGAGGTACCGTCGGGGCCACCGCTCAACATCAAGGGCGAACCGAAGAGTTCGACCGAAATCTTCCTCTCCTGGGAGGCCCCGGACCGGGACCAGTGGAACGGTAACCTGCTCGGCTACTACGTCGGCTACCAGGTCGCGTCGAGTCCGAACGATCGCGAAATCAACCCGACGCAGGGTTTCAACTTCAAAACGGTCGAGGTACGCAGCCACTTCGGAGGCGAGACTACACTCCAGAGCCTGGCCAAGTGCACCACGTACAACATCGTGGTGCAGGCGTACACCAGCCAGGGCAGTGGGCCACCGAGCAAGGAGATTGCCCTCGGAACGCTTGAGGATGTGCCCTCGATTGCGCCCGATAGCCCCAAGTGTGATGTGCTGAGTTCCACCTCAATCTACATCACCTGGTCGCCACCGCCGACCGACGGCCAGAACGGCAAGATCCGTGGCTACAAAGTGTCCTACATCGAGATGGATGACCTCTACGGTAAGGCCCGCTGGTGGGACCCCTTTTCAACGCGCGGGTTACTGATTACCGATTATTACAGAGAAGGAACCGTACACATCGAAGACCAACAACCAGTACCTGACGCTGGAGAGCCTGAAAAAGTTCACCAACTACACGTTCTGGGTGCTGGCGTTCACCAAGGTCGGGGACGGCGTTCGGACCAGCCCGTTCCACTGCATCACTCAGGAAGATGGTGAGTACGAGGCGCGAACGGGGCGCAAGTTCTACCGGTTGGTCTCAACCCTACACTTCCGCAGCTCCGTCGGCACCGCAAGCCCTAAAGGCGGTGCCTTCTTCGAGCTCGAAAATCATCATCTCGTGGTTGCCCCCGACGCACCGGAACGGCATCATCACCGGGTACACGTTCTACATGGCGCTGGTGGACGGCGGTCGGGACGAGGGCGCCCACAAGCGCACGCTGGTGCCGTACGCCGAGAGCCACGAAACCGTGCGGCTCCAAGAGGGGGCCACCTACCAGTTCTGGCTGACTGCGTCGACCAAGGTCGGGGAAGGTGAAAAGTCCGAGGTCATTACGGTGCCCCCGAACAACAAGGTACCGGCCCGGATCGTGTCGTTCAGCCAGGAGATCGTGACACCGTGGAAGGAAACGCTGGTGCTGCCGTGCCGAAAGGTGGGCGTTCCGGCCCCGGTCACAATCTGGCGGCAGGACGATCAGCCGATGGACACGGGGACGCGTAAGCTGATCGCCAAGAATGGCACCCTGTACATCAAGGACTGTCAGCACACGGACGCGGGCAACTACACGTGCAGCGTGGAGAACATCTGGGGTCGGGACGAGATCGTGTACCACATCCGGATCAAGGTGCCGCCCGATCCGCCGGCGCTCACCATCGTTAACACGTACACCGACAGCTTGCTGCTCGAGTGGACGGACAACCGGAACGGTGGGTCGCCGATCCTCGGGTACGTGATCAACTACAAGCGCGAGAGCGGCGATTGGGAGGAACTACAGATCGACTCCAAGACCAACACGCACCTGCTGGTCAATCTGTGGTGTGGCACCCGGTACCAGCTGTACATGACGGCGTACAACAAGATTGGCACCGGGCTGCCGTGCGATATCGTGCACTCGAACACGAAGGGCTTGTCGCCGGTCCAGCCGAAGCACTCGCAGATGATCACCAACAACTCGACCAGCGTGACCTGTTGGCTCGATTCCTGGGGTGATGGTGGCTGCGGGATCTTGTACTTCTCCATAGAGAACCGCCTTTACGGGCGGGCCCAGTGGAATATGGTGGCCAGCCACGTGGAGGCGACGGAGCGTATCTTTACCGTGACCGAGCTGCAGCCAGCCACCAAGTACCAGCTGCGGGTCACGGCCTACAACAACGCCGGGGCCACGATGGCGGTGTACAACTATACCACCCTGACGGTGCAGGGCGTCATGGTGTACCCGGAGCTGGCGAACCCGGTGTCGCCGCATATGGGCGAAAATCCGTTCTACGCCAACTTCAAGGTCATCCTGCCGCTCTGCCTGTCCATCCTCATCCTGTTCGCCCTGGTGGCGGCGGCACTGCTCATCCGGAAGCGAAGTAAGTAGAACCGGAGCACGATCGCCGGCCGGCAAGGTCTAATCGTCTCGAGCGTCCCGCCCCGTTGCAGAGCTAAACAACCAGAACCGCATCCCGTCGACGTCGATGTCGGAGTCTCCGTCGATCGCGAACATCCAGAACAAGCAGAACCGGGACCAGCAGTACCTGGCAGTGCGGGCGCAGCAGACGAGCCGCAACAGCAACTCGGTCGAGTCGGGCAGCTACAAAGCCGAGGGAAATGGTAATCCCACCCACCGCTTGGGCCGGTGCCCGCTGTAACCCTTTCCGAACACGGACACCACACGGACACGCACCCCCCAATGCCACCCAACCCCAAACCTGTATCAAAACCTCTCCTCCGTATTCGTATCGTCTCGTTGCAGAGTATATTGAAGACATTTGCCCGTATGCTACCTTTCAGCTGAACAAGCAAACGTACAGCGAAAGTTCATACAGTGGAAATGTCTACAGTGGACCGTATCACTCGGTAAGAGGATCATTTGTGTATCATGATGTAAAAACCGAAAACTATCATGTAAGTTTAATTTTGCTACCATCTTTCTCCCCCTCTCTCTCTCTCTCTTTCTCTATCTGTCTCTCTTCTTCTCTTTATCCCTCTGTTGACTTGTTTCGCATCAGAACGCACGGGTGGCGCACGTACAGAAACACACACCCACAGCCACACCTTAACTCCTTGACACTTGAACCCGTGCGTTTGCTGGGCCTTTTTCACTTCCTCATTCCGTTTCGGTTCCGTTTCCGGCAGGGTTCTGTTTTTATTCGTTTTTTTTCTTAGTTCTATTGCGTTCTTCTGTCGCTTCGAGGGGATATCTCATTCACCATTTGCTCATTCTATTTTCTAGCCATCCACATCTTGTTCGTATCCTTCCATTGACCCATTCACACGAGAAAGGGCCTCATGTTACTCATCCTCATGCTGTGGTTTTATGTGTTTCGCTATTTACTCTGTGGTGGCGCTAGGCTCTTCCTTATTGCCAAACGTAACATCAACGTCGGTTCGAACCGCTTCGCACATACCAATCTTGCCCGACCCGACATCATCGTTCACTTCGAGTCACCCGCGATCATCAATTCCATCTCATCAATTGGCACCTTCTGATCTCGCGGAACAGCTCTCCTTTCACCTTTCACTCACCGCTCACGATCACTCACGATTAGAGAAAACTCAAAATTTAGTAATCTTGCTCGCTCATGCCACGTTACACGTTGGAGATGAGAAGATGATGATGATGATGATGAACATGATGAAACCGAAATATCAACGTTCCCAAACCGTTTTCTTTCTCTTTCTTTCTTTCTCTTCTCTTCTCTTTTCTTTCTTTCTCTTTCTCTCTCTAACTCTCTCTCTCTCTCTCTTGCTCTGTGTTTGGTATGTAACGTGAACCAAATAATCGTTTCTCCGTCTCCGACCGATTGGACGTTCCCCAAAAAACACTATCGCCAACAAAAACATTACTAAACCACAACTGTCACTGTTCCATGTTCGTCCGGTCCGTCCGGTCCGCCCGGTCTCCTGGTCTCTGCCGATCCGATTTCGATGACGAATCTCACTTGAACACGGTCGAAACACGCTGCCTCATGAAACTTACAAACCCAACAAAATCAAAACACGATTCTTAACCGTTTCCGTAATGATCGTAATCGTAGAGCAAAGAGCCCGAGTACACGAAAGTGCGCAGAAAGGGCGGGTCTCGGTTGCGAGATCCGGCCACCTCGGAACCAATAGGTGAGTACACGCTCGCACCGCGATACCGTTGATGTTTTGCTCGCCGTCTTCCATAAAGCCAACCATTTCTAGATATAAACCAATTTATAGAATCAGACAATCCCGGATCCACAGATTCTGAAGTTAGGAAGATACTAACACTTCATATACCGATTACAGAATATGATACACTCGGTTCCGAATCCGACAATGATATGGCCTCGCGCTCTAATCAGTCCAACTACCGTCACCATCGTGGTATGTATAGCAGCCTGGCACAGCATTTCTTTTGAGTTTTCCATCGGTCAAACTTATGAGTTCCGTTTCGGGGGTTAACCCGGGCAGCGCGATCCAAAAATTCGCAAAACCTGCGCTCACTGATTGGCTTAACTGTTTGCGTTGTTTTCAAATTTATTTGACCCGAGGGTCTTACATTGAACATTTTGAATCGTTCACACGTTTTGGGATCCTGTCGCGTGTGAACCATTCAAAATGATTCACGTTTTGATTTTATTTAACAATCAATGCGCTTCCTTTTCTGCTTAATCACTCACACGCTATCTCTCTTTTTCTCTCTGTTTCTCTCTATTTCTCTCTCCTTCTTTCTCTTTCTCTCTCTCCTTTTCGCTGCTCTTTCTGTTTTATACTTGTTTGGTTTGGTCATTTTCCCAACTCAAATCATCCTTCGATGAAACTATTGATCCCACTTCCGTTACCCGGAACTCTTTTCGCCTCCTGCCCTGTCCCTGTCTTCCTGCCCGGTCCTTCCGCACGCAGACACGCAAGACGAAACGTCTTCGTCTTCCGAAAACTCGCCCTCGAGTATATCGAGGAAATCCAAACCACCCTATCCACCGAGAAAGTCTGCCAAAGCACAGTCGCAAAACCTCCCAAAGCGTAGCGTGCAAAAACACGTTCGAAGCTCTAGCGGGTACTCTAGCCACAACGAAGAAACTACTTTCAGGTAAGTGGACCGGCCCTCGATAGCCCCACCCTCGTAGCCTCTGATGCTCGACTAATCCGACTGTCCGCTCCTCCGGGCAGCATATCGAACTATCCTAACTACACCGATCACATAACGCCGCCGGCCCGCTTTTCGGACCTGCTCGGGCGGGACGCCACGCTCGCCGTGTCGTCCGTCAACCCGTCCAGCCTCGGCAGCGCCACGGAGATCGGCAGCAACGCGGTCGGCAAAAAGTCGAGCAACCATTCGCCGCGGCCCCGTGCCAACCAGAAGCTGCAGCGTGAAGCGTTCCAAATCAACGTGTAAACGGGCGCAACACACCAAACCATTTACAACGACAGCGCGCACGTGTTTTATCAGAACGACCGCAACGCGACAAACCGGAAACGGGGGGATGACGGAGTAGTGGACAAGCAAAGTGTATTGATCACCAATCAGAGAAAACTACCGTTTTATACGTATATTTTTACAGCGTGTGCTCTCTTAAAGTTGTGTTTGTGGTCAACAGGATCACGATTGAAAACAGGATCAAACGAAGAATCATAGCACCGAAAGGAAGGTGTTCTTGTGCGCCCGTTTCGGGAATTGATCCGTCAGGGGGTCAGGGCAAGGGCACACACACGGCTAGCACAAGCAACGAGCGGCGCAAAGCGAAGACAAAACCTTAACTCTAGCACAACATTATTGAACGGACCCCCAATGAAACTATAAGCAGCCTGGGGGCGAGAGTAACTTAAGATAAACACTAACAGAAAAACGAACCCCTAGATAGTACCGTTCCGCGAGACAGAGGTGTCAAACGAACGAACGAAATTGCATAGACCCGAGCTAGGATTAAGATAAAGTGCGCAGCTCTAAAAGAGAAAAATGGAACTCGTAACAGGTTGTTGAAACGTGAGCTGGCTGGGCTGTGGCATAATTTAGTTGCCTCCCCATAAATCAAACGAGATTCGATCCGTCAACTTACGTGTTAGTGTGTACGTGTGTATGTAGTTAGGCACTGCCAGCAGTTATGTTTGATAGGATTTTCGAAAATTGATTCACTTTATCTGGAGGCCTCTGGCCGCGGAGCAGACTCTCCTCTCGTATTAGTTACAAATTGGATTGAAAGCGAAATTACCTAAGGTCCCTTCTCTACGCTAATACCGTAACTCTGGTTGTTATACATAATCTGAATCCTCCCCACGGATTCATGTTACACGGTGCAGCAGCTTGTGTTTAAAATTGGCCCCCAAAAACCGAGCACTTGTTACGCGAAACGAAACAAATATTTCAGCCAACGGCAAACTCTTTTCAGACCATCACGAGTCCAACTCTCCGGTCCAAATGTGTGTGTAAATAGCCGAAGCGTTCAGCAGGAGGGGAAGATATTGGCCGATATTACGAAGACAGGAGGGGCTACCATTCCATAACCCAGGAACCATACTTACACAAAATTGATCAACAATAGGGCCGTCACTGGCCACCGTCAGTTGGGACGAGCTTCGTGAACCAGTTGTGTTGTAATGTTGAAACATAGAGAGCCCAACACTTGTTTGCCAGTTCTTCTCGAAACGTTTAGCAGTGCCTTGCAATACGCTGATTTGCATTAGATAAGTAGCGCGAGTCCTTGCCTTTTACTTTTTTTATAGTACTGCCAACGATGATGGTGTGGACCTTAGGGTTTCGCAGCATACCTTCCCGATGTTCACGGCTTTACCCGAAATGGACACACACCAGATTGGCGATCTTCTCAAAATCGTAGTCGACCCATAACGACCCATCATTGCCAACAAGAACTATCGAAATGTCCGTACGCCAAACTCACATATCTGGTGCGCCTGCAAATGCGGGGCATTCAATGAAAGTTAGGTGCGTTTCACGGTTCACGATCATTTGCCGATTCGCACAAAAAGCATTCATTTGAAGATGGACGGTAGATGTTGCTCACCGTGCGCAGGACATTAGAAAAGTGCCGCCCGTCGGCCGGCGGTCTCTTGCATTCTCTGAACAGACTGTTAGCCACTTAGGTTTGAACGGATGCATAAACTATATAAACCTAGCAGAACGTCACCAACGCATGCCGTTTAATAGAATACACTAGCAAACACATGAGCGAAATAGCACAAACATCCATGTTGGAATGGAACAGGAACTGAATAACCACAATACAACCAACCACTGGCAGCCCCAAACTGAAACCCAAACACATGATCAATAGGAAAAAGCGTGCCCGTACGTGGCTCGTGGTGTTCCCCCGAGCGAGCAGGATTGGAACGGAATACAGTTAGATACGAAATAGAGTTATATTTATGGAAATTGCCAAGCGCATGTATGAAAAAACCTAGGCTAAACAAACAACCAATGAGACAATATCGAATGAACGCATTCCAGGTGTTTAGCGGATATGAGGAGGTAACGATTGTTTGAACCACTTTCCGTTGACTTATTGAACTTTTCTTTCCGATGGCGCAGACAGAGACATGTTATATTTGTATATATACACATATATATATTTATAGGTCGGAACCAAGCGGGGGGCCAAGCAAACCTGTTATCCGCTGTGCTTGCCGACGACCCCCGCCAAAGGGAAGCCACGATGCGGTTAGGGATTTACTCTCGCCCGGAACCGGAACGAGCGGATGCCAATGAATGAGAACTTTCGGGCCAGCTGTAGGCCAGCAAGAAGTTGTCTTTACCCTTCACTTTGTACTACACACCACATTGGTTGACGAAAAACGATCTATTGCCAAACAAACATTTCCGATAGAATCTCTTGATCCTCGAAACATATAACGGTAGGCCCCCCCACTCTATTTCACGGATGGACGAAAACTATGAACAGAAGAAGAAACGAAAAAAACGTAGAAATCAACAAACCAACGCTAACCAATAAATGACCATACATCATACGATTATTCATACGATACCGAGAAGGGCACGATTCAGTGGAAGAAAACTAAAAAAAATCACCTGCACACGTGCGAACACTGAACGGTGCGACAATTGTGTAACCAATGTTCGGTTTTATTGTCTGGGCAGAGATAGTAAAATTTTAAAAATTGTCACCATCAACGGAGCGCATAAGCAGACGGACGATCGATATCAAGGAAAAGCGAAGCGAAACAAAACACTGAATAAAGCACTAACAGAAACCCCCGAAAAACTGGACAGAAAAAGAGCTTGACCCACACGGGGATCGTTTGATTGGCATCCCCCGGTGCTGTAACAGAATCCTCGATAGCGCCGAAAATAAAACAAGCCGCCCACAGGTAAGTGTTAGAGACCTTTGTTTTACATTTCTCATTACCCAATAGTGTTCACAATTCACAGTTCAATCATTGCTAAGCTCACAAAAGAGAATAGAGTAGAAAAGAAAATGGAAAAGGTTGGCTAATCTTACAAACAAACACAAACACGCTTTCGTTGTCCACAATGAAACGGAAGTTCTTCGGTAAAGGAAGAGAGAGTGGATTTGAATCCGTGAGCTCGATCACGCTTGTGAGTGAGTGAATTATTTCCGGGGCCTTTCTCACTCGGTTGAAATGTTTCACGGTAGAAACATCGCGGATCAGTTTTCGTCACAGCGACAGCGGCTTTCGAGCACCTAATTTCGAGCTAGGTAATATCTATTGTTTCACGGTGGTGCAAACGTTCCGATAGACTTTCGATTCAGTTTCACCTATCGGTCTATTTAGCTCTTCGAAAACAACCGAAGAAAAATGCGCGTTACTTAATCCATCGCTAGTTCTCACTTTGGTGCCTATGTTCTGTTCGTTTCCCTACATTTCTCTAAAGCACGTTTTATTCTTGGACCTGATTCGAAGATATGTTGCAAATTCGACAGCATTCGCTGGCCACAATTCCGAGCCACATTTGCCGAGGCCGTCCTCATGGTCTCGAACCATTCTTTTTCGCCTTAATCTATCGTTTCCTTCCCTACTACACCACATAACGGACAACAAAATAATAAATGTGTATGTGTGCTTTCAATGTTTCAGTGTGTTTGTATGTGTGTGTGCGTGTATGTGTGTGGATATATATAACAACATCTAGACCTGGCTTAGAGCAAAACAATCGACTAACCCTAGTACATGATGGGCTTTTCTTTACACTGATCAACAACGTATCCGGTGAAACGTTTAAGGAACTTTGGATATTCTTTCTTATAGATAGCTCTTAGCACGGTCGCGGGCGCCCAGCCGCCAGGGTTCACTGTATCGTTGGAAGAGGACAGAGAAAAAGCAGAACAGTTAGTACCATGATCGAGTATCGGAACAATCGGAGGTCCCGTACCGGTAGAGCAGTAGGTTATTTTACACGTCAGATCATCCCGGGTTGCGGTTTTGCTGTCCTTGCCCGCCGGTAGATAGGTTTGGCAGACTAATATCACCGTCAAATAGATTCGTACACACTTTCCTTGATTGGCGGGCTGCGAATGACACATTATTAAGGGTAGTATTAAAAAGATGCATCAAATAGTCCGTCAACACGGAAGACCACTAATGGGAGCGCACGGGAAAGTGGCCGCACATGCAATCGGTACATTTCCCCATTAGACAACATCTCTTGCGCTTCAGTGACAACACGCAACAAGGGTAACGTTTTATGTAACGGAGATAAAGTGTAGCAGTTCACGGAAGACTGCACAAGATGCATGTGTCCGATACTATGGATGGCACTGCAGGTCTTTCCACGTGCAGCAAACTCATGCCGTTGGTGATTCCCGGCCCCATCATCACTTACCGGATACTCTTCGTTCTGATTGGAATGATTGCACACGATCCAAACATCGTTGGCCCCGATGTCGAGATTGTCCGTGACGCGGCCCATATGCGACCAGAACAGGGCGTCCCGCTGGCTGGCGGGCCAGATGCGTTTGTAGGTTTGCAGAAACACCAGCGTGTCCGGCGCCACGTTGTCCACGATCTGCACGTCCTCCAGCGTCGTCTCCCAGTCGTTCCGGTACGCCGGCTCGAAGAAGTAATGGCACATCTCCCGGGCGGTTACCCCCTTCACGACGTGGCATGATTTCAGCGGATCGATCACCATCCCGTCCACCTCCTCCTCGCGCCGGTACATCTTCATTTCGCCCTCGTCGGCAAACAGCTGCCACCCGTTGCCATCCGCCCCGACGCCCTGCCGGGCCTGCGTCAGCTGCTCGGTGCAGATCTTATCGATCTCGGGCCACAGCTTGTGACTCTTGGCTTGCGCTCCCGTGCCAAAGTCTTCCGCCTGCTGCTGCAGCTCGTCTTCCGCGTCCTGGTGCGCACTGTGCACCGACCCGGCATTGCTGATCTGCGACTGCGAAAGTCCGTCGGTCACACGTCGGTTATGAACGGAACGCGCTCTGTCGCACTCTGCTGTCGCACTTACCTGTTGCGACTGGTACTTCAGTCTCACTCTCAGCTGACGATCTTCTTCGATTTTGTCCAACCCCGTCTCGACGGCGTCGAAAAACTCATCCTCCGGTATGGTCGAGTGTGGCCCTTCCTAAGTGTACGAGAGACAGGATGACGTAAGTGGCTACTTCTACTAATCGACTAACTGCTAACATCGATGCCGCGCGTGTCTCTCTCATGATCATGATGGGCACGTTTCATTGGAATTAGCATTCCGTCCGTTCGATCGATCGATTTAGGGGCAAATAAAAGAATGATTCCTTTTTAGAAACACCAACAAAACTGCGGGGAACCTTTACACTACTTTCGTACACTTTCGTAATGCGCCATTCGACGCAAGGTCCTTGCTCGAACCGTGCCATAAACGAAGTCTGAAAAGTTGTGGCACGCTGTGGGCCGCGATTTTGATCGACAGCGGTTTCCATCATCCGTTGACTGATTGACCGTTCCGGCCCGTCGGCAGCAGCATCGTGAAAGATGGGCGCGGAAGGAAGCAAAACTATCGGCCACCAAACTCCGCAAACAGATGATGAGGGCCCGGCGATTAGCTACTAATTAATCACCCGCAGCGTCATCCGGTGTCAGCGGAGGGCCTTGTGGTGCCCACCAAAAACCGACGCACGCGATGTGTCTCTTCGCGTGCATCCATCACAAACTGAAAATTGCTTCTTAAATCTGCATAACACATATTTTGAAAAAAAAAAAAACCAGCGGCACGAGCGGAAGCGCGATTCAGTGATGATCTTGAGTCGACTCGGAACCGAGTGGCAATCTTGGGCTTGTCTTTAGTGTGTCTAGTTCCTTTGCCTTAGCCTTGGCGCGATTTTAGCGATAGCGGCTTGGTCTGGTGTCATCCGAAGGCTGCAATCCTAACGTGGGTCTCTTCCTAACTTATAGTGGACCTAATTTGTATAAAGTCCTTGAAAGCAGCACAATCTGCCGTCTCTGCCGTTTGGTCATTTGGAAAATTGTTGAATGTTGATTTTCCTTCTTCCAAAATTAATTATACCAAATGACACATTTTGCACGCCTAAAACGAAACAATACAGTTTACTTTCCACCAACAAGTGTTGTACGGAACGCTTGACGGTCACCGATAGAGCCAAGTTACGGCCTGCGCCATTCGATAACCAATTTTGCGTCGTTCGTTTTATCGGCTCCATTAGACGGTAGTGTGTACTAGACGGCGCACATGTTGAACTAATGAAAATTGTGTCCGACCCCACCGACAAAGCCCGGGAGGGAAGGCGACCACAATCGGGTCAGGGTTACAGGGCACGTGCAAACCGTTTCGAAACAGCACCGTTGTTTACACTTGCAAATTAACTTTAAATTTTGGGAGCGCCAAGCGGGGCCGTGTCCAAAAATGCGTTAAGTAATCCTCACACACACCCGCGGCTTCGCTTTGAATTAGGTCCACAAATTAAATTTCATGCTGCGGCGTCCGCCAAGTGTTGCGTTAATTACGACCAAATCCTTGGCCATCACGCCCGCGGGGTCCATTGTTTTAGGGGTAGCCGCTTTTCTCATTTATTTTCTTCATTAACTCTACATCACACACACACACCTTTCGGCGCAACCCTCTGAACAGCCGCGCGGTGGTCAGAGACGGCATCTTCACGGCCTGAACTGGATCGATCGAACAACGCAAATTCTTCTGCAATTCTCCAGCAGCTTCTCGAACACTACGCTCTCAGCTTTCAGCTCGCACCGAGAGTTCCACTGCACTTGCACACAATTGCAGCAACGTGGCGCGCGCGGGGGGCAATTGAAGTTTCCGTTGGTAAAAGTTCACCAAAACACACGGCAAACCCGACCTTCGGACGGCGAAAGGCGATCACGACGCGAACATGGTTTTTTGGCACCTTTTCTTGCGATTGTTTCTCGATCGTCGTCGTCGATCGGAGCGCGTTGCAACCGGGGAATGTTGCAAACCACTGTCTGCCCACTTCGGTTTTCGGCCACTCCGGTCCGGTTCGGTCCGACAACACACCTGTGCACCGGTCGACTGCTCGACGGATAGTGACTGATGGTGACCGACCGACGGAGCAGGTTATGGTGGCTGGCTGGCGGTTCACTGGCGGCCGTCGCGCGTCGCCAGAGGGAGTGTGTTGTGGTGACGACCGTTTTTGGCGGTCGTTCGTGTCTGCCGCCTGGGAAACGCTACTAGGTAGCTCTGGTCGTTGTCTATTTTGTTTGTGATCGTCTCGAGCGAGTGGAATGCCCTATCGAAACGCGGATGCAAACGCGGACGCCGGTAAACAGATCGCTTTAAACATTAATGCATTACGGCTTGCCGAGGGAAGATTTCTTCATCTTTTATGCTCAGCACAGGGACAATGGTCCACTTCCTAGATGGCGACCACAAATGCCAACCACGGTGCATAATTCGTTATGGATCTTGCCCAATGGCTCGGTTGTGGCGAATCAAAGTGAATAGCTCTACAACGCGATCGAAAGGCACCGGAGACTCGGGGCACCCCAGAAGTGCACCGCTCACTGTGTGCAGTTAAGCAATTGTACACGACCCGATGTGGACACTCTCTAAAATTGGTGGCCGATACATTGATGGCCGCTGTACACTGCGGCAATGCAGTTTTGCCGCCGACCGTCACTTGGAATGGACAACTCTCTAAACAAAAGCGTGCGCAGCGTGATACCGGAGATTAAAATTCGCAGATCCTAGTTTCTTTTCCTGCGCAAACTGTGCGAAACGGTTGTCCTCGTTATGCTACACTGAATGTGTTGTTGTTAGTGCGCCATGAACCGGTGACATCCGCATCGTGAACTGCAAAAAATTCGGTACTCGGCACGGCACACCGAGAGAGAGACATCGATGCGTTCAATGTCGCAAACCGGCAGCACCACGTGGCAAGCTATTCGAGGCATTCAAAAGGCATTGACAATCAACTGAGAAGGGCAAAAGATTTAAAATATGAATGACATAATTCGTCACGCGATTCGAGGGAAAACAAAACGCACGAGAGTTGGGTGTCACTTTTAACAGTGCATAACTTTGGCGCACACGCCTCCGGTGGAGTTTCGCCTCAGGAGAATAACGTCCAGTAACACCAGGGAATGACCATCAGATAAACAGTGAAAGGACGTGAGGGTAAAACGCTGCACACACTCAATCGCGTACCGATCCCTGGCACGGGGTGGTCCAGGCGAAGCTCTCTTTCGAGACACTAAAAATCGTAACCGATCGTAAGGTGGTGGCAGCCACCGATCACCGAAAGCCAACCATCGTATGATGATAGTAGAGTCTCCAAAAAGCAAAATAGTCATCGTTGCGTTCCCCCCAAAGGGTAGTATAGTGCCGAAACGGGCGATCCGGCGTGACGCACCTTACATAACTATTGTTTACAGCTCCCCCCGCACTGCAAGAAAGGAGGCGCGAGGGCGCAAAACGGTGGCGTCTCTGAGAAAGTCGAAGGGGGTGAAGAAAACAAAAATTGAGAAACAGAAGGAGAGAGAGAGAGAGGGAAACGGCGGACAGTGCGAGATAAACGCTCTTTGGTTCGAATCTCGTTCAAGGTTGCCACAGGCGGTAGTGGACCGAGTGAGTATAGATTTTTTTTCGATCGGCCGGTGGCCAGGAATTGCGGCCGCACGAGTGCCGAAGGGAATTGAACTGTGGGTTCGGCTTCACCCACCAGACCCACCCTAGGCGGACACTAGGGTTGAGTAAAATGATGTTACGAGCGTTACATCAACCGTTTTTCGATACGCCGTCTCGTCACTTTTGAACCACATTTGAACCGGCACGGAACGGTGAAACGATGCCACTAAAAACTGGTTGTAACTCTATAATAATTCATCTCAAAGAAAGGTGTCAAGTGAAAAATAATGAAAGTATAAACGTTTAGCAACGACTTATGAAGCCACGTAACGTTGCTTCATAGAAAGATCGGGTTTGAATTCCACAGTGATACTACGGATAGCGGGAGTTGGAATCGAAAAAGAAAGCAGCTTTTCACAACAGACGCACGGACGGACGGACGGGTGCACGCGATCGTCCCGAAATCGATCGGCTTTGGTTCGGCGCGCCACATTTTATATTAATTTGTTACCCAAAAAGACTTGGAACATTTCCCCTTTTTGCGTAACCGGCCGTCGGCAACCGAACAACGTGCGCTAATAGGTTTCAAACGCGGGGAAACGGAGACCGAAAAAAGGGACGGAGAATCGGTGAAAAATCATGATGGTCAAGACAGGGGTCGCGAATGTTCCCGACGTTCGCGAGTCGGACCCGGCGAGCTTTAGTGCAACTCTATCGGACGGCAGCATGCGCGTCACCCGTTGACTAATTTGCCCGCGGAGCGCTGGCGCACACACGTCGCTTCGACGTGATCAGGCTTTGGCCATGCGCACACCGAAAGTGAAACAAGGGTATGCGTTGGGTGAATTTTAAATTTGACGGTCACCACGGCGGCAAACGAGGCGCATCCCATTCAAACTTTCCTTCTCTCTTTCTATCGCGCTCTTTTACCCCGTTTGTGTGTGTTGGGATCGTGAAAACAGGTTTTCTTTCGGTAACTTGGTCACCGGTTAATGGACGAAAATCAATAAACAAGCCGATGGCACCACCGAAGCAGAATCGACTCAGGCGACGGCCCAGCAGGTCACCGAGCGTTAGGAAGCGTTAAGGCGAATGGGACACCTGCTGCACCGGGTGGCGGCGGGTGCAGACCAATCTCCGTTAACCCATTTCGTAGACCATGACCTATACTTGAGCAGTTCGATGAACCACCAATTACTTGGCGAATGGAGAGAAACAAACTCGCGATCGTTATCGAACATGTTCCGAGTACTGTGAGTGGTGAGTGTCCAAAAAGTGGTGAAATGATCCACACAGTATCGTGCACGAAACCGTCGTCGCTTCATTGCCAAAAGCCCCCGATTCAAGTGACCACGGACCAGGGGCCCGGCACCGCAAGGCCATCTTGAAGGGCGCGAAGGTGAGAGAATTCCCAATGAAGTACATTGACGGCACACCAAAAAACACTCCTACGGACGTGGTGGTGAATGTAAAAAGGTAACACTTAATTGAGTCCCACATTCGGAGGTCGTGCGCCTTTTAGAACTGTGCCCAATATTCAGGTCATGTTCAAAGCTTATCGGATACCATTCAATACATCTGTCGATCGGCCAACGATCGATCGCAGCGCCAGAGCCATGGTATCCCAACAAATCATCGGCAAACGACCGGCGTTAGCAGGGAGTGTGTTTGAATATCATTTCTGCTTTTAGTGTCCATTTTGCTCGCGCAAAGCCTGTGAGGTAGGGGATGGCAGGCAGGTTGTATACGTAAATCGATAGCGTAGGGTCGGCCTTAGCCTTGCAGCTGCCCTTTTTATGCTAGAACCGCGCGTCGGTTAACGACAAAAGGGTACTTTAAGGCGACCGTGACTAGCTGAGCTGTTAGTGGGTTAAATATTTAAATTGATATCGTGGGCCGCCGCGAGCGTCACATCAAAGTTCCTTGAATAAGATGACACATCCGGAAGTGTTCAAGAGACCGGAAATAACTAATGCGGCAAAATTTATCTGCCGGAAAATATTTCAAACAAGGTTAGCATCGTAGGAATATATTTTTGTTTTCTTGACACTCATTTGTTGCAGCATTAAGGAGTTAAAAATTCGAAATAACAAACTGAATTCATTCATCGACTGCGTGGGCCATGAGAATGAATTAAGATCGTTGTTCTCATCGCTCATAGGTTGCTATGATGGGAGAGCCACAAAGCTCGTTCCTTCCCTCATGGAAGCAAAGATGTTTCATGTTCATGTTTCCTCAAACATCTTATGCTACAAGCGAATGAACTTGATTTATTTTTAGCTTCCAGTTGTTGACCTTGCCCGGCTAAAATAAAGTACGTGCCAGCGCCAACGCACCGCAGAACGTCCAGCGAATGCACAGAATGCATTCTACAACCAGCAATCGGACGACACAGGGGTGACTAATATGTTTACGTTGCTTCAAGAAACAAACGCCACACACGCCACGCAACGCCACGGACTGGCTTTCGGAAAGATAAAGCTCGTTGCAGCAACGTCTACCGTTACCCGATATCAGTAGCGAAGATAAGCTTGGAATCGTAGTATAACCGGGGGTTGGTTTGAAGCATAAACACGTTGCAAACAAATCTGGTATTTCCCAGTGGAACCGAATTAGCATGCCGGGAGAACAATTGGGCGACTTACCTCCAAATCTGGTCCGGGAATAACGGAATTTCGGTTCTTTGCAAGTTCATCTTTGCAGTTTCTGCAAAATAGAACCGAATTCAAAGGGCGTTAAGCATTGCATCCATCATTGTTCCTTAAACTACAGCGACCAGTACCTGTACAGTTCTTCCGCCTTTCTTCGCCGCTCCTGTTCCTTGTCGAGCTTCTTCTTGAAGCTTTCCTCCTTCTGCGAGATAATGTCTAAGCAGTGCTGTAGCGTGATGATGACACCGGCAGTGGTTTCGCGGAACGTTATTGCTTCTCCCCTGAAATCGATCGGTTTCAGCCCATCGCCAAGGTCCAACGGTGGTTGATCTTCATTTCGAGTGTGCAGGGCATCGAAGTAACTGAAAAAAGCAGAAGCTTGCCATGAATAACCTGCTTCGCTGGGCTGTGCCACAGGTCACCTACCGCTGTAACGTGTCGATTTGTCCGTACAGAATGTCGCGGTACGTTTCGATTTCGTGCATCTTCTCCCGCAGCCCACGACTGACGCGCTTCAGGCTGCTACCGCTGGCAGTGGACAGGGTGTTGGACTGCAACGATATAGCGCTGCCATGGCGCCGCAAGCTCACCGTCTCCGGGATGTCGGTTTTGTACGACTGCAGCACCTCGATCCAGTTCCGCTTGTCTTCCGGTGTTTCGGCCCGCAGGTACCAAACGTTCTGCCCGATCGCCACATCAAACCGGCACTCGTCAAACTCGTGTGACTGGTGGCCGGATAATGCCGGCAGAAGAGGAGGGAGAGAAACAGACAAACAAAACACGTTTGAATATTTGGTCAATTAAATCAATTACTCCGGTTCGGGGCGACCGGCGTGACCGGGCAGCCGAATGTATTAATAAAGATGCACTGAACTCGGGAGCCGGCCGAGTTAATTGCATCAATTGCATTGATTCGAAATCAACGGTTCGGCCGGTCATCGAAGTGCCCTTTGGTCAGGAAAGCATCATCTTAGCGACGGTGGTGATATCACTTCTTATCGGGACGCCGGAGGTCGAAAAAGGTCGCGGACCGATCGTACGATTCCACAAAGGCCACGTTCTCGTCGCCGCGTTCTCTCACCTTTATCGTTGCCTTCTGCAAGCTGATTGCTCCTCGGCAACCGAAATCACTGTCCTGCTCGCTCTTGTAGTACGACAGCGTGCCGTCCTTCAGCACTATGAACCGCGGCTGCCAACCGTGGATGTAGTTGGTCCACTTGCTCAGATACCCACTCAGCTCCGGAGTGTTCAGGTTAAGTTCTACCTCTGAGTCATCGCTGTTCGAGTTGTTCTGCCCGTAGTAATCGTCGCCCATGATCTGCACTCGAATTTACTGCGCCACCGGGAGCAGTAGCAAAACACTGTTCGAATCGGATTTACCACGGAACGTGCTGAAACACCATGGAAAACTTTCCCGTATTGACCCCAACCGTTGCGCGCCGCGAGCTTTCCAACTTTCTCCGAATGCGCCCGTGAAAATGTACCCCCCAATGTCCTGTAGCCAGTGGGGGCCGCAAACGAAAACAAAACTATACGGACGGCCGGAAAAATGAACCGCACTGAAATAAAACCGGGATCGGACGCGGCGCGAATACGTTCTGCCTTCCTTCGTTCGAACACGAAATCGCGCCACACACTTTGTGGCCGCGCTGGAGGCAAATGAATCACCTATTTACGGTGAGATTTCACCGAACCACATATATTGTTGTTTTGGAGTTTCTATGTCCGGCGTGTTATCGATACACAAAACACACACGATCGGCACACAAAAAAAAACAGTTTGAAACGTCACCGACAGTTGTCAACGGTTTGACAGTTGAATCCTGCACCGGTACAGTGTGTGACGAATGTTATGAGCAAGCATTTTTAGTGTGCGATAAAAATAAAAAATATCACCTATTCACTAATGCTTTAATATTTGTAGCGTTTGTAATTATTATACGCATAACGCTTGAGAATGTTTGTCATTAGGATTACGAAAAATTGAAACAGGAGCATCTTACTTTGTTAAAAAGAGTTGATTAAATACTTTCGGACAACGGTTTTTAGAGTAGCGCAAAAAGGAATTCATTCTTATTCACTATTTACACTACGAGTTTCGCTTTATTTTTCTACATTCACATCTTGCCACTAAGCGGCAAGTGCACAAAATATGGACACCTGTTGCTACAATTTTCTTTTCAATAAATAAAATCTTTCTACTCTACACAAGCATACTGGTTCGACTGTTTTCCATAGTTTCCCACTCCGTCTGGCGAAAGTTACCCGCCTATCGGACATTTACGGAGCTTAATACCGAGCAAAAATAAATTACCAATTGACTTCTGTAAGCTATCGTACTTATCGTGCTTAGTTCATCAGTTCTACAAACTACGACAACAAACAACAATATTTCATACGATCCTTGACTGCCATCCTTAATCGTCCTGCTGGAAAAAAAGGATCAACTCTCGACGCACCACAGACTCAATCCCGAGGGTAGTAGTGCACTGCGCCACCTCACATGGCCATTTCCGTGAGATCACGTTGCTCTAGCTGCACGATGGTGTTTTCTTTGGTGTTGCTACTTCGCGAGCTGCTGGCGCGGGGTTCCCGCAGTAAGAATTCGGCCTCTCTCGAATCGTTGGGAATCTCGTTACCGAAGCCATCCTCGTCCTCGTCCCGTTCCAACTCGTCGGGCTGTTCCTGGCGCTCCTGCTGCTGTTGATGATACTTGTGCTGGAAGTTGTTCGACGACCGGAACAGACTTCGCGGACAATCCTTGTAGTAGGGGAAACACTCGCCGGGACCGTCCTGGCCACGTCCAATCTTTTCCGCCATCACGTACTCGTCTAAATGCTGTGCGTATGGCGACAACGAGGCTCTGCGGAAAGGATCGGTTTTGTTGAACGACAATTCATATTGCAACGATATTGATAGCTTACGTAAAGAACAGTTTCATCATTTCTCCGATCAGTCCAAACTTTTCTATCGACTTCGAGTGCACCTCACATATGGCACGGAGCATACACGCTCTTCCATCCAGTCCGAAATTGGCAATGAAATCTTCCACAACTACGTACAGCAACGCTCTGTGAAGAAGTGCTCGAGGTTAGTGATAAGTTCTTCGTAATCGATCACGCGATCGTGACAGCCTCTACCTCTCGCCACCGTGAAACGCGTGCTTGTGCTCGGACGGAAGCTGTGGTACCGCCAGCTCGCCCTCGTCATCCAGCGTGTTGGTAGTGATCTTGAAGTTTTCATTCGATGGGTCTGGGAGGCTCCTTTTGCGTCTCCGCACACGCATGTAGTCCGACACGTAGTCTGCCAGGGCCGAACCGGCTGCTTGGCCCATCGATCTGGCAAACAGGGGCGGCAGTACTCCGAGCGGATTCTGATTATCCGTGAGCCCCAGTTTATCAAAGTCAACTGTAACGACGAGAAAAAGACACACCCAACACATTAGTACCAGAGACGGAAGCGACCAGGGAATGAGCCCTTTCGCTCTCTACTCACTCGTTATGGGCAAACTGATGGATATGTTGGATAGGAACCCGCTTGGCGGATATCGGACAAAAGGCAGGGCGATGGTAGGCGCGATCGTCAGGGAAGTGCCGGGTGGCAGCGCCAACCGGCCATCATCCGTAACCCAGATCAAGCGCTTCTTTCTGCTGTGCGGTTCGCTGGATTTGGCCGTGCCACTGGTTTGCTGGGTCACCTCTGGCTCGGCCGTTCCGTGCGCCGGAGGCTGCCGCTCGACGCGTGGCATCGATTTTCGATAATCGTCTTCGGACACGTACTTTTTCCGGTACTTTTTCGTTTCCTTGCCCAACGGCCGCTTCTGCGGCGCGTCGGCTCCGGGTTCCGCACGCGCAGCAATTAGCTCGTCTGCCAATCGAAAGTGGCCGGCACCGGGTTGCGTGCCGCTTTCTACCCCGGCAAAGGAGCTCCGACTGCTTTCCGTCAGCTCTGAATGTGGTTCTGTTTGTGCCGTCCCGATTACGAATGCCGCTATCAGCGCTAGAAGCAGAAGCGACCCGACACTGTGCTGCCATCGAATTTCCATGTTGATTAACGATGCGCACGTGGGAGATCCGATATCACCGCTGAAAGCCTCCACGCCACAAGGACACTGGAAGGGAAGATGTACAAAGTAGAAAGTTAACTATGATTACAATATTGAGCCGAAGGATCTAAAAAACAACTTCAAATTAAATCAATGTTAGTACCCATTAACCGAAAATATTGAACGTCAAATTAGATTCTATTTTATGAGTGGTAATCCTCATTTTGGATGTTCGAAGCTCATTCCTCCAGGGTCTGTTAATTAGCAACTCGTCCTTACATCAGAATGCATCCCGATTCACTTTCTGTTTCTGTCGTTCACACCTTTTCACGTAACAATCGTAAATTATGAACCCAATTGCTCGCTAATGCTCGGCTGTCCGCCCTCGGACCAGGTGCAGCTCGTTGCTCACATCTGGCTCTCTATTACCGGCTGTCGGTACCTCCCCGTGTTGGCTTCCGTGTAAACTTCAGAAGGCAACGATACCATCGACAGCCTATGCGCCGTTTGTCACTTAACGCCTGCAATGGTCAGGCAGCCGGCCGCCATCTTCATCCAACCCCAATCTTCATCGTCCCACTGAACCAGGTGGCGTTCAGATCCTGCTCGAAGATCGGAAGACGCTCGCTTGTTTGGACACGTTTCAGCGGGCTCACCATCCGTACGTCCGGAAAAACCAGTTTCCTAGTCACGATCCGACCACCAAGAACCAACATTCCCGTGCCGTGTCCGTGAGACACTGACCGAGTGACTGAACCGTGTGGAGCCGGGTTCCTTGCTCCACGCCGTGACTTATTCTTCGCCCAGCTCCGGATGTGGAGAAGTGAAGACGAAAGTTTCTTTTCCCCGCGCTGGCCGATAACGATGCGAAGAAAGGAAAAGCGCAGCAGAAATACCGAAACTCCTGACCCGACCACCAGGAATGACGCTTTCATCTTCAGCACACAGAGCATTGCAACTGCCATTTGCCCGCCTTACAGCGTGGATCCCCACCCGGGCGGAGTTTCATTTTTATCCCTACGCCACGGCAAACGAGCCGGTTCGATTCGGATGATCTATGTCATCGTTTGCTGCGGATGAGGATGGGGACTTCCAGCATTCGGTGATTTACGAAATCGAGCCCCAACCCAAACGGGGACTTCCGCTGATGTCCCTTTTCTGGTGTTTCTGGCAGAATTATGACCGACGCCCGAAACGCACTCGGAAAGTGGCACACCCGGTTGTGGGACGAGAGAAATTCGAAATTTAGGACGATCCTCGAACGATGACAACGATGATGACCCCGTCGGACCAGTCTCTGAGTCTCCTTGGATGACCTCGTTTTTTTTGGTCAGTAATTTCACTTCTCAGCACTCGATTCTCGACCACTTATCGAACCCGGGAAGAAGGTTCAAGGAGCACTGCATGCGTCACTTGTACGGCGCTGCTGCAGAGGGCCATGGGCCCCGGAAGGGCATCTTCGCAGTCCGGTCGTTCCCCAACCTGCTCAAGCCTTCTCCGACCTTGAACTTGGCCCACTCGTACACGCCGCAGAGCCGGCGGGACGGTTGGTCTCCAAAATTGGTGTGCCTCGATGGCATGCTTTTGGCGTCGATCGCAGCCAAATTATACGCTGGAATTGCGCATTGTCCCTTAGGCCCTTTGGGTAGCTCTCCAATTCCCTGTTTTTATTGCAGCCACTTGCGATGCACTTGCGATTTCACTTTGTGAGCTGTTTCGGTGCACTTATCAACGAAATGTGTCATGAATAAAAGATAATTTACATCATATTCGCGACCATATTACTGCAGGGCGGAAGATGCGTCGCGGCGCAAGAAAATAAAAGAGGGCGTACAGGACAACAATGACTTTCATCCGAGCGGCATCCCGGGAACCCCTTTTATGGCCCACCTGCGCACTCTGAGCTCCTTAAAAAAGAGAAACCTCCTGACTCCTGTAAATGTTCCCCCGGCGACGATGCTAATTTAATCCGATTGAGCATGAAATGGCACGATTAACCGGGACTGATGTGAACATGAAAAAAAAAATGGAAAGCATAAGGGAAGGTCAACAAGACACACTCCACTCCGGGTTGATGAAAAAAAGCGTTCTTCACAACTCTGCCGAACTTTCGTAACATGCAATAAAACGTTTGGTTGTTTATGGGTCTCTCCAGAGGTCTATAAAACAGTAAAAACGTCTCGCGCTTGTCAATGTTACCTAACAAAATCGATTTTCTCGTTCTCTTTATTATAAGCCAAAAAGTTCAAGGGCTTCGCCTATCATTGTGAAGAATTATTCGATTGAAAGGAGCACTTAAGTTTTAAACAGGTTTTTTGCAAAAGCAGCTTGAAGTTGTTTTTTCGTGGAGATAGTTCCAAAAGTATCTATTAATGTTTGGATAGATGTGCCTGGTGCTTGTCCAGTGATTGATAAAGGATAACTGCCAACTGATCCCACAAAAGGCACCAAATCGCGTCCATTGTCCTGAAGCGAGAAATTACCACGAAAGCATTCCAACAAGCCTCAAACAGAAACGGTCTTCGATCATACTGCAAGCTTCAGAAGCCATGCCATGAGAAATAGTTCAACAGAGTTCCCTTTAAAATGACCCTATTGAGGACTAAATTGATGGTGATGAGTGAATTGGCAACATTCCCTGTAAAGTGTCTAGCTCCACCTATCAGCCTCCGATAAAATAACACTTTCAACGAGTTGTCTTTTAAACGGTAAAGCGAAACTAGCATCCGATAAAGCGGCCGCAGGTCGCATTCGGTGTCCATCGAACACAAACGACTGGCCAGGCGACGGACAAATCAAGAAAACATTAATAAACCACCGGCCACCACCTCAGCACGCTAATGAGGCAAACATTGACACCGAAACGGGGCCCATACGCACAACTCCCGAATGCAATTCGAAATTCTGCAGCGAAGGCTCACTTTCACACATTCATCGTGTCGGTCGGTCGGGACAGGACGACACACCTTCGGCGAGAAATCCGCCGCCGATGACCCGTTCATCATTTCGGTGGATCGAGCGCATCTTGCACATCCTACAGGACTGGGTCAAGGTTTCCATCGGTACCTCGGTCTGCTCGAAGGAAAGTGAATAGAGCGAGCGAGTCTGCCGGCAGCGTCAGGTTATCGGAAGCCGGAAGAGATGGCGGGCTGGTGCAGTAGTTACCGGTACTGGCGGCCGGCACGTCGGACGTGTGCGTGTTTGAGTTAGGGCGGAAACGAGTTATTTTTTCGAGCCGACCGGCTACGAGCCTTATTACAGCTTCTACGCATCGGAGTGCACTTGCAGTTGCCAAGCCAGTGGCCATGGCGTACACGTGAAGAGAAAATGGAGCCCAACGAGGCACGCACTCTGCTCAATCAATTTTCATCGTGTTTTTGGGAGAAAATAGAACATCCCGGTTTTATTTAATTAGTCAAACACGCATCCCTGTTTTTGAGGTAAGGAATCGGGCCGCTTTTCATGCTCCCTGGAACCTACGCCCCACAGCTTCCAATTTCAGCTTCCTTCCTTTTCAGAAATAGAAGTCGAAGAAATTGAGACATTCCTGAACGATGCTAATTATCACGGTTCGTGCCATTGGGGCATTGGATATATCCAGCACGAACGGAACCGTCGGAACAAAGTATCTGGATGGACCGCCATATGACCTAACGATTTGCGAGCAATTTTGTAGCGCAGCCCCGGCAACAGGTTGGCGTTGCATGTCCACCAGTTTTCACTGCGAGATGACAATCATCCGCCCGTCGAACGAAAGCGACCGCTCGGCCGCACGATGGCCGACATCGGTTTCACTCTCGCATCACGCTCCGGATGCGGAGTAAATCAGCCGCACTCGAGGCTCCATTCGCGGGGAGGCACGAATGGCAAGGCTAAGGTCCAGGATGGACGGCAGTAGGGAGGGCAGGAAAATTGAACTTGTCCACACACTGGTGGGTCGTGGTATTCTACTTTTAATTTCATCCCTAGCCCGGCCACGGTCAAACCCAGCCAAGGGCGGCGTCTTGATGGCCGAGGCGACACACAATTGGCACACCGTGGACACGCACGTTCGGCTGGAATGTAGGAAAACCACAGAAACAGCCCCCACCGGCAGAAACGCCCAGGCAAACGTGGATTGGAAAAAGTTTGGAACTGGAAAATCCATTCGGTCACGTATCCTCTGCGCGTGGAAAAGGTGGCCTCGATGACCTACACACACTTAGCGATAGTGTCTGTTTTGAGAAGCCACCAGATAAGAGGTGGACTCCCTAATCCAACCCAAGTGTAAATCTTCTCGACCGCTGTGATAAAATAGAACAGGATCACTTACGCTTCAAAGGCTTGTCCTACAGCACTGCTTAAAACTTGAAGACCTAGGAATGGGTCAGAATTCGCATAAAACCTTCAACACTATACCCTTTTCGGTCACCAAAGTTCTTGGGCGAACACACTTGAGTTGCTCCGCAACTGGGCCGACCACTTAATCAAGGATCCATCCAGTCATATCGATATCATGCGAGATGTGGATACACACGTCAGATAATTGTGTCACTGGCACCTATCGGTGGCTCACCGACCGACGTTTAGTTGGGGCACATTTTAACACACCACTTCCAGGTTCCAGGGCACCTCAATGAGCTCAATTTCACGCTCATTCACTTATCCCATACCTCGTCAGGCAGGGGGTATCAGCCAGCCGGGATCCGCGACGTCGATCGAACGGAACGGTGCGGTTCGAATTCGGAAGCACTAAACCTCAGCCCCGCGGCACTGAAGAAACCGCTGCAGACAGACTGCGCAGAGGCAGAATGCAGACACTGCGACGACGGCGACGGAAAAACCACAAAACGGTGCCACAAGAGTAAACCGTTTCGCTGTGCGCTCCGAGCTCGACTAAAGCGCGTCGCAGCGGGAAAAAAGAGTTTAAGTGGACGAACGGACGGACGGACGGACGGAATGGCCAGGACTGCAACTGAAGCCGCGTGCGCGAATCGGCAGAGAAATGGCGAACGAGTGGAAACCGCCTGTGCTGGCGACGCCGTGGCATGCCGCCGGTTGAAGACGACGCCACTGGCGGTCGATCTGGTAGCAGAATGGACCACGCCGGACGGTAAGGCGAGGCGAGGGTTGGGGCTAACTGGTTGGTGTGGATGTACTTACACGTACTTTCCAGCCGTGGCAGACGACACTTGGCGTTCGGGTGGTGCATCTTCAAAATGGTGGGGAAACAATTGGCTTCATAAGTGTGTGTGTGTATCCCAATCAGAATTCTTCCGGACGTGCGGCCACCAGCCACTACGTGCGGATAGGACGAAAAGTGAAAGCGATCAGTTAATTTGAATATTTGAACATCGGCGAATGATAATCGTACTCTGCACGGACGATCACACAGGTTTACACAGTTCGCCGTCCTGATAGCATTTTGTTTATTTTATTTTTTTTTTTTTAGTAGAACGGACCGGGCCGTATTTATAGCATTTTGTTTAGTTTTGTTTGAAAAAAGAGGTTCGCTAAAGGTAATTTAGTTTACAAGACAAATTTGTGTAAAAACTGTGCCAGTGAAGTTGCAACTACGCAACAAAGTCCTTCTGGCTTTATAACCTGCTGGGATCCGCCGCACCCAATTTTTGACCAACCTCATATATTCGAATCGTTCTATTGATCAAATAGATTTAATCAATACAATTTAGTGACAGAAACATGAAGCCGCACGAATGTCCGGGTGATAAGATTCAATCGCAAAACAGAACGCACTGGCAGGACGGAGTTGGTGGTTGCTTGGGCCAAGACTATCTTGTCGAAGCTGTCCAAGGTAAGACGCAAACAGCGGACCGCAACATGCAACACGGAAGTCGTAACAGTAGGCTGATTTCGTACGACGACTCGGTGAGAAGCCCAGCAATGGCGATTCCATTCCGGACCGACTCTCTCGAGGGCTCTACTCCACGTAGTTCTTACGAAGGCATTAAGAGGTGCGTCTGGTATGTACTACAAAACGGCAAGTGTTCGTTAATTATGCTCTGCTTTCAGAGAAATGTCCAAAACAATCGAAGCCCTGGTAAACTGCGGCTTGTGTGAGCTTCGTTTAACCGCGCCGAAGATGTTGAATTGCCAGCACACCTTCTGTTTGCACTGCCTGGAAGATCGTTGGCATAAGCAGCCCGACAAAAGTGAGTTCCATAGACTAGAGAAACTGCCCTGCCTAACTTTTCAGTTCTACGAATTAGCTTACATCAGTTGCACCACCTGCGACACGAAGCAACTGCTAAGGGATGCTGACCTGGCTTCGCTTCCCTCGAACCTTCACATCGACAACATGCTCCAGATGATGCACCCAACACCAGGCGCAGGACTGACCCCCCACCGATCGCCCGTGGGGAGCTATCAGTTGGAAAAGGTAATGGAACTCTCGGTATCACGTTCGCCCCATGTCATCATCTCGCCCCGGGTGTGTGTTCGTTGTGACCTAATTGATGGTCACTTATCGGGCGACCGATCCTATTTGGTTTCCTTTATGTTGGGCGGCTGCGAAACAACTTCAATTAAGGTCTTTTTCTTCATTGTTGTCTTGTGTTCTTTTGACCATTTTAGAAACTTGCTCCGGGCGCGATTCTGCAGTGCTCCAAGTGCCAAACAGTGGCCGAAACACAGATGGACATGTGTGAGCATTGCATGTCTGTGAGTATTACTTTCAGTTTTGGGGAGCATTCATTGGGTGTTGCGATATTTGGCATCCGTTTCAAATAATTGGACGACAACAAAACTAATCTTTTGCTGTCTTAATTGTCCTCTGAGTTTCTCTGGACACGAACTTGACACGAACCAATCAACTTTTAACTGAACGAAAATGTGTTCCCTTTAACAATACCTTACTGCCCTTCACACGACACAGAAGTAGGGCAGATGAAGAAATGGACACCAACGTCTTGTTTCCAATGTTTGCAGATGCTCTGCGCTATCTGCTGGCTTGTCCACGTGGACGAACTGGCTCGCCAGGTTGGCCAGCTCGAAGGTCAGCTGAAGTCGGCGGTCGAAAACTTGGATCACAAACTGATCGAATATAAGGTAAGTGAAGTGAACGCAAGAATCGCAGGAGAAAACAGGTGACGCGCTGCCAAACTGTGTTTGACCAGCATCCGGCGCTGGTGCGCAAGATCACATGCGATCGCAAGTGATACGGAAGGACAGCCGGATGCCGGACGAGAGTGAAAATAAGGTCGTGAAAAAGTAAACAGCCTTTCTTATCATTCGATTTTATCGAAGCATTGTGGCGAATAATTTACTGTGACTGACCGTGAAAGTGGTAAAAGATCGCGTCCGGCGAGTACTAAACAGTGCTTTGCAAAGCGAAAATAGCGGCCAGGTGATAACGATTGTCGTTTATTTAAATGGTTATTTTATGTAAGAAAACTAATGCCTCCCCCAACGGTGTCGTTGCTAGCGGACAAGGCGAGCAGAAACAGGTAGGGCTCCGCTCACAAGGCATTAGACTCCACTTTAGCACGACCGGTCGTGGAGATCTTTATTTGTAGTGACCACGTGCTGCGAATGCGAATCGAAGCACGTGGCCCAATGTGTTTCCGACAGTGATCCGCATTGCTCATTGCGCATGCGGAGCAAGTGCCATCCCCCGTTGCTGTTGCACCGATTGATATCCGTAGCCCGAAAACGGAAGGAACCCGGGGGACGAAACTATGCGCCGTCGATAGGTAAAAGTTGCAAAACCTAAAATTTCAGCCGCATCGTGGGGCCGATCGATTGTCTTCGGTGAAATTGGTCGGTAGCCAGGGCGCCCCGGCAGAATGTTAAATTTTTGGCCCGGCCCGTGTTTTCGGTGAGGTGATTTTATGCAAAGCGGAATCGGTAGGTTCGTTTGTAAGGTTCACGCATTCCATTCGTGGTCGGTGAATTTGTGTGTTCACTGAACCGTTTCACTGTTTTTTCAAAAAGAAGCAATATTTTATAATCATATATTATCGTCACGCACATTGTGAGTGTTCTCTTTATTTGGGCAATAAAGCTTCCAACGGTTCCAAAGGATAAACGATATTGTCGTTCCGTTTTGACAGAATTTCATTTATGATTGATGAAACATTACTTTTCTACTTTCAGAAGCGCTTCGAGGAGATTAATGACGAGATTCGCGTGTGTTTCCGCAACAAAATTTTGTCCCTCCAACAGCAACAAACGGAGCTATTAGGTGAAATTGATTGAACTTTCTTCGCGTGCGACGTGCAAACTAACGACGAACCCCGGCGAATGGCTACGACGGTCAAACAAACGATAACTAGTGCTCCCGCACTTTGGACACATGCCGGGCACGTTTTGCTCTGCTCTAGCTTATTAACATGTTCTATTTTGTTCAAATTTTCATGTCGCCTGTCGAACGATGCTACCGTGTTACGTGCCGATACAAATCGCCCGCTCACCGCTTCGCATGTCGAACGTATCCTTCGATCCGGTTGCTGCAGACGCCTCGCAAGGAATACTAAACGATGCCGTATGCTCGCACGAGGTAGTGCGGGAAAAAATCGTCCAACTGCAGAGCTCGGTCGGTCATCCCATCCAAGGATCGCACGATCCGGTGCAACTGTATCTTAAGCTCCACAAAAACATGTCGATCATCTTGGAGGAAGTGTCACTGTGGGGCCGCGAGCGTGTCCTGTTCAGTAGCGTAATGATCAGCTTTCCGGGTGCCAGTTGTCACTCGAAACTAACGATGGCACTTATTCAATTCCTTTGGCAGGAAAAACTAAAGGTAGAGACGATCTTCGAATCCCAAAATCCCATGAAGCGGCAGACAAGCTTAGCGCCGGCCCACAAGCACCGACTGCATCCGAACTCTTCCGAAGCGTCATTGATGTATTTTTATAAGTACGTTTAACTTCCGAATGTAAATTGAAACATTCCGATGGTGATTGCGTTTGTTTGATCACCAGACACCATGCCTACAAGCCTCGGCTTCTTTGGAGTCACTGCCAGCGACCATCGGGTGTAGGCTTTGCACCCTGGAACCATGAGCTCATAGAAAAGCCTCTCCTCTATGTGGCCGGCTCGGAATGTCGCACCGTTTTCGGTATCAACAAGTAAGAACGGGTCAATCCAATGGGCGTAGCATATCTTGCTCTATTGAAACCTCTTCCTCCAGGATAAATGGTCAAATAATGCAGAAAATAACGCATGAAGAGCTGAGCTACCCACAAGGTCTAGCGTTCGATGGCCAACGGAAGGAACTGTACGTAACGGACAAATGGAAGCACTGCATATTTATTTTCTCTCACGATGGTCAATTGGTGCGCAAAGTTTGCTCCAAAGGTGACCAACCGGGACAGTTAAGGTTAGTAGAATGCGCGATTCAGTTTTCTGAAATTTAACTGTCCCATTTGCAATGTCCACACGTTAGATCCCCAGAGGGAATTGCCGTAGCTGCCAATGGTTCCATATTCGTATGCGACACAGGGAATGATAGGATACAGGTAATTGTGATGTCCTCCGCTCCACAGTCTCTTAGTTTGCTTTTCCACTCCACAGTCTCTTAGCGGAACCGACGGTAAGCCTCTGGCACAGTTCGGACGGCTAACGAAGGACCAGCTGATGGCGGGATCGCAAACGAAAGTATCATCCCGCATGACCGACCTCAAGAATCCTACCGACATTGCCGTTCACAAAAATAGCAGCGTAATTGTGCTCGACGCAGGGAACCGACGCGTCAAAGTGTTCAACAAACTCGGTGACCAGCTGCTGGAGTTTGGACAGACTGGCACCATCAATGGGCAGTTTCAGTATCCCGAAGTGCTGGCAATAGATCCGGCCGGGTTCATACTGGTGGGCGATGGCGGAAACACTAAGATACTGGTTTACCGTCCGAGCGGACAGTTTGTGACGGCGCTCGGTTCGAGGGGCGACTCGGCCGGTAAATTTAACTGGATTTCAGGTATTTGCGTCAGCCCCGATTGGGAGATTGTGATCAGTGACTATAAAAACCATGCTGTGCAGGTGATTTTTTGATTGACCACAGAAAGGACACAACAGGACGGTTTGATCCGGGTCACATTTAAAACACTTTATTCGGGGCAGATCTGCTTCTTTTAAAATACACTCTAAATATTTACAATTGCCTGTAAAAATAGTTTCGATAGAGCTGATTAAATAAATAAATACGATGTTCGTAGCTTTGCCAAAATAGTATTTAGCGAACCGGCCACGTCTTGTAACATTCTGCGCTTATTACTATGTAGCTTCAGGTGCAGGTAAAATATACTTTCGGGAACAGCATCCCATAGGTTTTGAGTTATTACAAATTAGTTAACACATACTTGCTTGTGGGCTGACCCACACTATGTACATTTAAGGTCCATTCACGACATCGATTCCTCTGGATCGTGAACAATCGATTACTCTGGATAGTGGGGCTACAACTTCGAACCTGCGTTTAGGTCACAAAACTTGTGGGACTTATCAAGTTTAAATCAATGAAATGGTCTTGTATATTAGTGCTTAGTTTCTTAAGTTAATGGCATTGAACGGGGGCTCTTGATTTGGACGACTTAAGATAAAATAAAAACGTTACATCCGGATTTCCGGTTCGGGGCTAGTGGTTCACATTCCTGTTCCTGTAATTCCGGTGCTGGTAAATCGGGTGTATAAGTTTTACGCCAAACCACACAACCCACTGCAATTGTTAGCGGACAAGGCTTTACCCTTCCCAAGCGTAATGGCCTCCTCGGCTTCACTTGCCAGGACACCATCGTGTCGACGCTGTAAATGTACGAAAGCAAACGGTAAACCATCGAAATATGTATTATCAATACTACCCTTTCAAGTACCTTCAGTTCGGTGGCCAACGTCATGAACGCATCCTCGACGAACCGGTTATCTTTGGCCGACGTTTCCATGACGAACATTACCTCCGGTATGTACTGGCACATGTTTTGGGCTTCGGAGAATTCCACCTCCCGGATCGAGTCCAGATCCGATTTGTTGCCAATCACGAATATCATGACGTTCGAGGCCGTGTACCTTCGCACTTCGTCTATCCACCGCTGCAGGCTCAAGAAGGACGAACGTTTGGTAATGTCGTACACTGTGGAATTAGAACACATCGCGTGGTTTGGTAATGCTTTGTCCTTTCCCCAGTGGCTTCGTAACATTTGCGTGAGTCAACACTTACCGATTATAACTCCGTTCGCTGATCGATAGTAGCTTTGCGTAATGGTGCGAAACCGTTCCTGACCGGCGGTATCCCAGATCTGGAGCTGAAAATGCGCAGAAAGCACTCGATGCTCAGTACAAACTGGTTTCACTAATTACTGACTGGCCTTTGCCCTTTTGCTTAGTCACGCAGCTGACCATTTGTCTATCATGTGGTCTTAACGTACCTTAACTTTCTTATCGTCCACCGTGACCGCTTTCATCGAAAAGTCCACTCCGATCGTGTTGCCGTGGCTCTCGATAAAGTTTCCCGATTTGAAGCGCTGCACAATGCACGTTTTACCCGTTCCGCAATCGCCAATAAGGACGATTTTGAAAAGGAAATCGAACGACTCCTCATTCGTGGTGATCAACGATGTGGGACTCTGGTTTGCGGTGGCCATTCTGTGTATCCTGCTGGCGCAACAAACGAAGACGCGGAAACTTCACTGATTTAATGGCGCGATACGCTTTTGTAGATTTTAGGTCACGTCGCGGATTAAGAATCAAACAAAGCCTTATCTAAACTGTTCCTTCGCCAAAACAAAGTATTGTTTTCTTTATGCTCGGCGCCCCGCGGTGGTTGTTTTGACATTTGATCAACAGGGTGACTCATAAACTGTGAACCTCATTCCGGAGGAACGAGTTCAAAGGTTAATCATACATAAGTCTTCTTCGTTAGTAGATTTCGAAATTTAATAAACATATTTCAATCCGTCGGCCCAAAACATGCGTTTGTGTTGTGCCACTATGCACATTTTTTAAGACTTGCAACGTTGAAATCAAACATTTTTGTCGATGAACGGTTGCATCGATGAAGCAGTTTGACAGTTCTTTTCACAGGACCTTCGCGAAACATTCGCACGTCAACATTGGATCTACGGCACAAAATGAAGGAAGAAAGCAAGCAAACCTTGTTCGATCCATCTCAGAATATTTACGGATTTATCCACGATGTCCGACTCCGGTAAGACGCACTACAACATTCACCGTTTCGAGGTCATTCAAAACATCCATTTCCATAAGCACAGCAAAACATCCGGGTCTCACAAGCTTACCTCCAAGACGTTGTCGTTGCTGAAAGAACTGGTGACGAAAGGAAAATGGAACACGGCAGAGGAACTGCTGGCCCTAATCCGCTCCCACGGAGTGATCCTTTCCCAGGCCCTGCCGCATGACATTGTGATCGCCAACACTACCCGTCGCGTGATGAAGATTGTGCGCGAAGAGTACGACTCATCGCGTGTGAAGAACGTGGACGATGCACAAACCGTACTGTCCCTCCACAAGCTGGTAACGCAGGATGCAGACTCGGAGCGTGGCGATTACTCGAAACCGATGCCGGAGCTTAAGAACGCCCTGCTGGATCACCTGTCGGAGATCGAAACCGAGCTGGAAACAACGGCCGATAGCATTTCCACGCAGGCAGCGGAACACATTCACTCGGCGGAACTGATTATGACAATCGGGTACTCGCGTGCGGTGGAAAAGTTTCTCAAGAAGGCGGCCGAAACGCGCCCGATCGAGGTGGTGGTGGTGGAGTGTGCCCCGGATTGTCGTGGGCAACAACTGGCAGCCAATTTGGGGCGGGCGAAAATTCAAACGACCCTCATTCCGGACGCTGCTATCTTTGCGATTATGTCCCGCATCAATAAGGTCATCGTCGGCACCCACTCCGTGCTAGCGAACGGTGGCTTGCAAGCGGTCTGCGGCACGTACAGTTTGGCCCTATCGGCAAAGCACTTTTCGGTGCCGGTTATTGTGCTCGCCCCAACGTACAAACTGGCGCCGGTGCATTTGTGTAACTACGAGCAGGGAGATTTCAACATTCTCGGCAACACCGAAGCAATACTGCCCTTCAAATCTCATGCGGCCCGTTTTACGAAGGTTTACAACCCGCTGTTCGATTATGTTCCCCCGGAGCTGGTTACACTGTTCATCACGAATAAGTATGCGATGCGATCAAGAGAGTTAAAATTGTACGTGGAGCTAATAGCAATTCTTTTCCATTTCAGTGGGGCCAATGCTCCGTCGTACATATACCGTCTAATAAGCGAACTTTATCATCCGGACGATAACCAGCTGTAAAAATACCTGTCGAAAGCTAGACTGTTGGAATGTTTTACATAGGAACCGAAACTAAATATATAATCTGAGTTGTACTAAAACTGAATTATAATCTGGTGATATGCTTCCCGCAGAGTTTCAATGAGAATGTTTGTTCTTTCGCAATATAGTTTTCTATTGTGGAATTTACCCTTCGTCCAATAACTGTTTTATCTAACCGTATACTTTCGTCAAACACTGTTTTTTTATGTCTCAAAATGGCTGCGTCCTTTTGGGAACAAAACGTCAAACAAATCAAAACAACAAACAAACGCTGAGCAGCAGGAAGATAGCAGAATAATTCTGGTAGTTTTCGCTTAAAATACAGCATGAGCTCAAGAAATTCCGCCTTGGCCTCATTGACGGCAACTTATACCGACTCCGAAAATGAGGATGACCGCCGAACGGATGAAGAATCGGAACAATCCGAAGGGGCCAGCACAGTGTCTCAGGTTTGTATGATAGGGGCGGATTCAGAGGACCGTCGGACCGTCAATCGCTTCGCTCTTGCAGGTTCGATCGCGGCAACAAACACCGCTTCGTGAAACTTCCGACAGCTCCGGTACTCCGTCGACGCAAACCAACAACACTAAATCCGTCGAAGGAACCGGCCGGAGCGATACCGAAACACAAAGGCCGAAGCGTAGAAAGGCGTTGCGATTAGTTAGCTACATCGACGACACGATCGTTTCGGATGATGAAAATAATTCGCCAGCCCGCCACGAAGCCGAAGTGGTCGACCAATCGGAAGAGGAGCCGGCAGCGGAAGAAACACCCACCCCGCAGAAGCCGGATCGGTCGAAGCATTACGGATTTAGCTTACCGCCGGAACCGAAAGGAAAGTGTCCCCCGGAACTACAGGACAAGATTGCGGCACTGTACGAGCGCATGAAAAACTCCACCATGGACACGAACCGTATCATTCAGGAGCGAAAAGAGTTTCGAAATCCGAGTATCTACGAGAAGCTGATCCACTTTTGTGACATCAACGAGCTCGGCACCAACTATCCGCCGGAGTTTTTCGATCCCTTCAAGTGGGGCAAAGAGTCGTACTACGAGGAGCTGGCCAAGGCGCAAATGGTTGAAATGGAAAAGGTGGAGAAGGCCCGCAAAGAAGCCACCAAAACGGAAATTCAAACCGGCGTCAAGCGGATGGAACCGGAGGAGTCGAAAAAGAGGAAATCGAAATGGGATCAACCGGGTGTGCTGGGTGCCGCTCCGGGCATGCTGGGAGCGGCCGTGCCGGTGACGGTGGTGAACGTGCTGAAACCGGGCGGCATTATTCAGCCTACTCTCACCACGACAGCGACCGGAACGAAGGGGACAGTGATATCTGCGTTCGGGTCGTTACCAAAGAAACCGAAAGCTTAAAGTTGCCACCCCGAAGCTTGATTAGAGTAAAACCAAACCCTTAAATAAGGAAGCTTAAATGCGTCACGCTTTGGTAAACTGGAAATATGATGTAATTTGACCGAGAAATACACGAGAAGATTGCTCCGTTTAATTCGTTCTCTTTCGAGAAGTTTGATTTTCTTGGCATCTCAATTGAGGTACAGGTTCTTCGATCTACAATCAAACAGGGATTGCTGAGTTTGATTTTATTTAAAAACAGTTCTTTATTCGATTTATTGTTACATAAAATCCTTCGTACAGGAATTGATCTACCATAACTCGCGTGTCCTATAGTAAGTTGACGAAATTTATGATGATGAAAAAAAAAACTAAATCTGTGCTTTCGTTCGTCCTCGAGTCAGTTCTGTACACAGCTCCAAGTTTACGAATTCCGAAATGATGAGCAACTTCAGGCATTTTGCTATATTATTCAGCGATACATTCGTCCTTATTTGTAATCAGAGTGAGAAAAAAAGAAACAAAATCACTAAATGATGCTACACTAAACCTAGGCTATCGTTGCGCAGAAATTAATCTCAAATTCACTAAAAACGTTATCTGGCTACGAGTAACACAAAAACTAATCTTGCTAACAGCTTGTTAATAACATTATCAACATTAACATTATTTTAAATATTAAACCGAACTGAGAGGCAGACAGAATGATTTTTACTAACTGACAGGGAAGTGCACTATGCGCAAAATGGGAAACTTTTACTACCTTCAAGAAGCGGCGAATAAATAGTTTGCTTAGCTTACTGTAAAACATGTTAAGAATTAGCTATTACTATAACGCGCCACGGCTCAGTGTTGCGTTTGCTGGAATGTAGTACGACGGCGTCGTTCCTACAAACCATCGTTTTTGGCAGGTACTTATGAAGCTAACGTCGCCCGGCCTTGTTCAGCTCAGTACAGTAGCATACGGAACACAAGGATTAGGAATAACAAAAGTAAAATATGGACAAAGTAAACAAAAAAACACGATCGTAACTAACAGTTAACTTGCTTGAACGATCCCGATTCGATTCGGCCCAAAAGTTGCGAAGAATTTGTTTTTGGCATCATAGCTGTGTCTTGGCTACAACTATCATACCGAGCGGGTGCGCACTTACTTTAGCTTACTTTTAACGCCATCGGAAGGCACTTTACACTAACTAACGTTAATATTGCATCTCTCCATGCTACTGAAGCTTTAAAAGAGAAAAAAAAACCTTAACACGGATCGTTGTATTGTATTGCACATATCCGGCCTAGTGTGTATTGCGGTGACGGTTTCCCCGCGGGAAGCGGATCTGCCACTTAGCGTCTACGTATTGCGTACTGCATCTAGTATTGCTTCGTTCCCTTAACTTACTATCGCTTAGTTGTAGGTTTAATCGTAAACGAAAAATATTGCCATTTTAAATTGCCAAACGAAAACAGGTCAACAGGGCGCTGTCGTCGTGTATCACATTCGGTGGACCATTTCGCTACACTTTTCCGATCGCAAGTCGATACGGGGAGTAGATCGCGCTTAAAACGTACCAGGAAATAGAGCAAAAGTAGAATTAGTATCAAACAGAAAAGCAAAACTTGAAACGCCCGATGAAATGTGCCAAGCCGAAGCCGAGTGTGTCTTAAGCGCCTTCTACCGGAACGAGTATCGATTGGCGATCGGAAGATGTGCCAGCGGTGTGCCATCTATAAATTCAACAACAATAAAAACAAACAAATAAAACACAATCTCATGCATCCGATCACCGTTCACGCGTCCCACGATAGCCTTACGTTTCTAAGAAGCGAAAATAAATAATAGTATTGCAAACGGCCCTTGAACCACGAATTGCACATACGTTCCGCGTTCATTGCACAGTTGCCAGGGGGCGGTCTCTACAGCTACACTTAGTCACCTAGGAAGCCGTTCCGGTGGTCCGTGTGTCGTCCGGCCACCCAACAGGGCGCGCGGTGCAGCACAGCAGCCCGCCGGAAGTTGGGCTCAATACTTGTGGAGGTACATTAACTCAATCTCGAACGGTGTGCGTCCGTCTGTCCGTCGGGACGGGACGTAGACAATTTACATGCTTGTGTTGCTCTCTAATCCTAAAGCTCGGCCGGCCCTTCTCAATGCACAGCCGCGACCACGGCGTGATCCGACGAGACGGATCCCAGGGTGGTCCCGCCCGCTGAGGCCGCCGTCGTCGATTTGCGAATATTCTTGAAGAACACCGAATGCGTCTCGACGCTCTCCGCACCGGACTCGGAAACATCGTCCAGGTGCGAATCCAGATCGTCGTCCTCGGAAATGCATGACGCATCGTCGCTGCCGTCATCGAACTTATCGTCGTCGTCCGACGAGTAAACCCGCACACTGATCGTGTCGTTGTTGAAGTAGATTCCTTGCTGGGATCGCTGCGGCCCGGACGTGGGTGGCGTGGCCCCCGACGAAAGGGTTACAATCGTGGCGGCCGGTGGCGCCGGTGGTGCCGGTGGCGGCGGTGGTGGTTTGCTTTGGGGCTTCATCGTGCCGGCGAACGGTTTTTTGGTCGGGATCGTGGCCGTCGGTGGTGGTGGTGGAGGGGGATTCGGGGGCGGCAACGGTGGCGGTGGTGATCGTGGGCGGGTAACCGTTCGCTCGTGCCGCGAACCGATCGTCGTGCCGCTGGACGCCGATGATCCTCCGCTTCGGTGCGTATCGGAGGTGCCGACGGGGGTCTCACTGCTGCTACCCTCACCAACCGGTGCGTGCGGTGTGTCCTGGACCGCGCAGATCTCGTACTTGTTCTCCTCGATGATCGGACCGTCCGGTCCACCGGCATCGAGCGGGCTGAAGTTGAACCGTTCGTACACCTTCAGCTTGCCCTTCAGCTTGGATTCGCTCGAATCGGCGCTCATGTAGCCGCTGTCCTGCTCCTTGGCACTTGTCCTCGAGCTGCTCCGCACGATGGTGATGTTGCGCGTTGAAGTCGAAGGCTTCGCTTCAGCGTCTTCCGCCACCGGTGGTTGCCGGTGGCGGCGGTGATGATGGTGATGGGGCCGCAACAGCTGCTGGTGCTGCTGATAGTGCACCCCGCCGTACGCCCCGCTACCGGAAGAGTCGTCGATCAGCGACGAGATGCCTTCGTCCTTGTCCACAATGTCCGACGAGTCGGACGTTTTCTCCAGCTCCGAGTCACCGTTCGGTTTGGCCCCGTTAAACTTGGCCGTCGCGATGCCGATGAACTTTTTCCACGCGTTCTTCAGGTCCTTAGACTTCTTGACCCGATCGCGCAGTCCCATGGCGATCTGCATCCCGTTTGATGTCTGATTTAGCTCGACCCGGAACACCTTCGTTGGCACGTCCACCACCGTGGCGATCGGGATGGGGCCACTGATCTCGTACAGCCCCGTCTTGCCCCCGTCCTCCGAGTGGTCGTCCTTCACCGAGCCGTTGCGATTGATCGGATAGCTGTAGTTTGTGGACAGTGTTTTCGTCGACAGGACCTCGATCTTGTCGATGTCCTCGATGAACTTTGCCTTGCTCATGGCCACCTGCGACTGACGGGTGCGCAGATCGTAGATCTTGCTGTCGACCTGCTGAAGGAAGTTCTTGCTGTTGAGCTCCCCGAGCGTCAGGTAACTTCCGCCACCGCCCTGCAGTTCCTGCAGCGTTCCGTCGACCACCCGAGCGTACTCCGACTTCTCGCTAATGTACAGTCCGTGGTCGGTGGGGCCCTTGTGGACGTGGCTGTAGTTGGGCAGTTTGCCACCCGACCGACCCGACTTGCTTGGCGGCGTGCCGCTGCTGCTGGCCGTCGTCGCCCGGTCGTTGTCCGAGATGCCGGTGAACTGGGTCGAGTCACTGTCGGCCGTCAGACTGGTGATCGACTCGTACGCGTCGCTCGTGTTGAAGTGCGGCTTCGGGGCCGGCCCGGTCGGTGGGTTCGAGAACTTGTCGCTGCTGCTCCAGCAGGCCAAGTTCTTCGGCGATATCCCGTAGTCCTCGACCTTCTTCAGCTGCAACCGTGGGTGATCGTAGAGCGTGCTCGGGGCCATTGCATCCGCCTCGGGAGGAATCAGATCCGGGGGCACCAGTTTCGGAACCGGGACGAGCGCATCGACCACGTTGGTACGCTGCCGGCGCGAGTGTCGCGTCTCCAGCGACAGCAGCTTGCCCGACTTCACGTCCAGCTCCGCGAGGTTGCTGAACGAGCCCCGAGCCGGCGGCACCTTGGGCGGGTTCTTCGACTCGTAGATCTCCCGCAGACTGCCGAAGGTCGTTTCGTGCTTGAACGAACCGGACGATTTGAGCACAAAGTGATTATTCAGGTCGGCCGGTAGTGACGTGAGGCTGGACTCGATCCCCGGTGCACCCGAGCGCCCCGTACGATCACCCTCCCAGACGTTGCTGCGATGGCGACTGACGGACGCACCGTGCCCAGCACCAGCACCACTCTTCTTCGGCTTCCGGTCGAGCGTGTCCGGCTCGAACTGGTCGCTGTCGGTCGACAGCTCGCAGTCGTCCGGACTGTGCTCCACCTCAATCGTGATGCTGCCCTGAAACGGCGTGTCGCACTTGATCTTCGGCACCTTCGGGGCCGATGCGGCCTGCGGAACGTCCTCATACTCGTCGGACCGGATACTGACCGTTTCGCGTTCCGTCTTGATCGTGTCAGTATCCTTCCTAAACCCCTCCACCCGATCGTACACCGCGTTCCGTATCTCGACCTCCTCCTCGAGTGGCAGGGCCGTGCTGAGCGAGGGCGACGGTTGCGACCCGAGATCGCTACTGTTCGTCGTGGACGCCGTGTGGAAGCTGACCGGCGTCTTCGAGGTGACGCGCTCCAGACTGTCCGTTTCGTAGTCCACGATCAGGTAGTGGGGCGACTTGCGCGAGTAGATCGGCGAGTCCGGCTGGTAGCGCGGGAGCGACCCCTTGCCCGACCGGTTCCCGAGCGTGTTGCTGCCCTCCTGGTCCGAGTTTAAAAAATCGTGAAAGAACTTCTCGTTCCGGTACCGCTCGTGTCGATCGATGCTGCTGAACCGGCTGTCGGACGAGTCCGGGTGCTGGTAGTCCGCCACCGGGTCCACCACCGGACCCGACCCCATCGCGTGCCGCTCCGTCCACGAGCGGATCTTGCGCTGATCCATCGCCAGCGCCTCGTACACCATGTCCGGCATCTCGCTGATGTTTCGCATCCGCATCACGCTCGCCTTCACGTTCGCGTACTGGTCCACCACCTCCTGGTGGTGACGCCGGCCGGACATCGCTGCGCCCAGGCTTCCGGTGTGCGATCCTCCCGACTTCCGGCCGTGACCCGGCTTGTGGTGGTGGTGCACCGAGTGCACCGTGGCCAGCGCCTTGTGCGGCATCAGCGGGGACGCCTCGAACTGTGGGTTGTTGTAGATCTCACTGCCGGCCAACCCGTACAGGTCGCGCTTATCGTACACCTTGTTCGTGTCCAGATTGGCCACCGAGTTGTTGGTGTTCCGCATGTACAGCTCCTGCTTGCTCGGTGCCGGTCGACTCGGCCCTTCCTCGTAGATGAAGCTGGCGTTCTTCATCAGCGCCCCAACGCCTGCGTCATCCGGCTGCGACGCCAGCCGACCCAACTTATTGCCCCCCACGTCCGCCTTCAGACTGTGCGACACGATCTTGGGCGCGGAGCTCTGGTCCGAGCGGATCGACTTACTCGTCGACGGCACCCGACCGACCGACGCCCGTTCCTTTACGCTGTTCGCCACGATCGTCTCGTTGTCGGAGGTGGACGAAGTGTCACTCGGTAAACTCCCGCCATGTTTCGACGGTCGGTGGCCGTGCTTCGGGTGCTTCTTGATGTCCGGCCGTATCGGCAGCGATTCAGGAGCCGCGCGTTCATCCAGCTGCTGGTCACCGGTGAAGGCCGCATTGGTGTGTCCACCCGTTGGCCCATCACCCTCATCGTTCGCTGGCGAGTCACTCCCGGCGGCACCACGTTCGTCGGCGACCAGGAGGTTCGACTTGCTACCGTAGCAATCGTCCTCGGCGATGCCGGCGTGGTGCTCGTGCGTGGACGACACGTCCTCGAGCCACTTCCGGATGCTGTTCTGCTTGTCGCCACAGTTGCGACAGTTGCTCGACGGCACCAGGACCGAGTCCGTGCCGGCCGTGGTTGGTTTCTTCTCGCACCCCGGGCAGCCCGAGCAGGCGCTCTTCCGCGAACTGTCCTTGCGCGAGCTGATCAGACTCGACCGGCGGCTGGCCGGGGCCGTCGGGACGGCCGCGTAAGTCTCCGAGCCGGCCGCCTGCTGCTGCTCCTCCGGAATGATGTTCAGCGACGGCTGGAAGCGCTTCGAGGACATCTTGTACTTGGCGATCGTGATCACCTCGCGGATCTTGTTCAGGAACTCGACCGCCGCCGGTGGTGGTGCCTGCGGTAGAAAATGGATGTGTGAGGATGCGTCAGTGAATTAGCCCCCCCAAAGGTCGGGATCGCCGGCCACGTACCACCAGCAGGTGCGGCTCGAAGTAGGCCGGGTTGAAGTACAGCTTCCGGCGCATCGTCCCGTTAACGATAGACTTCATACTTTCGAGCTTTTCTTCGTTGTTCAGTTCTTCGACAATGGACACATTTTCCTCGGGCAGGCACTCCGTATCCTGGCCACCAGAGTTCAGCGGGTCTTGCTGGAGCAGGTGGTGTTGCTGCTGGTGGAGACGGTGGTGGTGCAGGAGCACCGACTGATGCTGTTGCTGTTGCTGCTGTTGCTGTTGAAGGCGAAGTTCGCCATCCAGTTCGGTACGCCCGGAGTAGTTTTTTGGCTGGTGCTTGCCACCCTGCATCTGTGAACGAATCCGATCAAGTTCAGAGGCCGCACAAGGCGTTTCCCGCGAGCCCCCCGGCCTCGTTACCTACCTGTTTCTCCACGTCGGTCGTAATGTCATCCTCAAACTCCGACACCGAGTTGGAGTTGTCGCTGATGAAACCCGAGTTGTCGCTCAGATTGGGAAAGTGCTTCAGCAGCGGGTTGCTCTTGACGATGCCGATCTCCTCTGCGTGCAGCCCCACGTTCGCCAGACCACGGTGGGGTCCTCCCGGTCCACCACCCGGTCCGTTCTGCCGCTGACTCCCACCGAGTGCGTTCCGTCCGATGAAGCTGGCCCGGGCCTGACCACCAAACGGACTGACCGTCGTGCCCATGCCGACCCCAAACGTTACCTGGTCGTTCTGCTGGTACGTGGAGTAGTCGTTCTTCATCCCATGGTCCGGGTCGTCCTCCGTGCCCGACCTATTCTTCCGCTTCTTCACGTGGATGTAGAGAAAAACCGACGCGATGTAGATCAGCCCCAAGCAGAGGCTGCACACGGCGATCACGACGTACTCCTTGGTCGACAGACCGGACGGCTGCTCGACGTGCGTCTCCGACGAGAACGTTACCTCCGTGACATCTAGCGGGGCGAAAGATTATCAAGTTCAGCAAGTTCGGTTTGGTTCCGCTCGCCACCGAATGGGCGAATTAAGAGATTGCTTTCCAATTTTGTAACGGCCAACGCCTGACCTGACGGGTCCGGGTGATCTTCAGGGGCGTCAACACGTGCCTTATGTCACCGTCGGCTGCAGTGAACCATTTAACGAAATGCGCAATCACCGCCTTTTAATGAGCTTTCGTGGCGCGGGGTTTCACGAGACGATCGAGCTTATCTTATTAATAGTCAATGGGCTTGCCCGGTTCGCTGGGAGCGGTCACAGCGGTGAAAAGTAACCCTTTCGAAAGGCACCTTACAAGTTTGATCACTCGGGCGTTTGCATAGGCTGTATTAAGTGGTGAGAGGGTCTGTTTTACCGATCACTGGTGCGAAGATGCTTCCATCAGATCGAGCCAGGAGCACCCCACAACAAAGGGCAGTCGTCAGTCCACATCCATCCATTGCGTCATCTCAGTTTCGTACCGTTGTTGGCCTCACACCCGCGCCCCGGATACCGGAACCACGGCGGGGTTCGACCGATTATCGCGAAGGTGGCGATTGCATGGCTCCTGATAACGCTGGCCATCGGTCGAGACCATTCGGGGTGCCGTTATCACACCCCGCCGGTGCGGGCTCGAAAAGAGAAAGCCCCCGGAGCGGCCATTACGCGGCGGCCAGCCACGGAACGGCCGTCTCGTTCGCCACATCGCCTCCCCGCCGAAAATGGCTGAGGTTGGATAATATTCATAATTGTGTGATAATACTACGTCGTTTCTCGGAAGTGGCGAACGGTGTGGAAAACTCACTTTCACTGACCGGGACGGGGCCCGACCCGGGCGAACGGACGTCCGGACGTGCGGATGACACATTGGTTTTCCTCGAGGCCATCGCGAGACTTCTGCCGAGTAGGATGATGTCAAGCTGGTGGACGTTCGCATCGTAAACATCTAGAGGGAACGGCCCAGCCTGCGCTGTCTGCGCGAATGGACCCGTTTTACGGTGGCGTGATTTACGAGCACCGGGGTGCCACCTGCGAAGCCCAAGTGGCACCCTGGGCGGCGCTCACACAATTAGCATAATCGGTGACTTAAAGTGATCCCATTTAGAGACGGCGCCCGGATCGGCAACCGAAAGGGGACCGGGCATTACCGCGAGGGTATGAATTATGACACCCGAAGAGACACACAGCCACCTTGTGGTACATCGGCTCCCCCGGGGGTTTGTGACACTCTTGCTTCCGTGCTGGCCGTGGCTTGTGAAAGCGAAAGCTCCACTTCGGGAGATTGTTCTTTGGCCGAGCATAAATATGTTGCTCCGGTTACGCGTCTAAAAATATGTATACACTTGGCGCCTGATGGGAACTGATCGTGAGCCCCTAAGTGGGTGAGATTTGTTTGGAAGAAAGGCGAGTGCAGTATTCAAAACACAAAATAGGAAGCGAAGCAACTTAGACAAATGTTTCCTCCCGAACGGACGGACAGTCCCGTCATTGCATCATCCGGATCGGCGTGGGTTTGTTTTTTCTCCCCAAACCGAAATGACTCTCTTTCACCGCAACAACACAATCTAGGTGTATAATGTGAAGCAATACATTCCGCTGATGGCTCTTTTACGATAGCGAAACCACAAACGATCAAACCGCGCGATCCGCCCCTTTGAGGGTCGGGTTTCGCGAAAAAAGGAAAAATGCAAACCCAAAGAGCCGGTCCCGGTCCCGGTGTCCATAAAGCATTTTTACTATCGCTAAACGGTTCCTCGACATGGGCTAATATTAATGCGCCACGGCCGGGCTGCCATTGCCCCCCCGGGAGGGAGCAGGGAAAACGATCTTAACATTGACGGCAGGGACGGAGGACAGCGTTTGGACCTTTTAGAGCCCCATGTTCTTCTAGTTGTTCACTTGATTAAGGCTGGGGTACGAATTACCTGCTGGAGTTGTCACACTAGTCCGTTGATAGATTATTCTACAATTCAATTGCCTTATGCTTCGTATGATTTGTGTATAACACGCATAATTATACATTAAATTTCCCAAATGTTTATTATAAGAATGTTTTTCAAATCGAATAGAACGGTTCTAGGATCTTGGGAAATTTCTGTTTAGGTTTATTGCAATTTGAAGTTACTCAGTACAGTTCAACCTATGCTCAATAACTTATTAAAACCATGATTTTAAAATGGATTTATGGGAAAATTACAATTTATAAGATGCGATAGAAAAACGAAATGAGTTTCTTTTGTTGCAAAAGAGACATGTTTGATATCGGAACTTGCTCTCTCGTCAAAAGCAAACCAAAAACTTTTCCCGCAACCCAATCTGCTTCCAAGAACAAGCGACCCAAGACATGGGAACTGTAGTTCGATGTCGGCACTCCCTACGGTACTAAACCGATCCGGTTTGTATCGTTTTGTAACACTCAGAGTTTCAAAGTCCAGTAAACCAATAAATCGATCCCATAAAAACCGAATTAACATTTAGAATCATGCGGCAATCTGGCAAATTAAGCGTCTTCCAGCCAACGGAATGTGGTTTACGGTTCGATCAATCGGTGGGCCCAACATTGTACGTTAATTTCTGTTCGGTTAACAAATCAGGAACTACCAATTAGAAAGCGAGCATCAGAAGGCAGATCGGATTGCATCCCGTCCCCTCTGGTAGCAATAAATCCCGCTGCAGCCCGGTTGCGCCGGGACGATTGTGTAACACAACCATCGATGCTACTGCTGCTATTGCCCCAAATATAATTAATTACAAGACAACGGATTGATCGTTCACCGTCGGCCCCGGGCCAGTGTGTACGGTATGAGAACGAAATATTTATGAATGTCTCAATCGACCGTACCCTTTCGGAAGTGTGCTCCGGTTCCGTTGACGTTCCGAAAAAAGGGTTCGAGCATAATTGGCTGAGATTTTTTATTCTCTCCGGCGGGGCCGGTGCCGGGTCCGTGTTGTAACATTCTTGCCCCGCCGGGCAGCCGAGCTGATCCGGATTTCTTGTTATTCGAGGCGCTGAACTGGAATTTATAACGATCGCGCAGTAACGATCGTGCCCATTAAAACCAGTTCAGCATAAGTTAAGTTTATGATGGCCGAAGGAACCGCCTAATGATCGGCAGCCACCGGTCGTGTTTTTAAATGTCAGGGATGAACGGTTCGATGCGAATGGGATAGCATCTTACACCGCGTCGTGTCAAACAGGTGGGTTCCACTGCAGCCACCAGGTAGACAGGTGCTTCACACCTTCAGGGGAGGACGCTAAATTCTCGAACGGTTGTCAATCTTATCCGCAATCGAGTTGACGCAACAAGCCATCGTTAAAAATCGGGAGAAATTGCAAGCCAATAACATTAATTTACGATTCCCATTTATTGCACCCGGTTTTGAGAGGCAATGCTTTTTTATTTATCACGATGCGAGCATAATTAGCATGGAATTTGTCAGCGAAATGGCACTAAGTGCTAGGCCCAGGCCCACCAGCAAGATGGCAATGCAGATCGTTCGCACCAACATGCGAGATGCGGCTTGGCCAGAGTTCATTATTTAAGTTTTTTGCATCACCATTTCGATTCGATTCACAGCCGGTAATCTGAAGCATAAATCGACGTTCATTTCCTTTCCGCCAATTGTTACCATTTCGGTAGAATATCATAAACATTCCCGCAGGCGCATGTCAATCGCAGCCAAACAGGCGTGAAGAAAATGGACTAATTTGCGGGTTTCGGGGTCCGGTTGCTGTCGCTTCAGGCCAAAAAGGAAACACATAAAGTACCGCACTGCGAGTGACCGATTGTTTAGCTTCGTCACGGTCAGCACCAGGAATTTTGGGGCCCATTCGGCGGCTGGGGCGACCACTACAAACCGGTAGCCAAACAGATGCGGTCGCCCGATACCTGAGTGGAAACGGGCGAGAACGAGCGGAACGAATTATCCCGATCGAGTAAGACGTCTCATAAAGTCACCCCAAATGGGACAATAAAGCAAACGAATGACCGCGGTCGCGGTAGGTTCGTGTCTTGTCGCCGCGCACCAGTCTCGGGCGAAAGCGATAAAAACGGAACGTTTGAATGAAACGCCTGGCGGTGGCCGTTTGTCGGGTGGCCACTTTGTCACGAATAGAGGCGCTAGCCGCTAGTGTACCTCCTCTTCCCTTCCTTTTGAGACCCTGGTCCCTCGCCACCACACGGGGCGCAATTGTTCGATTAATGCGCCAAACGCACCAAACGACCCACCGTGTTGTGGTGGATTTGTGTAAACGATCTGCCATAATTTTGTCGTCCACAGTCCGTATGGGTGAGGCCGTGGGAGCAGACTGTCCCCACTGCCTGCCGGGATGCCATCAGAGGGAGAGGGAAAATGATTTCTTCCCGCTGGATCGTTCCACCGGGTGGGACTCATATTTTATGTCCGCCGTGTTCGGCCGCACGGCGTCTTTTGCGTTCTCCGTTTGCAGCGTTTTGTCATGGTGAACACTTTATGGGGCGACAAATAGGACAATTACTCCCTAGGACCCCATTGTGGAACAGCCTCCGGGGCTCAGCGGGCTTCACTGCGAGCATATGTTGTGGATTCTTTTTCTATGTTGCATTTTATTTATGGGTCCCCAGAGTCGACGGTCGCCGGGTCATCGTTGAACGTGGAAGTGAAATTCGTTTGAGCAAAACCCTGGGCACGTTAATTATCCGTTGGTCCATTCGGGCTACTCTATTTCCAGTGACCATCGAAAGGAATAAAACTCGAGCATAAATAGCTCATCTTCTGCTCCACACGCATCTACTTCGGAGCACGGCAAGGAAGGCAAATTAATAGCGAAGCACACACACGCACCCCGTGCGAGTTCTTTTCCCTTTCCTCGTTCGGTTGCTCATAATTACGACGCCCTTTCTCCCTTAATTGGGGTTCACGTTTTGTTTCGCTTTCATTTCGTGGCCGCGCTCGGCCACCTCCGCTAAGTAGCATGCGCGCATCTTTCAGACTCATTTGGCATAGCCCGGCCATGCATATATTCATTTGGCACCATCAGGCGCGCGAGTGCGCCCGTGGTTAACCACAAAACATTGATCATTCGTCTTAAAGATCACCTTCGCTAGCACCCGGTTTCCAGCGGCCCCGGGGGTGAACCACGGGTCTCTGTGTCCCTTTCGTGCTGATTTGCATACAATGTTACCGGCGAGGTTCCGCCGGTCGCGACGAAGACGACCTCAGAAGCCGAGAAGGCGAACCGCAAGTCAGCACAAGAGAGAGAGAAGGGGGGACCAAAGTAAATATATCAATTACACGACTCAGTGAGCTCCGAGCGTTCGAGCGTTCGTCCGATGAACTTTTATGAATGATTATTATGCCGCGCGGGTTTTGTTTGGGTTACCGTCCGTCTGTCCGTCCGCGTGTGTGGGACTGTGCGGCCACTGTGCTGTTAACGTCTTCTTTGACGGCGGCAGGAAGTGATTATCGCGAGGTGTTCGGTGGTCTGCTCTTGAAACGCGGCCCGGAGAAGCGGATGACTTGGGCTTTCGCTTTCGATTTGCGTGGCTGGCTGGCGGGGTTGCAAGTCACCGGCTGGCTGGCTACCGAACGGGTGAGCGACAAGTACTGGGACAGTACTTGACCACAGGGGCTATTTACTGTCAGCATCTTGACTCCTGACTGCCGATTTGTTATAGAAACAAGCACCTGAATGCTGCTGATTCCAATCTTCAGGAGCTCACCTGTTTTCCATAAACGTGAGAATCTTATTCAAGGTACAAATGTCACTCGCCGTTCTGGGCCACATAACGACCGACAACCCAATAGTTAGGGTCTCCTTTGAAAACTCGAATCCGAGACACGTAAATATTTAGCTTCTGCTTTATGCTCGTAATTGTAACTGATTTTTGTTGAAATTTGTTAAATAAATAAATGTTTAAGTTGTACAATAAATAGGATAAACTGTGGTGTTCAAAGGTGTTCCGGCTTGGCGATCTTCTAGTGGAGCCCACCGAACAAAAAACAGTGACTCCGAGCGTAACAGTGTGGCAATTATGCAACAGTGTGTGGGCAATTAAGAGGAGTGAAGCAAAACATTCGCCACCGTAAATCATCATCAGCTGGTGCACCCTCATCAACACCGAAAACAAAGCGAGCAGGAAATCCCGACAGAGCTGAAGATGCAAAATAAAGCAACATAAAAACAAACAAACACTTACTGTTGACGTATTTTATGGGTGTCCCGACGACGCGGAAAGCGATGCACGGTGTAAAGATGTTTTGATTCGGCATCTGCATGTCATCTGTGGGGGAAAAAAGTTGGAACAAAAAGAAAGGCAAACGATGAGCGTTAGCGCAACACGCGGGATGCAAATGAAAGCACACTTCAAGCGAAATCTGATCCCGGACCCGGAGGGACCGAATTGGGGCGTAAAGTGAATTTATTGCTACAACTCTGGCTGACCCTGACCACCGCCGCTGCCCGCCGCTGTTGGTGTTTTATTAATTGAGGCTACAGACTCAGTCGCACTGTACGCCGGTCGATATGATCAAGTTCAACCACTGTGGCTGTGGCCTTTACCACAGTCGGTAGAACATTCTATCAACCGGTGGTGCTGCTGCTGCTACGAGAGAAAGGTGTAATAAAACGATCATCCTTGGCCGGGGCTGCGTGGTACCAGAAGCAGATTTTGGGCCGACGATAGAACGCATAAATAATCATTTCCAGCGGCCGTCGACCGTCGTCCGCCATAAATCGCACTAATGCGCAGAGGGTGGATACAGTGCAAATTGAAAACCACCGCCGGAACTGTTCACGGCTGCCCAGAATGGGGGGCCCAGAAATCGGGAGCAACAACTGCGCCAACGACGGACCGAGCCGGGCAGTTGGCAAATGAAACTGCAACCGGCACGATCACGATTCGTGCACTCTCTCGCTGATCGGTGGTGGGCAGTGCAAATAATAAATCATAATTCGCCACCACGCTCGGCCAGCCATTGGGGGCCCGGGTCCTAGGAATCCTCGGCCCAAGAACATCCGACGCGAACCTGACAAGCGGCGGCAAAATCACGAAGACGTACACGATGCGATAATAAATGGAGCAGAATTAATATCCTCCTAACTAGGGGAGTAATTTTGTTTTATTGTTAATGCGACCGTGTGCTGGCGTGCACGTGTGTGTGTGTGCTCGTGTGTGGTAAGCTAGGCGAGATTGAACCCCCGGCGGCGGTTAAAGATAGAGGCGGACGGCCAATGATGGTCGATGCCATTGCAGAAGCCATAAAATACTCGCGACCACGGACCAATAGGAACGGGGTGGGCAATAAGGTTGTGCAGCGACACCGAAGAAAAAACAGCAACACTCACACAGCACAGATCGGATTGCCAGGATCGCCCCAAGGAGACGCCTACGATCGCGGACAAAAAGAGCAGCATCATCAAACGAACATATGATGCTTCATTTACATACATCGTTTATGCTGGGTCCTCCGAGCCGCCATCGAGGAGCTATAAAACATAAACCGGGATCTCGTCTCCCGAAGGCAGCCGGGACGGGAGGCCACCCTGCGCCAGGGAGATACGCCCCGTGAGTGTGCGATATCGCGTTCGCGGGCATCGTAAATAACTTACTCGCTGATTACAAAATATCATTCGCTGCCATTCGTTTTTATCGCACTCTATTTGTCGCAGTGCAATTGCGAGTGCGCCCGCGGGTGGAAATAGGCGGGTGGAATGGTGGGGGAATAGGGGTGGCTTAGTCCAGTGATGGAGACGGTACCATTAAAGCGGGTCACCCGGCACTGCCGGCACTTTATGGGACGTGGGATGTAAAGTGATAAAACCCAAACAACTCATCGATCTTCGGCGTAGCCGTTTGGAGGCTTAAGTTCGTAGCGCCGGCCTGTGTTTATAGTGTCCCGATTGAATCGACACCGTCCACAGCTAGATTGGGGTCACTCCGGGCAGGTACATCTTTCCGGCGCATAAACCATACACATCTTTGCGGTTTACTTTCAAGCGTATAAACAAAAATGTAATTAAATTAAACCTTGTTCCAATCAATTTTTGAGTAATTTTCAAATAAACTAGCTTCAAGCATCGCCAGACAGCTGCCAGTTCCGTTGAATTCCATAAGAAAGCCGGTGAACTGTTCCGAAGCTATCACCTGCCACGATCTAGTTCTTTATCGCCTAACAAGACGAAGATGAACTGCGCGCTATTGAGCTATTGATCAGTAATTGGTTGGCCATTTCCGGGGCACTGTAAGGAAGCCCATCCAAAAAAAGGGGTGACCACCCGTTGGTATTGAGGCACGGAGTCCATAACTCATGTTGCGCACAAGCCGGTTGCGATGTAATCTCTCGTCCGGTAGATGATGACGCACACCGTAGGGCGATGGTCCGTTTTTGCAGAAGCCGAGGTCGACGCTATAGTGTGACCTCCCGGAGAGTGCCGTAATGGTCTATTTACGGCCCTAATGTGCTCCGGTCCTGGCCCAGAATCTACCCAGAATCGGACTATCGGTGACCGCGATCCAACAGCCCACCGCGGCGGATAATCAGTTGCTGGCGATCACTGACCGCTGGAAATTTTGGGCTCAATTCGTTCCAGATCGCCACCAGATGGAGGTCACCGCACCGTACAGAGAGAGAGCGACCCGGCACGGGTATGGCACGTGGTGGGCGGAATGGCGTGAAGAAGAACACGGCGGAAAATCTCGTAAATAAATAGGAACACCATAAACTATTCAGCACCTCTTCCGGGGACCCCTAGCGGGGTCAAAGGAGGATGAGGAGGGCCGGTCGCTGTAAAGCCAACAAACTAATGAATTTATGAGCTCCCAAATAAGCGAGCACTTTGGGCTTTGGACGGGAGAGAGCTAAGACGAAGGCCTCGCCGCCGAAGAACGCGAACCTGCGACCTGCCGGGGGATGGTGTGGACGCCAGAAGGGAGTGATTCATCATAAATTTATCGCGCTTCTTTCCGCGCCACGCTCGGCCGAGCCCGCCGGGGAATCGCCGGGAACCGCCGTGGTGTTGTGAAGATAAAAATTTGACACGATACCTTCCAAAGGGGTTCGCAGGGGTTGCGGGCGGCCCTTCGCGAGGCGTAGCAAAACACGGCCAACAACAAGGGTGCGCGCACACACACACAGCCCGTGGGGTGGTGGAAAATCACAAGCGGTTCTAATTATTCCTCCAGGAATTGCTGCTCTCGGTGCACCGGGCGTGCGATATTGTAACATGGCGCGGCCACGGTGTGGAGTCACTGACTTCTTGAGGCGGGCTCGGCGGGCTCAGTGGAGCGTGCCCTAGGCGCGCGCGCGGGCTCGGGCCGGTGGAAATTAAAGAAATTAATAAAACAAAGACACGGCGGACGAGGCGCGGAGAACACGGGAAACCATTAGCTGCTCTACAACACGTACCGTGCGGCACGGCGGCCCGGCTATCCTTCGGCAGGGGCAGGCGCGGGGTCATGTCGCGGCACATCAGGTGCACCAGCACCAGCCGGCCCTGCATCCGCTGGCGCAGTTCCGGTTCCCCGAGCCACTGCAGGTAGATGCGGCCCTCGTCGCGGAACAACCGGAACGGGACGTCCGTGTCGAGCGGGTTGCGCAGCTCGGCCCACCCCTTGGTCGTGAGGTACTGGGCGGCCGACACCGCACACATCGGCATTTTAACGCCTGCAGAGAGAGAGAGAGAGGGAGGAAAGAGAAGGATTTAATGGTCATGTTTAAACTGTTACGATTCGTTGTAGTACATTGAGTTGCGCTAGAACTGGGGTTCGCTCCTAGATCTAGGATGTTGCGCAAAACTCGATTCTAGTGGTCGATTATGAAGCGTTCCTTGGAAAGTGCCGTAATTTCCAGTTATTGTAAATTTTTGACATACTTTTCTTCTTTTTTAATCTTAGAGGAGCGGACTGGGCAGCAAGATAGATTATCAACTGTCAATAGAACTCATTCAACGATTTAACAGATTAAAACAATGATTTCCAAAGTTAAATAGTTAAATGGTAATTTGGTAAGATTAAACTTGCGAATCGATTTATTTAATTTACTTAATTTATTTACTTTATCTGTTAAAATGGTCATAGCTGTATTATCATCCAGTTTAACTCCTTTCGTATCGCTTCTTATTATTACTTCTTATATACTTATCGGTATGGCGTCGTTTGTAGCTCTACGAACAGTTCACTTTATTATGCTTTCGCAAACTTTCGCTTAATAACGACCATGTTCGGCACTTTCAACCGAAGACTCGTGTCTGAGATAATTTTAAACGAGTGACATCTTCTCTCCGACATTCACTCTTTCTCTCAAGGTTTCTTGAAGGTATCTCAAGATATCCAGCCTTATCGTAGTGGCACCACTAATGAAAGAATCATTATCATAAATCACCGTTCACAAATATTGCAGAAGAAATGCCACATTTGCTTTGGTGAGGACATTTAACCCAGCGACGGCCAGGGTCATCGCTGATACCGATGTACCCGAAAGGACAGATGTTAAAGGTTGATTAGCCGTTGAAAGGCCACAACGTAAACACTGTCGTTGTGAATGGAACCCGCGCTGCCATTCGGTGAACGTGTGCGACCATTCCGCTCGTTCGTATCAATCTCTTTAGCATAAATCCAACATGATAAAGTGGAAACTTCCGAATGCCAATAAGTGAAAAAGCCCACACCACATCAACTCGTTAGCGTCAGACCGTTCCGAGTGTAAGTTTATGGTACGTCTTCCCGCGCGGACATTATTCGGCAGCGCAATAAAAATGGCGAAAGCACTTTCGAAGTAATGCCATACAACACAAAACGTGCGAACACGGTCTCTCAGGTGCCCAGAACGCCCCTGAGTCGTGGCCGCGTTTAGTGAGCGCAACATTGAGCTGGTTCCGGCCCGAAAGGAATGTTGATTCTGCGAACGGTGAGCTTCCTTGTCGAGAATGCGTGCCTTTCTTCGGGAGCGCTGCATTCACTTTCACGCGCAAAACGATGTCCCGCTCGCAGTTGCACTAGCGAATGCGTTTGTTATCCGTTTTATGTGACCAATTTACGTCCCGACCTCGGCCGATGACAGAGCCAATGGGGGCCGGCCATTTCGAACAGATTTCATTACCGCCGGCCCACAGCTCGAACAGGTTTCGATTCCGAGAAATGATTTGGAAACAATTTTTGTGTTTCCGTTAACGGCTGAGAGTGGGATTTTAGTATGGGGAGTTGACCGGCCCTGTAAATCCTTAAACCTGTTACGCACTTCGAGCCCACGAGCCTTGCTGATCCTGTCCAAAATCGTGGGTTCAATTTTGGAATTTTGTCGCACCTTTCCAAATACCGTTAGCGCGCGAACGCTACGCTACGCACCCCAAAAGAATCCGGCTTCAAGAAGAGGTCCAAGAAAAACGCTTCAATTCCTGCGCTATACATTCGCTCTTCCAAGAAAGCGCACATCAGCGCACGCACCGGTACGGCACCGGGAGTTGAAGTCTTGATTCCGCGGACCCGTCGAGTGTCATCCACTTCAGGGTGTAGCCATTGTCGGGCCGGATCGATTGCGTGGCGCGAAGCTACTCGAGAGTCGTATCCCTTTCCAGTGGAAACCCCCGTCTTCTGAGAGTCCAGCCGGCAGACCGGCTGGGCCGTCCGATGAGGACCGCGGCCCATTGATGCGCCAATCAAACAAACAAACAACAACGGGCCACGTCAGCGTCCTCGAGCAGACGGGAACACGCGCTGTGCGATGATTACAAGCATCAGCATGATTATTGCTATTATGGCCCTTCAACGTTGGGCTACGTTGTTATTATTTTATTAGTCGCCGATCGGTCGTTCCCGTTTCAGCCTCAGCCGCGGGACGCATGTCGTCCGGGACCGCTTTGTTTCGTGAGCTCCAAGAAGATGGCTCGGAAGAGCCCTCGAACGGGCTGATTTGCATTTGAGAGGCGTTGTGGGCTTTATGTTCTCCGGGCAGGTGCGTACTTTCGCCCGGGATCCCCCGATCAAACCTGATTAAGAAATCGACCCAGGAGAATTGGTTCCATCAGGATCACCTACCTACCGGCTGGGCTCCGTTTTACATATGAAAGCCCGCAAAGAAGCCCGCAGTTGATCGGCCTTCGAGATTTGATTCGATTTTCTAGCCCCATTGTGATGTAGATCAACGAACCGGACGAAACAATTGTGAGCCATCTTTCGAACGGGGACGGTAATAAAATTCCAGATCAGTCCGAGGCTTCTAACTCGGACGCCCAGGGCTCCGGGTGGCAAATCAATTTCGGTCACATTTTCAGCTGCCAACCAGCAGCCATGTGGCCGGTGTTTGCTAATGCTTCGACGACGTCTTTCCACATTAATCATGCAAAAACCCAGCGAATGTTTGACGTGTTTGCCAAGCAAACCGGCAACGATCTCCAGCGCCCGACCGGGTGACGTGTTTTGCGTGAGCTAATTTGCTTTACAATAACGTTGGACCCGCCTTGCTGGCTTTCCGCTCCGCTTGCTGAAAAACCAATCTGCTCCGGCCAAAGAAAGGGATCTAATTTACATTTCGTTACGCGGCCAAAGATCGTCGCCGTCCGTGGCGAAGAAAACAACGCCCGAAAAACCGATCGAACTAATTCGATCCGATCGCTCGCCTCGTGTTCGCCGTTACCGCTAATTTATGGTAGGCCTCACGCAGAAAACAGAACAGGCGAAGAGCATCCAAACTATTTACGACCTTTATTGCTGTTTTCGTTATACGGACGCCAATCGCAGCCACAGGGTTCCAGCGTTCGTTTATGAGGAATGAATCAATTTTTGACCGACAGATCCTTCTCAGTGCGAGTGCGCTAAGTGATGGCCAAAAGTTGCGAAAGTCCATCAGATACTCCGAAAAGGGTCAATAAACAACCTCTGGCACGGTTGGCTGGGTGCATGGACATCAGTTGCCATTTGCATAATCCTGCAAATTCGTTTCCCGATGACCAGTTGTTGTTGGTGCAACAAGTCCCAGCGCCAAGTAGGTTCCTAGCGCCAGGCGGATGTCGGTTTCTCGGAAGATTCACGATAATTAGAGAAATCGATGATCCAACACGTCATAAACAAAATTGTTTGCAATCAATAAAACGCTATTCTAAGATTCTAGTTCCAATAATTAATTATTTGTGCAGTTTTCAGTCCATATTATGACTTCGTAAAGTTTGTTGCAGTGTCTCCGTTATCTGCTGAATAATAAAAAGTATTTATGGCAGACATGTTAAGCATTTTATTATGAGAGAAAGAGGGCTAAAGATTCAAGCACGGTGCAACCCAACGCGTGTCGACACATTCGAAATTGTCCACATTCTATGCACTCCACGGCGCGAGCTAAACGTTCTGGTGGCCTTCGCCTAAATGATGCTTCTGGCGGTCAACAGCCACTAACAGAACAAAAGAAGCAAAAAAAAAAATGGCCGAGCACACAGTTAATGACGCATAATGACGGTCAATTTTGGATTGTTCTCGCCATGTCGCCAACTATCTCTCTCTCTGCGTTACGGCTGCTGTCCGTTGCCACATATCCCACCTAACAACCCATTTCGCGACCGCCTGCCGTTAACAGCGGACCGTCCCGTGCATTTATCGCGCTCCTTGCAACACGGTCCGTCGCGGCTACTGACCCGCCTAGATGGGGTCGTGGTCGGGAGCAGCTCGGCTCCAGCTCATATTTCGGGGCCACTCGTGCTCGGCAGTGCATCAAGCTAAATGCCGCTTCCGAAACGGTACAGAACATGCGCGCACAATGTTCTCGAGTGGCTCAGAACGTGTTCCAAGTGCCGGTGCCACCGGTGGCAGCACTCCGAGGCTACCGAAAGGCAAACAACTGGCCACACACGGGCACACGGGCGGTTAGATGGTCAGACTACAAATTGCATCCGTCGCGCCGGTAAGCGAAAAGGGCACGAACCCTGCACCAAGGCTATGTTACACGCCACGGCTTGCGCTGAATGCGGAGCACAGAGTTGTGGAAAAATTCGTACGGTCGGATCGGAAAGCGATCGGAGCAAAAAAAGAAACCTCTCGACCGAGAGTTGTTAAATAATGGTGGCAAGAAACAGGTGCAGGTGCTCAGGAGGATCCTTCTCCGGGTCAGGTGGCCCACCCGAGAGGAGTGACCGCGTAACTGGCAACCGTTTTTCTGGCTCCGAACGGAGCTCGCTCACCCGGACAAGGTCCCGGACACGCTACAGGGCCAGCCAGCCAGCCAGGCTGGCTAAGTAATTGTTTGCTAAATTAAAGTCAAGAGCCGCGAAGTGTAGATCGCTTCCTTGGCCGGTGCCGGTGAGCTACCAGAACGTAGCTCCTTCCTGCTGCCCGTCCGTCCGGGGACGAAAACTTACCGGGAAATCCAATCTCGCGGCTGGGATGAACGATTTGGCCACGGTGGGGCAAAAAGACGAACGGTATTTTCTCCGCACTGGAACCGCTGATGAACGGCGCTAGAGTGCACTCTGCCGAAAGGAAGAAGAAGAACAAGAAAAGCAGAAGGGGGAAGAAAAAGAAAGAAAACGTTAGACGGGTCAAATTGAATTATTTAGTCAAACGGAGGAAAACAACAACGGTGGAAAACCGACGGCCGACGGCGGTGGGGCCGACCTCAAAAGCCAAGCCAAGCAAACAAACAAATGGGAAAAGTGGTTGGAAAATAAAAGTGTGGCACAGGTTTTTTTATTCAGCTCAGTTCGGCCATTAGCACCGTTTACGGGAGCAGGGGCCGCAGTTTGTGGGTCGACGATTGAAAATGTTGAAGTCACCCAGATCGCCACGGAAAACCGCCGCGGACCGCCCGAGAACAAACAAAGTCGACAAAACAACCGCCAGCGAATGGAGGGCGCGCTTTGGCAAGATGCGAGCTGGACGACAACTTTGCTTTTGGGTTACTCAATACCTTGAAGTCGCAGAAGTGACGGTCAAATGTTGGAAAAACGGTCTTTCAAAAGCGACATATTTGAAGGAGGCTTCAACATAATTTTGAACTCTTCAATAATGTTGCTACTCAACGGGCCCTTAACGCTCATCAGCGAACCTTTTTGACATAGCTGAGGTCACTGTTCCTGTGAAGCTCCAGTTGATATCGGCACCATTCGCCAGGAGCACTGCTTCTGAATCCATGTAGCATTTGCGACCGTTTGCGTTCCACAAACGAAGAGAATATTGGGTTATTAGCAAACATGTTTGTCAAACCCATTCGTTGACTTTCCCTTTCCGGAGGTCGCCCAATATCCCATCTAAAAGCCACCCGAAACTGTTGCCGTTGACGCGGCCCTAAACCCGGAAGCAGCCGTTGAGAGCTCGTTTGGCTGATGAAAAGAAATGAGATGCAGATACGTGTTTCCATTTTTTCCCATCCCATTTCATCCTCTCTCCCAATGGCCCCGGGCTGTGGGTGAGTCACAGATGGGCTCTTCAAACTCATCAGGAAAAGACAGACAGACAGAGGGCGAGGAAGAGAGAAACGATTGAAGTGCATGACAATCGAGCTACCGGGTCCGTTAGCATCAGAATGGTACGTTACTGGATTCCACTCCCCCGGGGGGGACCTAGCCGCTTGGCCACCCCGTTCGGTGGGAACCGATTTTCCCACACAAATTTGTTGCAAAAGGGCCAACAGGAAGGGAGCGCCAGCCGCCGGGTGGTGGGGTTTGAAAAGTGGAAGTTAAATCAACAGAAATGATGAGCAGAATAAAATGTTCAATGTAAACTAGCCGCTTGCGTTCCTGCGGCCGACGTCGCGTGGCGGGGCTGGCGGGAGTTATGCTTTGTGAGGATCAACCCACGATCTCGCCACGGTGGGCCGCCTAACGCGAAGCAGATCGCGCTGCGCTGCAACGGTTCAGCATATTCCGTTCCGTCCGGGAATCTTCCCGAACGGTTCCGTGGACCGATTTTAACTCGAGCCGTTTCGCCGGAGGCCACACCATCCGGTCGGGGATTTCGATGCGCTTCACGGTGCATTTGGCGCCGGCGAAGGCGACGAACCCCCGGCGTGCGGAGCGTGAAGCGACCGGAAAGCGAGAAGTTCTCAGCCGCGCCACACGGTACGGGGTTCGGGTGAGATTATTGTTTGCATACCCGGTTCAGCCACAGCCCATCTCTGTCCATTCCCCACCGTCGGGTCTGGCGATCGATGGCGGCTTCATTTTCGCAAATCATCGGCCTTTGACCTCCGATCGAGTCGAACCCCCGGGCCACCGCGGGTTTCGTAAAGACCGTTGTGAAAGTGGCCCCAACCATCACTCAAGACGGGGACTCGGATCTCGCATCCGATTGTCAACGGATGTTATGCGAAAAGTCGGCGCAACATACGATCGGCTGCTAAATCGGTGGGTTTGTTTTGGATATTGTTTGAGCTTATGTTTGGTAGCGGAAAATGAAAGTAAAGAAAGGGAAACGCCTAACGGAGACGGATTTTGGAGCAGCACCCCCGGGGGGATTTTAGAGCAATTGGCCACGGGCAGGAATTGGGAGTGCAACTATGACTTTCTACAGTTTATGACTAGACTAGACTTGTGAATATGAATATGAATATGATCATTTGGCTGGTGCTTGGATCATAAAGCCATACCGATTTTATCGAAAATGGTACCATTAGCCAGCATTATTATTCGCCCAACTATCAATTTTCCAAAAGATTTTTTAAAACAAATAACATTCCTCACTTGATCATAGTTTCATTGTTACATTGCGACATTGGATTTGCTTCAACAGTTTCCTCTTTCGCCTTCGTTTGGTTTTGATTTTCTTCGAAATGGATTCAATCAGTTCGACAGTGCAAATTTATGCAAAAGCTACTCACTAAGGTTAACTTTCCAGTTAGTTATACCAAAATTATTTAGTTCTACTTAAAAAAATTGGCACAGAAGAAAGCTAAACATTTTCGTGAAGGCATTCAGAGCGAACAAACCACGAGAAGCAACCTCCATTTTACAAACATAAACACATTCGTAGTCCATCAGTTATGATTGATTAAAAAGTAGGAAATAATTTCATTTGATAATTTAGTACCTTAAAAATATTCAAAGGTATATTACATACTACATTCCAAACGATGATTGTCTTAAATTGTTGTTTTTGATTATTGGCTGATTATTTTGAACAATCTCTCGCTTAATCCACACTGAACCACAACATGAACTACTTATTTTTAATTAAAATCATTCCATCTGAAAGTGTGAACGGATGATCTGAATTGGCGCCGCCCCAGCACAGGAAAGTAATGTTTGTGATTTTACTTTCGCCATCACCTGCAATAATCACAGCAATTCGGAGCTTCTGCTCGCTCAATTTCTATCATTTCGCCGTTTGCTATTAATTTTCAAAACAAACCATAAACTTTCCACCCATTTGCCCGGCCGTCGGCGCTGGTAAACCACCCTGCGGACCTAATCGACGGCCTAATTTTGTCGCCTTTTTCTTGCCACCGGCCAAAAAACACAATCCCATCCGTTGACAGTCGTCGGCCACTTTCATTAAAATCACCCCAATAACGGCTCGACCATAACCTTCAACTTCGCAAACTGCCCAGCGGTTGGGCTTTACATTTCGTACTTCATAAACAATGGCGGCCCAATGGCGGTCCAATCTTCTAAACAGCCCAACGCGGTTCGCGGTGGGTTTTTCGGTGGAAAAATTGGCGGCGCTGGATTAATCAACGAATCTAGGCAAAAGAAAGCGTAGACCAGTGGCTCGAGGGGGCACAAATCTCATTTACTTCCCGCTCGGCGGCCCGGCACTCGGCGGCAACAAGGTTTTGCGCTCGCTTTAATGAACATTGCCAAAGAACCGCTAGGTCCGGCGGGCGATCCGGCGAGGTTCCGGGCACCTTATGAGTTGGCAAACGTTGGCGCACGGAAGATGCTGCACTCGCGGGCGCTTAACATGCGGGCCCGCCGCAGAGCGAAATGGGGAAACATGCGCCGAATTTACGCTTCTCTGCATAATTAAACCGTGTAGGGTTCGCGCCGTAGCTGGCCACTACACAGGCAAACAGAAATACACACACCCAACCAGCCAGCCAGCTAGTGAGTCTTGCGAGAAACCGATTCGAAACTGGGCTAGTCTGGCTGGCCCCAAAACAAAATATCTCTCCCTACCACGCCGATGCTGAGCTGCTTCTGCTTTGGTCTGCTCCGACGAGCGGCAATCGGTTGGCAACGTCGATTTTCGGTGCAACCGCATTCCAGTGGCCGCGGTGGTGGTGAAATTAAATTACCCTCAAATAATAGACCGACCGCGCCGCTTGCATTTTGGGTGACGCTCGTCGATTGCTGCTGACCCAATTTGTCACGACAATACGTCGATGTTTGTTTGTCAAATCCGGTCACCCGCCAAACCAGAGCACGGTACCTTACTGGCGCACCATAATTGTGGCCCTCCCCAGCCCGGTCGTAATTGTCGGGAAATGTAGTTCATTCGATTTCATTTTCAATTCGTCCATCTTAGTTGGGGCCAATTTGGGAGCCGGCCCGACCAAAAACATTCACAACCGCCCGTCGGGGGGAATAATCGTCCGCTGGGCGTTCGAAATCGGTTTCCGTCCTCACTCTCCATCCCGTAACTGTTTAATCATCTGTTGGCCGTTGGCGGTGACTGCGACGCCCCGGACCGGACAAGACCGCGGAACATATGGCCATTCGCAACAACCATTATAAATTCACACTCTAAACGGTGGTTCGGGTAATGAATGTTTTCTCATGACCCGGACCCGGCTTCGAATAGCTCCCTCTTTCTCTCTCGCTCTCTCTCTCTCTCTCTCTCTCTCTGGCGGATGAGTCGGCTTTTTCGGGGCCCGGATTTGCTGACCGAAGGCTCTCGAAGCAATGGCATCTATCGACATGAGAGAGGCACCGAAAAAAAAACCACGCAAATCGATGCCCGAGCATCTGGCAATCGTTATTGCGGCGTTTAGTCTGCAGCCACCGGGCCCGGTATGTTGCGGCGCCAGCATAGGCGTCGGGCCACGGGGCCGAAAAGGGGGCCGAAACTTCCTTTGTTCCCGATCACACAGGTACAGACACAGTGTTTCGAGTGGCTCCTGAAGCAGTGCTCCAAGATCACTCCCGATTCACTCTGAATGATCGCCCCAAGAATCCTCCGGGAACTTCACCTTTTACGGAGTGCGGTTCTGGTTGAGTCTGTGCTGGAGTCACACAAGCAGACACACAATCACTGATCGATTTAATAAACGTGTGAAACATTAAAGTATCAACCGCGGGCCCGGAATCTCGCCCGGAACCACTTACCCGCAACCCGCCTGAGATCCCGTCTGAACTCCCGACTGCTTCTAATGAACATCGGTCTACACGTTTTTGAAGCAAGCCGCGGCCGTTGGGAACCTGATGCGCTTGCGGTCCAGCCCCGGGGTCCCGGTGATTGCCGGTTTTGGAGTGCCACGAACATATCGGCGTCGCCGTCGCCGCCGCCGCCTGATCGACCCAAACCAAACGCGTCTGCAGCTAACAAGGTGAGGCATAATTTAGGTTTTCCCCTGGGGCCCTCTCGTATGGGGTCGGCCCATCAACCAGGTCGGGCGCGAAGACGCGCTTGACGCGCTGCCTGAGAAGTGGCAGTGGTGGCAGTGTAATTGGAGCATATTGTCTCACATCATTAGCGAGCCGACACACGGACCCGGACCGAGCCGGGCCGGGCCCGATTGATTGCTGGGCGAGAAAGCACCTGCCGTGGTCGATCAGGTTCTGCGCGATCGACAGGTTCTTCTTCCGACGACGCCCGACGACGACGGTGAAGCATGATTTATCGATCCCAACTTAGCGTCTAATAAAACTATTTGCTAAGCAATTTGAGCCATTAATGAGCATAACGGGACGCAACGGTGCTCCTGCGGGGCGTTCGTGTTCTGGGGGTCAAGTTCTTTCACCTGCGGTAAAGTGTGCTGTTCGCTGAGGGCTAAAAAGCGAGGACTAACTTGAGGTACTCATCGATTCGCGTAACCATTGCGTCAATTATCTTCCTAGCTTTCCGTGCTGGAACGTACACCGTAAAGGGGAAAATTCGCGCGAAAACTCTGTTTCCTTTTCTTCTGGGGCTTTTTATAGTCTTCACAGAGTAATAAGCAAAATATTGTATTTTGAGCGAAAATAATTGGCAACTTCTGTAAGCTACACAATAAATCATTAAATTGCCTTTTTGGGAAATTATTTGATGCAATCAAAAATGTTATTATAATGACTTTAGAAAAAACTTTTATCGTTTTAGGAAGACTGTTAGGAAGTACTCAACATTCTAGTAAAACCTAAAACCTAGCATATGTACTTCCCTGATTAAACAAACTGCCCCATCGTCACCCTTTTGTTGAGACTTTTGGCTCGATATACTCCGTATAATGTACCTAGAGGAATCTCCGCCCCACTTCGGGCGTCATCGGGTGTCCGTGGGTCATAATTTAAACTCGGCCCACTCGACGCAGGACTAATTAGCCAAGAGGATCACAATTTCCACGCCGCCAGCTAGCGGTGTGCAGGAAGCGGGCGACATGCAGGCGACATGCAAATACAGCCACGGCAAGCATCCATTTCCCCGACGCCCAGGCCCCGTCAATCAGACACGACATCCGCCGCGAAAAGTTCCATTTATCATCGGCACAGTTATGCGCGGGACGCGAGAGGACCTCGGAACTTGATCGCTAGCCTAGCCCAGCCCAGAGAGAGCTGATCGCCATGGGGGCCGCTCCATTTGCATCAGGAGACGTCTGGTCGCAGCAGGAATGCACTCAACCAGCGGGACGGTGTCCAACACTCCCCGTGTGCGTGTGTGTGTGTGTGTGGTGAGCTGTAAAAATCAATTTCTTGTTCGCCCCAGAACACGTACCACGCGATTGTGTTCGCGCATCGCCGAGATAACGCGCATCGGCGCGGATTATTGTGTGTGGAGCGCAGTGTAAACAAGCCGCCCGGTTGGTCCAGCAGGAGCAGGAGCGTGGTCCGGAGCACGGTGCAGTTACGGGGCACTGGTGCACTGGATTATGGGCAATTATCTGCATACGCTACGAGCAACAACGAGCTGTGCGCGGATCGTCTCCGTAGCGGAAGAAAGCGGACCACGTACCAGATGAGGTAACCACGTCACAGGGACCCTAGGACGTTGCGATCGCATTTGTTGCCCCTCTTTATGCTGATCGCCATAAACTGGATTAACACATCGCGATCGTGCGGGATGATCTTGCGCCCTCCCCCAGGACGGCGATCGTTCGATTATCCTCAGCCCTGCGGAGGCTCCCTGTGGCCTATCCGCCGAGGGGGCCAGTAGAGAAAAGGGCCGTCTAATAAAATAGCCACTTTACACGCATCATTTTCCAATAAACAACGCCATCCGCCATCTCCGCGTTCGAGGAGAACCGTTTTGTTCGCTGCCCCTGGATCCTGGAGTTGGGCTGCTCGGTGGGCAATGCCCGGTTTTTGCTACATTTTAATGCCCCAGATGCACCGCTGCGCTCGTATGGATCGCCCTTCAAAAAAAAGGAACGTTACGGTAACCGACCATTGGCACCGGTCAGCCGGTCAACTTCTGCGGGCGGGAGCACCGTGATCGAGGCCATTTACGAGCGCATTAACAACGCAAATCGATCCGCTTTCGGGACGCTCGGACCGCGTGGCTATCTCGTGATCGAGTGATATAAATAGTGTTTGTCTAGGTCGGCCGAGTGGCCGAAAATAATGGCACATTGGCATGCCAGCCGCGTTCGCCGCCGCAACCGATGCGGCGAATGTCGTGTAGTTATGCAGCGGCAGCGGCAGCCCGGGAAGTGGATCGAATTTCAAAGTCAAAGCAGAGACATTGCGTGGGGGTTCAACAACATGGGCCATGCAACGCTGTTGCGGCCATTTTAATGTTGCCGGGAAGCTAGGTGGGTTCGGAGTGGCCACCGCCGCCTACATCAATGCGCCCTGGTGCTACACTTTTAGCACATTAGCCTTCGAAACGCAAATATTTATCCTTGACCGTGGCGGCGGCAGCATAATGTGGATCGATCCCGGCGCGATTGCCGGGCTGTTGGTGTTTTGTTACGCGGTTCAACCAGGCGCGGTTCGAATCGGGCCGCATTGTACGGCCATTGGGTTGGTCTTAGGGTTTGTCTCCTTAAGATTCATGAGCAATTGTTTCCGAAAGTTACAGAAAAGATGTTATATTTAAAAAACTCAACATTACTAAATAGGAAAATTACATTACTAAATAGTTGTTGGAAAATAGGATAATAGTCCAATGTGTAACTTGATTCATTTTATGTTGATTGTTGGAGAAATTCCGAGTACCCAAACCCTGACGAGGCCGAATCACTTTCGGGACGACCTAATTTTATCCTCGACCGAACGGTTGCTATCCTGAACTTAATGTGGCCCTTTAATGAAGAAACGAACATTGCTAATCTGCATACGGGGACCACTAATGGCGTGTAGTGGCGCGGCCGCGCCAACAAATGCACGTTCTACTTCTCAACAACCAGGAAGCGAAAAGGGACACTCTTCGCACTGCTCGGACACGAGCCAAACATGAAGACAAACCCCCACCAGGGGCAACCTGCTTATGTTTGCAACAGTTGATCGTCCGCTGATCGGCAACCGATCGGTGCCGATTGTTGGACTTGCGATTGAAGAAAGGAAAACATTGGCTCGGCTGTGCTGGGCAGTTGGGTCGAGTCATAACGCCCATAAGCTGTTGCGCGAAGTGTGCCGCAAGGTTCCGAGCGTTTGCCTCCTATTTGCTTAACCGTTTCCACTCTCCGTTTGCGGAAGGGTGCAGAAAATCAATGGTGGCCGCAATGTTGCGATCGATTACATCGAAAGCCCCAGCAGTATCGGTTTTCCGAAGAGTCTCGCTTGGCTCGGAAGAAACATGAGAGCAAACAATTGCAGGATGTAATTACGGCACCGCTTAGGGTGCCGTGTGAAAAGTAACAGCACACCTGTGACATACTTCGTGATCGGGATCGGGTGCGCACCCCACTTCGACTTGGCAGGCTTTAGCTTTGGTTCGGCCACCAATCGTGCCACATTCCAAGCGGCTGATGGTGACATTTACGTAAGATAAATAGTCGTAATTTCATTAGAATAACAATTAACCCCAGATCCAGTTTATTTTCTCCAAATTTCTACCTATCACATAAAGTCGCTTTAAAAACGCGCCTATTGTCCGGCTCGTTTCGTTAACCGAATGCGGATTAATGGTGGAGCTCGGGAGCGTCTTTGAAGCTGTTACAAGCTGCCGAAATTATGGCAGCCCGAACTCCCGATTACGGCGATTAACAAACACGCTTTTATTGGACGCCTTGGTAGGGCTACAATTTGTCCCTGCGGCAATAGCCGACCCAGGCAACGACGAGAGAGTTAACGATCCGAGCTGGCGGCGTGCCAGCGTGCAGCTTTACGGCGTGTGTGATTCACACATTAGTGAGAACCCGAACCCAAACTTTCCAACCATTGTTTAATCACAGCCGACGAAGGTGTTGACCAAAACGTCTCAATCTTGTCCCCGAGGCGTTGGTCCTGTGGCGTTGGTACCGCTTCTTGTGGACCGCCCTAGCTCGGGGCCAAATGCCTTCGGACGGTGAAACGGTGCTATTTCCCTGTTTGCCAACCGAAAACATTAACCGAAACCATTTAAACGGCTTCAGTTCGAATCGATTATTTATACATCAACGTGGCGAAATCTGGCAGGGAAATTTATTCCGTGTCCGTGCTCAGGATGAGGGCACGAGATGTGGTGCTAATGACGGGTGCATAACACCGCCGAGTGAGCGCGAGCGCGTGCCGCGGCCTATTCGCCCGGCAAACATGTGATTAGCCGCATCCGGCACGGGGGCCAGCAACTAATTACCATACCGAGTGCACTACATTGCAAACCCTGATCGATGGGTCCGGTCGGTGTAAGTCGTGCCCATTGACAGGGCAGCCGCGCTCGTCAGCAACCAGTGATCCTCGCGATCTTCTTGACAGGTTCAGCTTCCGACTCGCACTCGTCTTCGGCTTGGGCACTTTCGCAAATTGATTGATATCAACGGGCAAGGCCTGTTTAAAGTGAGCCGCTTTCCGCCGCCACACGGCTTAATCACGTAGATCACCAGAGGCTGGGACGGGCCCCCGTGATTGACGTTCAGCGCAGCATAATGGTGGTCTGGCAAAGCCGAGACGGTGAACTTGAAGCCGTAACTGGCCGATTGCAGCTGCGATTCATTCATCGCCACAGACGGAGCTCGCGGTGGGCTCAGCGCATTTCTCACTTCCCGGGCAATTATGGACACGCGATCGATGCGGTCGATCGCGGTCCGTCTCAGGGGCGCGTTCCGGTCGCGCGAACCTCTGGCCACCGACGGCCCCACGCCTAGTGTCCGTCTTCTTGCGTCTAATTTATATGTTTTACAGCCGGTGCGCATCGTAATGCCCACTTAGCGCAAAGCAAACGTCAGCGTTCTAGATCAACACCGATCTGGGTGGCTGCGGTGGTTCGAACCCGTGGTCCAGCACCTCTCGTGAGCTTCTTTCAAACGTCCATCAACACCGACGACGGCAACGGCGGCGATAGGCTTAATAAATTGAATTCATTAGAGCGAAAGAGAGAACGCCGTCCTGATGGTAGGCTCAGAACGCATCGCTCCAGTGAACCCAGAGGGTGCGTGAGCGTCAAGTTCGAAGGCACGGAGAAGAACAACCCGATGACGTCAGCAAAGCGGCAGTGAAATGTCCAAAGGTGGACCCGATAGCGTAATGGAGTAGGTTGGCCACTGCACTGCTTCTGTTGCCCAATGGAACAGTGATCTGTCGGGGCAACCTCCCCAATTGTGACCACAGTGGCCATCGCAGACGGCGCTCAATTATCCGTGTAGCCCGGTAGTCTGATCGATCGGTGTGATGTTTGAGTAACGTCGGTTGAAACTCGGCCAAGCCCGAATGATTGTGCAAGAAATCGAGTGCGCCTCTCGATCGCGATCGTGGTCAGGTCGCGAATGGCACAGTCATGAAGTCATCCACGCCGGCAGTAAAGCGTCCCATTAAAGGCCCGTGTTTATATCACGGGTGTCTTCGATGACAACACAGAACTACAAAACGGCCACTAAACGGCAGGAGGGGCCGCTTTGGGCCGCTTGGGGCCTCCCGTTTGGAAGGCGGCGTAAACTTGGCGCAACTTATCGGCCGAAAGCAATTGACTCTAATTTATGGTTCCAAATTACCCAGCGTCTAACCCCTGTCCTGTCCCCGCGCCAGGGGGGGACAATCTGTCTCACCTTCGGTCGCTTGCCAATCGCACCTCACCGATCGGTAGGCACCGACTGCTCGGAGGTGTTAGATGACAATAAATCTTGCGCTAAAATAAAGCCATCACGGCTGCCGGGCGATTCTTCGCGCGGTATCAGCGTCCACTTATCGGTTCTAATGCAAAGTGCTCGCTATCTGCCGGGACGGGCGTAGAATTTTGCGCGTTAGAAAGGCACCCAGCCCGAGGGCAGGGTGCGAATAAATCTATGATAATAAGAAATGTTACCGGGCACAGAGAACACGCAGCGCAAAAGGCACTCAACTATCTCGACAGCACCTCAGCGCAGGGTCTGGCCTCGCAGGGCGATAGCGTCCTGCGGAGGCCGGCCTCTAATCCCCGAGCCGAGCGTCCGGACCGTGTGGAGCATATCATAATTCATATCCCGCAAGACGATGGTCAAGACATGCCCGAGGTGAATGGGCAGTGCTCCAAGTACCCACTCGATCCTGGTGCGCATCCCAACGGCCCGGCTAGGTCATGGGATGCGCCGGTGCGTATAATGCCTTGTATATTATCTCAATTAATAAATTTTCCAGCCAAGTGACAAGAGGAAATTTATAAAGCTTCACGTCGGACCGGACCGCACCGAGATCCGCTCCGTCTTGCATGTGGCGTGGAATGTGGAAATGCTCACCCTTTGGGTCCGAGGATACCGAGAAGTGTTTCGGACTTTATGAGCCTTCACTTCGGCCTGCTTACATTAGAGTTCCATTCGCCTGCTGTGTGTTTCTTCTTGCACCAGCCTTCGCACATTCGCACACTCGAGCGCCATAAAACCTATGACTCATTAGTCCGAACTGCGATAGCGAGCCGGTGCTGAGCGGAGTCGGACGAAGAGTTGCATCACCGGGCACCGGGCGGAGTGCTTAAAACATTGCCACGGTCCCGTATGGCGATCGAATCTAACGGATCTCCGGAGCGGCGCTACAACTGAAAACCATTAATTTATAGCTGGATTATCGATTGCGAATTGCGAACACGAGGTCAGAGCGAAGCCGCGGGCCCAGATTTGGCCGCGAAAGCTGCGAGTGTAATAAAACTGATAACATAATTAACGCAATCAGTGTTCTCATTGTTCGTTTACGTTCAATCAGAGACCCGTCCGTGGTCGAAAGCATCTTTCCTTTAAGATGGTGCTCCGAAGCTCGCAGATTGCCGGCCAAATTATGATGAGCCTTCGACTTCACCAAAACGCAAACCCGATCCACTGCGTAAGGACTACCGCGCACGCAGCGTACGTAGTCATTAATTACGCTAGCGAGAGGTTGTTTAAATTTGGCCCCTTAAACCTCCCGGTCCAAAGGAAGCGAAGAAAGTGTAAGAACGTTGTCTTATCGGGGGGCCCACAAACCGGTTCCGGAGTTGAGTGAATTAAGCTGTGGCATTAATCCGTCACAGTTTACTTACGCTTCTGTGCGCGCCGTGACCATTGGTGGCCGCACTGGAACAGAGCTCAGCTGTTCTGTGTTCCGGCGAGAAGATAATCCACTTACTCCGGGCTCAGAGTTTCGTTCCGTTCAGAGAGGTAGCGTGCTTTCCGTAAACCCGGTCCACCGTGCGATAAAGCCTCCCCGCGGGGATGTTATGGGGTAATTAATGCCATTTTGGCCAACCATTTCATTTCCCGGTACGGTACGGTGAGCGATTCGTTTCGTCACTTCGACCCAACACCGCTGGGGCCGCTGGGCCTTCCAAAATCGGCTGAGCGGTTTTTGGCGCAGCTGCCCGCAGAGCGGGAAGCCTTCGGCCGGTGGTTTGTGGCGTTAATCCACGGCACGGTTAACGATCCGCGTCGGGCGTCTCCAGCGCCGCGAAGAGAGTAACTTCTTTAACAACCCATTGGCATCGGCATTGTGTTGTGGTAAATGCGCTAGTTAAACGGCACATTTGGTGAGTTAACGCACGTTGGACGGTGGCCACCGTACCGGTCCCGTGTGGTGTATTGTTCCTGTGTAGGCTTCCGCATAAATTGGAGGCAGCTGAGCGCGCTGAACAACTTCTTTAGGCAGTTTCCATTTGGTTAAAGTTCTCATTTTTGCAAACCCAAAATGGTGTGTCTGTCTGTTGGTCTCATATAGCATCGAACTCCGTTGCAAATCCGAGAGCAACCGTAGTGTAAGCAACGATCATTTTATTTGGCTCTAAGCATTAAAAATGTGTTCATTCCCCAAAAATTCAGTAAGTTGATTTTTTGCCTTTTCAAAATGTTGAGTTTCATTCCGAACAATGGGCATTTGCGGGGTTCACTACTTTTGCTTTGTTTTTTGAAGAAAAAGCGGTCAAAGCACATCGTTTGCTTATGGAAGCTTATTATAAATATGCCTCAGCACTGAAAACATGTGAGAGATGCGCGAATTCCGATCTGAAGGATATGATCATCCTGGCGCAACGAAAGATTTGAAGACGATAAATTTTAGAGGTTGTTAGATAGAGACCCAACCGGAACAGAACAAAATATAACAGAAACACTGAATGTTTCCCGAACAGCAGCTTTACATTGTTCAAAAGCCACGTGAAGGATCTGAATGGGTCCGAAAACTCTGTCACGTTATATTACAGGATGACAACGCACCGGTGCATACTGCTTCGGCCATGAACAGTGCAATAAAAAAATCGTCCTCGCTGTATTTATCAGACCTGCAATCGTCAGATTATCACCTTTCGCTTCAATGGGCCTGCCAGTAACAGAGCACCACTTCGCCGAACGAAAAAGTATCGAAAAATAGGTCGACGAATGGTTTTTGATGAAACAAAAAAAATTAGTAGAAAAGACTCGACAATTTGCCTGAGAGACGGTGATTATTTCGCATGAAAATATGTTGACGTTCCCTTGAAAATTATGTGTTTTCGTCATCGAAAAAACCCTGTAATTTCACCATATACACCTGCCAATAGAATCTGGAGCAAAACCGATGAATTCTTCATTGGACAAATTAAAATAAATCATTTTCTGATCGATACAATCATAAAGTACACGTGCTGGGCACGCTTCCTTGGCGCGGCGTAAATTGCACGGCAGCCGCAAGTGCCTATCGGGCTCGAAACCAATTGGAAGTAAATTACCGGGCGTATCAGGCGCCTGATTTAACATCGATTTGCCAGCGCCCGACGAGCGGCGAGGTTCTGCGGGGGGGCTATTTTCGCATCCACTCGGCAGGATGCTACGGTAGCAACATGTGGTGCCTTATGTGATGCCGGCGCCGGCGTAGTTCCAGATCGCGTGCCGTAATGAACCCCGAGCGCGCCGGCGAACGGATGCGCACCGACTGGGCAGCCAAGTGCACCTTGTTTTTCTCCACCCTCAGCAACGGAATGCAGTGACCAACGGGAAGCAACGACCAACGGTGGCGGTGCAGCGCGCTGAACCCTCTCTCGGTGGTGGTTTGTAATTGATTTTCCCGAACCGTTCTGGCGCGTTGCGCTCGGTAAACTTTCAATTGAAAAATCGCTGCAGCCGCGCGATCATAATCACCAGCCGCGCGGTGATGATGCTTTCCCAACGTGGCTCCCGCACCCGCTGGGACCCGAAAACTCACTGGGGCTGAAACTGATTTGACATGAACGTGTGCCGTGCCGTGTCGGGATGGAATTCAAATCGCACCGCCCCGACGGACAACGCCGGCGAAGCAACAATTATGCTGCGGTTTGGTTGGACAGCGAGAATGATTACCATCATTACCGGGCGTTCGACGGCCGGCGGAACGCCCGCGGTTAATTGGGTACCTACCTCTAATATCGTCCACACAGATGCCCAAATCTTCCCGGTACGTGCTCAGGTGGGGCAAACACTGGCACCTGCACTCGATGCCCGCATCCGATGACATATCTGCGAACGGGAGAGGATAAACAAATGAAAATGTGCCACGCAAACAAACGAACCATCTAATGATAGCCCACCCGGGTGCTTCGGATCGAGTAAAACAATTTCCAAACCCCAACCGTGCAGGGGCCGCAACACCTAACGGAATGTTGGACACGCCACAGGTACTAATGAAACTGTCATTTTCTCCAGGCTCCATGGGGTGATCTAGTTTTGCGGTCCGTCTCCGATCCGAATTTCCACGGCGCGACTTACCGATTTCTTTGATGTGCTCGCGGTTGGTTCCGGGCCCACCGTGGCCGTCGCTGGGGCTGCCCGCCGCCCGGTCACCGCCGATCGCCAGTTCCGCCGTGCCGCTCGACAGCCCCACGCACGTGTCCGTATCACATTTTTCCGATTCTGAAAGTAAGGCCGGGCGGAAGTAGACACCATTACAGACGTTTTCCAATTAAACTCATCTCCGGTTTGGCATGCGGTGTGGAAGTTTGTTGTGAAAATTAGTGCCTCCTGATGAAGTTTTATTACTGTGATTATAGCATTTCAGGTGGGTTTTCAGTTCTTCCACTTCAAATAGTTTTAGTTTTATGGAATTTAATTCTCAATGACTAATTCCACATTCAAAAGACGGCACGGCTTTGTGAAGCAGTTGCTGTTGAGTTCGTGTTTATGAAAGTGCCGCCTTTTGCCAAGCAGCATAAATTAATTGACCCCCGACGGCACAGAAATAGATGCGAAATCAATCTACACATTCCACTTCACGCCGATTGCGTAATGGCGGCGTTGCATGTTTGCCGGTTCGCGGAGTCGCGGTCGTGGCTGGATAAAATCAATTTCACGGCCCGTTTTTTCCGGGACACCGGGCACGCAATACGCCAACGGTGACCTCGGTGTGCTAACTAGAACGGATGTGCTCCGGGCCGGGCAACGTTGCGTGCCGATCATCGATCGCATGTGGCGATTAGCGAAATCAAAACGGCCAAACGGAATGCGAGTGGCTTCAGAACTGGGCAGCGGGTCACTTACCGAATGTGTAGAACAGATCGCCCCGGTGCAGACGCGTCAGGTTGGAGATCCTGGCCGAGTCGGACAGCGCGCCCATCCGCTTGAACATCGGGTGCCGCCGGCTGTACTCGTCCAGCGGGCTCCGGACAGGTGTAGCTGTCGCCTCCGTCACCCCCGGACAGCTCCAGCTGGCCACGGCCAGCGCCACGAACAGCAGCCACCAGCAGCCACCGGCCCCGGCCCGCCGGTCCGGGCTGTTGACCGCACACGGAGCCGCGCGGTCCGTTCGTGACGGGGAGGCATCGTAATTATCACGTCCAAGACCTGGGGCCACCAACCGGGCGGCCCTAGGAATCCTCCGCCGGCGGGGTATAATCTGCGACGCCCGTGGCATCGCCTGCCGGTCGTCAGCAACCGCAATCGGCAACCCCGAGCCCGAGCATGGTCGCCGTTGCCGGGCTCCGTCGTCGGCGATGGCGTCCTTTCGCCGGCGCCCGGGTCGATGCGGGGCGCGTTCATTCATCTACTCGAATCCACTCGAATTTCCCATCAGTCGTCGCACGGGCATCGGACGGCGAGGCGAAGGATCTGTGCTGGACCGGACCTGGAGATAGAAGAAGAAGAAACCACCCGAAGCAGCACTTTAATAAGGGGAGGGACACAGGAGCTAGCCGTTCAAAAGGAGCAGAAATTAGCGCTTTGTGTTGCGCTTCTTCCATCGCAACTACTTCATTTCACGCAACGGTTTCGGGCCTGGCGGAGGCCCGGCTAAATGCTGTTTGGGAAGCTAATTTGGGAGGCAACCGAGTGAAGCGCTCGAAACGTGGCCCCGCACCGAGGTCAGCCGCGGGGCCAAGTTCAAACACATTACGGTAGGTTCTGTTGTTGCCGGGCTGGTGATTAATGGACGCAACTGGCAAGCCCGGTTTCGAGCCACCAATTCTTCTTTCGCTCGAGCGATCCTGTGCATCGGTGGCAAGCTGCGCGCTGGCCGCTCCAAGTTAGTCGAATGATTTGGCAACAATTCGGTTCGGGCTCACATTTCCCGTACAACACGCCGTGCCGATGAAGTCGTTAAAGTGGCCGTTCCCTTGGGAACGTTCCTTAACGACACTCGCCGGAGATGATCTCGATCTCGGGCTGATTGCGCTGAGCAAAGGCCGAGTTCCTTAATAAAGTGGTCGATTTGACGCCGATTGGACGCCAGGCGCCCGGCACCTGCGCGTTGTTCAAAAAGACATTAAATTCCCCGTGGACCCGGGAGTCGAGAAAGTCGAACGGACTGGGTGTGGCTCCATTTCCACGGAAGCCTGCCGTGGCCGTTGATCTTGATCAATTTAGACTATGTAAATCATAAATTAGGACTACGGCGAACAGTTGTCGAGCCAGGCGCTCGTTTAGCGGCGATTGATTAATGATCGTGTTCGGGTTGATGCATTGATTAACGGGTGGCTCGCGTCGTTTTGTCCCGGGTCATGTGAATGCTAAAGCTGGCTCGTCATCGACGGCTTCCAATCCAACGGGAACGGTCTGATGTTTGGGCTCGGGGAGTGAGAAGTGGCGCACCCGTTCCCACCAGCTAGCCCGAGGTGAAAGAATAAGAACCACCAGCGAATTAACCTCCCAGCGAGCAGCAACTTTCCTTCTCGACACCCGTGTTTGTTAGTTGTTAGAAAGCGTTTGAAAGGTGACATTTTCCAGCGGTGACCGTCTCGGTAACAACTTTTTGCGCTCAAAGTGTCATGCCGATGCTACTTTTCGCACCGAACCGATCGTTTGTTCGGGTACAATGTTCAATGTGTATTCACATCGATCAGCACAAAAGTGAGGTGGCTTAGGGTGCCTAATTGTGGGAGTGTTAGGTGGCGGATCCATTGACATGTTAATCTAGTAACCAATGTAGTCGTGACATGAACCACGGTCCAGGTGACAGTTGAGCGAATGCCTCAACTACAAAGCTTGTTGATTGAACGCGTCAAGCTCCATTGCGTCATCATCTCATATTATCTTATTTCGGACAGCATCGCCGGCTTCGAGTTGATTTTATCATGTGATAATGACCATCCGTATGAGCTCCCTCGCAGTCCCCCAGTCGTGTTCCTTGCGTGAGCATTACCGCATTAATTTGTGCACGATAAGCAACTCGCGAACCGCACCGACCACCGACCAAGACGGCGAGCGGCAAGCCCTCGGTTGCGTTAAATGGTCCTGTTGGCTGTTCCTAGCCGAAAGCCACCAAATCGCACAACGCCGCCGGCGGCAATTCCGATTTCACGTCGACTTTCGTAATCGTAAACGAGATCTTGTCGATCAGTGGTCCCAGCGCCGGGCCACGCACGCGGAAGACGTTTCCCTGCGGCTTCGTAACAGATTCCGTGTAATCGTCATCGACGGCGGCATTCTTATGATTTGGGCTCACGGAACGCGTGTTGTCGCTGTGGCCGGCGGTTAAATTTCACCCGTGTTCCCGCATAATTAATTAGTATTCCAACAAGCGATGGGCGATGGGGTACCCACGTGATTGGACCGGCCGTTTGGCTTGCCGGGCGCCGGGTTCCGTCATTTAAATTGGATCGCCTCAGCCTTTAACGCAGCGGCCCAATCTCAGAGCCTCAGTTGATTGAATGGCTTTTGGTGGAGCAAATGTTCTGCCGAGTGTGGACGAAGTGTGAGAAATCGTTATAAGAAGGCGCGGTCTGTTTCGTGAAACGATTTCCCGTTTCGGGGCAGCGGTCGAAAGGATTCGGCTTCGAGTGCGATTCGTCACCGATACGGAAACTGGGGCAGCTTCCGTTGCTTTGGTGCAACATCCCGGTGGTTGTTTATCTTTTAACGAGACTCATTTATGGCCGAAAAGGGCCGGGAGTTTGGTGCTAAAGGACCCAAAATAATGAGCGAGAGCTCATGAACATAAATTTGAATGCTGATTCGGTGCTTTCCAACGCGCGTTTCGCGCAAAAAGATGAACCCATATCGGGATGGGATAAATAAAATTGCAACACAAGAAAATTGCCAGCTTCCCGAGTTGCCTTTGGGTGATAATTGAATTTTGTTCCAAAATAATTATATGGTGTAAGTTCAGCAATGAATGGCAGCTGCGGATTGACGCTGCTTGGAAATCGATATTCTTGTACAGAAAATTACAGCGTTAAGCCACATTAAAGTGGTCCAAATTAAGTCCTGTATTAACAAGCGCACGTTTGAGCGTTTTTAGAACACTAATGTCAGCCGACCAGCGCGAGTCGTTAATTTAGTTATATCTTTTAGCAATCATTACATCAAATGTTTCCTGGCCCGCGGGACGGCCCGTAAAGAATCGAACCAGATCCGAGCGCGCCCATTAAAAGCAGTCAACAAACAGCGCTAGCCCCTTACCACCTAATCACTTCAGGAAACAGTAAAAGCTTGGGCAGTAAACTCAAACGCAAACGAAGGGACTGAACGAACCGAACCGAACGAATGGGCAGCACGTTTTATAGGTGGCGAGCCCCGTGCGGCGAGCGGATAATTTCTTCATCCTCATCAGCAAGGGCATCAGCATCATCGGCCAGGTTCTCCCCGTGATTTATACGAGAGCATGAACTTTTTATGGCACAGTTTGAAGAAAACGGCGAGCAAAAAAATCCGTCGATGATTGAAATGTTGGGTCGCTCTGGTCGAAACCGTACGCAGGAACCAGACGCATGTAGCGGCCGCGTGCTGACAGGAACCGTGCATAAATTTGTCAACCTTCCGTCAGGCGTCACATCGAGGACTGCATTATGCGGGCACCTTATAAGGTGGCCGCGATTGTATTGTTTGCGCAACGCACACGCCTATCCGTAGAGCATCGTTTGCGCTTCTGTGCAAACACGGACCCCGGCGTGGAATGCAGGAAGTCACGCCGGACGATCGGCCAACTCGGCCTTTTCAAATTAGCACGATCGGTTACGCCAATGAATTAAATTCAGCGAAAATTACCGCGCCGATCGCGCAGCCTCACAGTCTGATCACGTTCCGATAAGCAGCAATTAGAGATTCCTCCCGACCGGTTGATTAGTTGCCCGAGATGCATACTTTGCGCCGTCGGCTGCGAGGTAATTTCCCTATGCCAATTATGGGAAAATGTCCTCGTTCGCCCCGTGGTGGCCCACCCCAGGAGGAGCGATTCAGCTTCATCGACTCCGGTTCGAACCCTTCCGGCACCGGTGCGGGAAAGGGGGAAAATATGAAAGACTAGTTTTCATAATTAAGTCAGCAGTCCACGGAAGGACACGCGGAGACCCCATCTCCGGGGGCGGGGTATTAATCTCCGAGCGAAAATGGTTCGCCACCTGCGGGCCGGCCAACTGGCTTGCGTCGTTGGCTTCCTAATGGGCCGGAACATTAGCATCGGTAAATACTGTCACCTTGGGCGCTACGGCGCGAGGACACCATCGCCTTTTGTTATGTTGCCAGGAAGAATGCTTCAGCCCTGCGGCCACCAGTACTGCAGTCAACGTAATATTCTCTCGTTCTCCGTTCCACCGAACCTTATTGCCCCCACCGTGATAGAATAGAGAAAAATCTGCGAAATTTAATGTCCTAGTTAGCTAGACTCGACTCGCTGTAGGGCCCCGCGTAAGTTCGTTCACTTTGAATAAAATTAATTAGATCAAATGGGGACGTCGCACCGGACTGAAACAGGTTCCAGCTCCTAAGGCATCGCCTGGTTTCAGCACTGCGCTGCTCCGCTTGGTATTTTCCGGTCCAGCGACGTGCCGGGCGCGATCGTCACTCAATTCCGACGACAGGATGGCGATCATCGGCGATCGATGGATTTCACTGGGTTTCGTTTGCCGGCTCGTCGGCGGTATCGAGAAAGGCACGCCACGACATACAGTCAGGTTCCGTTACGTACCGCCGTCGCAATTAAAAGTAATGGTTATTAATTGTAGAACCATTCCTGTAGCTCTGTTGGACACTGGCCACTGGCGGGCATCAGGCGTAAAGCGCGCCGATTGCGAAGCGTTCTTCGGCTGGCAATCCGACGGATTAGACGACGGTTCAGGAATGAATGGATTGTTTACAATTTCTTTAAGCTCATTGCCGAGGTCGTCACGCTGCTACAGCGCTTTTTCTTTCGTGTCACGAAGCCGAAGAGACTAGTTGGCCTATCTTTGTTGACACTCTTGCGCAGAAATATAATACTTTATCCTCTAAACCAATTAACAGATCGAATGGTTTAGCAACAAGTTTGGTGAAGTGAGAAGTGAGCTTTCTCACCATTGAAGACAGCTCACAATCAGACACCATTCTTCGCGACTTCTTCGCCGGAGCATATGTGCGCTAAAGGATCAGTTCAACCCAAAACTCCGCTCGATACCTCCGTACATTTCCAACAGAACGCAGCGCACCGCAAAACAATTTATGAGCCACGGTTTCGCGCCAACGCGCATCTCACGCTGCGTACGAAAACCTATGTTTAGCGGGGTTTATTGAAAGATAAAAATATTATATCGCTAAGTGGCAGGCCGGTGACCGGCACCGGTCGGACACGCGGTCGCCGCTCAGTCCGGACGGGCAGATTCACGGCGCGGATAGATTCAATCGCGCGCCTGGCCCGGGCTGTGAGGCGATCGCACAGTCGCGCACACGTAGAATATTGGATCGTCTTCGCCATCCCGACGTTATCCGCGGCAGCAGCTCTTTATGGCCGTGCCGACAGAAGCGGCGCAGCAAACTGCACCGCCGGTATCCCTGGCGTACCGGCCCGATAATTATCCGACGTACACGTGCACGGCACCACACATCGGCCGTGGCCGTGCGGCGCGTATCGAACTTTTCTAATCTCAAACAATTACCACAGTATGATATCATCGCTCTGTACCCTCGCTGCCTCGGCATCTCGCCAAGCTGCACAGGTTTTACGGGTGGATCGCTTTTTTATCCCTCAGCTTCGGCCGTATGGGTACCATTCCGGCGGGGGTTTTTTTCTTCACCCCGCGCGCCCAAGAAGTCGCTTATGGTCCCCGCGATTGTGTGGCCGTTCCGCGGCAGTTCTAGATTTACCGGTTCGGTGGCGATCCCGCCGGTTGCCGGTTCTCGGGCCGGTGGCCTACTATCCGGGGGCACCAAATCTGGAGCCTATCGAGACCTAGCGGCCCTTCGGGGGGTCCTCGGCTCACTGTGGCGCACTTGTTGTGTTGCACTGCCAGCGACCGGTTGGCCCGTTTTTACCGCGTTTCGATCGAACTGCTAATGAAGATCCACCGCACCATAAGTTGGCCGTAAGACAACACCGGCCCGGGTTTTTTGCTTTCGTGAAAAAAAGGGAAGATAAATGAAGCATAGAAACGGGGTACGGAACCATCACGTAATTCCAGTGTCTGGTGTCCACGGTGATGCCGCGATAAGGGGCAGGACCACCAAGCTACGGAGTCGCTGGGATGGAACTACCAGGAGCTAGCACAAATTCCGGACTCCCGGACAAGAATCAAGGCGGGCGATGTTGCGTCGCGGTTCGCAAATGAAATCGATCAGCGACCGGGCGGACCGCGTCGGCCACCATTAGGCTAATTCGTAGCAGTCGCGAATGCCATTTTGGGCAGTGTCACGACTCGCCATTATCAATTTGTAGCCACCTCGCCGACTCTCCGCGCATTCGCATTCCACGGGGCATGCAAATGAGCCTCGCAAAAGTAGAGCTGCAGCTGCGCGGTTCGGTGTCCTGGAATGCGTGAAACCGGACCCCGCCCCGGGTCGTACCGAGGCCGACGTCGGGGCGCCTGGATTGGCTCGCGACACGTGCCTTTCGGCGCTTTCGATTCGTCCGCGGATTGACACGAGGATAAGCACGCGACGATCGACCGCACCACCGCAGGACAATGGGCCGGCTGATTTCGGGCTGATCACCGGGCTGTCGTGTTCATATGCAAATCGGGACATCAAGTCGGGACGTTTCCAAGGCGGACACGGACGCGAGCGGTGGATGACGCGTTGCGCTGGTCTAATCCTGGGAACGAAGAGAAACCCAGCGTCTCGGGTGAAGCCCCCGTTCGCTTATTAACTTGTAACGAACTGCGGTGAAGTGTAGTGGCCCCTTGCTCTGGCTCGGCTTCAAGCCGACTGTTAAGTGGGTCGTGAATTCAAGTTGTTTCCAACAATCTGGAAACTCTGGGAGCCATCCCTAAAAAATAACACAAAAAACTGAACCGATTGTTGGGCTTATTGATTTTGCCTTCGCGCTTCGTAGCCCGCGCTACCGCGCGCGGCGTGTAATTAGGTACACTTGAGGGAGATTCACAGGAACCCAGCCCGATCTCCTCACGCAACACACAAGAATGTTACGCTCAGCCCTCGGACCACTTGATGGCTGCAGGTTGAACGGGCCGTAGCCACCTGTGGCCCCGTGGAAGGTTATGACACTTACCTGACCGGGCCGGGTCGCTGAAGTTGATGAAGTTACTTTGCCACTTGACACCGCACCGCAAGACCGCTCGTTTCGAGAGTCGCAACCGTCGGCTTAGCGAGCTACCGGACCGCACATTAGCCCGTTGCCGTTCCAGAACGTCCACGGAACCCATGGAAGTTGCACCGTCCGCAGTTCGTGTAGTACGCACATCTTTTATGTTTCATAAATTGTACGATCAGCGAGACAAAGCCGAGACGGAAACCAAAATGATCCCCGCCGAGGACCGGCTGCAAGTTCAAGATCTCACTTTGACGGGGAAGCAAATTAGTTGTTCTTCGAAGTTTTACGATAATCGTCAACCGACCGGCAGAGGGATGCCGACAGCCTGGGCCGACACTGTGGCCACTCAACACCGCGCGGTAACGGGGACCGGCCCCACCACCACCACCACCAGCACCATTATCGATCTATCTTCACGGCACCTCGGCAGAACCGCCGCCCGGTTGGCCGGATAATCCCTCTCGAACCGCAAGACGGCAAGGGTTTCTGGTAATTTCTAGCTCCTCGCACGGCACGGCAACGGCAGCAAATGGGACTACCGAATGGTGGTAATTTGAGCGATTCATTGAAAGGTATTGTTGGTAATTGTGCTGATTATCTGGGCCCACTATCGTTAACTGATCCACTTTGCTGCCGATGGCTTGCGATTCTGGCTTGGCGGCGCGAAAAAATCATGGCTAGCGAAGCGGGCACAGGTGCCGGTGCCCGTAATCCTATCGGGCGCGATAACCTTCGCGATTGCCGAGGGGCCCCGTCTTGGAGCGTTGGAAGAACCGGAGCCAAACTGGGCCTATTAGAATTATTATTATTATTACGGACTATCTGATGATGCCAGTGCCCCCGTGCGTACCGTTCGGGACGTCTGCGCGGGTAGCAGCTGTGTGCAGTAGAAGATGAGCAGCGGCCTCGGGGCTCGGCGCTACCTTACGAGTCTCGGCGCGCATTCTGACCGGTTTGCGGCTCGGCGGCGCCTTCACGCACCCCGAAAAGCAGGGAGCGCGGCTCGGAATTGTACGTTGTACAATATAATCATAAATCACTCAATTTATTGATCGAATGATTAATTCATCAATGTTGGAGATCGGGCAACGGGCTTCGATTCGACTGGACCGATCCGCTGGAGTCGCACAGTCGTTGATCTCCCAACCACCGTCCGTTGAGGAGATTTCAATCAGATTTTTTGTGATAATTTAATTGCAAAAACCTCAGCCATAATAACGCCATAAAATGTTTCTTTATTAACATTTCATCTTCGCGCCAGCATACCCGGCGGGCATTGAACGCTTACTAGCGCTTTCTAGTGAACCAACCTCCTCGTTGGGATTTGCCACTTTCTACGATCCTTTGAGCAAAATCGCACACAAAAAAGGCGGCCTAAACCTTGGCAGTGACATCAGCGAATCAAAAGACTTCAGCGCGCGCGCGCATTGGAAGCGACGAACCCGGCCACGTTTGGCGTCGACCGCTGGGTGCACAATCGGTCAACGGTCTACCGGTGGTGGGTCGGTGGTCGATGTTTTTCCTAATAAAAAAGCAGTTATAAAAGTATTTTCTTTTAATGGCCTGTCGCACCGAGCCGATCGACCATGAGCCGAGCGGTCATGGTGTGTGCCCTTCACTCGCATACATGATGAACCCGTTTTTGAGGCCTCCACCACCGAGTTCGCCTGTGTGTGTGTGTGTGTGGGCAAAAATACGGCCTCAAAGTGTTTGCTCCTCTCCCGGTACGCACTTTGTTCGCCCTCCAGCCCCAGCCCCACCGGGATGAAGATCTGCAACTATCGACAACAAGTGCAACGAGTTTTGTGAAACAAGTTCCATCTTTACCGAGAAACCAGGCGGCGCAACGGAACGGATCGTGTGGGGCTAGATAACTGCAAGACCGTTGCAAAGATGCACCTCAATGCGACTTCAATCATGGGCCCGAGTTCCGCAAACCTTCCGCCAGTGCCGCCGTCGGCCTCCGCTGCTGATAAAACCAGATTTCAACGGCGCAGCTAGGCAGTGTGCGTCTGCCCAGCCCTCGTGCCATGCCAAGGATTGGTGCGCGCAAACAGAAAGACACTGGGCTGCAGAGCGGGGCCAAAGCCGGCCCTATTTAGACATCGCAGTGCCGCAGATCCTGTTACTGTTATCCTCCTACGTCGTCGACGATAACACGGCACAGCGTCGTACAAATTATGTTGCCCCAGATCGATATTTCAATCCCTGGGCCTGGGTCGCTGCTCGTTTATGTAATGACTCCTCCCCTGGCTCTGGCCCCCACGGGGGACCCTAAATTGTACCACCAGCATCCTCCCGCGCTCTCGCGAGAGGCCATTATGTAAATTAAATTATCTGCCGCCCTGCGCCCGAAGGCACCCTGCGCCGGGGCCGTCACATACGATCGGATTTCCACTCGGAACACCCTCGCATGGGGAGGGACTCGTTTTTGGTTTAGTTCTGCAAAGACAAACCGCTCTCGAGCGAGGCTCCACACCAAGTACACACGCGGCACACCGCGGCAGATCCCGGCTGGCCGATAAATCCGGTCCGGTTTTTCCTTTTTCAACCTGGGGACTGTGTGTTCCGTTTCTCTGCCGATTGTGAAGTTCTTGTGGCTCGCTAGCGCCCTCGGTGCAGCGAAGACCACAACGCAACGCACCTAGACCTCGAGCATGCCACACCATCATCCTTGCGATAATTTATGTAATGTTACGATTTTATTGTTTCACTCGGCCAACGGCCAACGGATGGACGTCCTGAGTCGGCCAAATAGACTGGCTAATAACGCTTTTTTCCCACTTCTTCACCTTCATTTCTGCAAGTCTCACATTTCCCGTGGTGTCTGACGGTTTTGCTGATCGATTTCCGATCGAACTGCCGTTGCGCATGAACCGGTTGACCTAGCGGGCGACCGTGAGACACCGGATGACCGGACAACGCACGGCGACGGAAGGAAGCTCCGGACATTCCTTCCGGAGTGATGCACTAGCGTCTGAGCAGCTTGCGTACGGTACTAGAGGCACTGGGAACTGGTTCCACGTTCCGGCCCAGGTCCCAGACTTTGCGCACGGCAAGCGGCTCGGTAATTGTGGTCGTTTTGATCGCAAGACATTAACGGCAATCAACGGTTACTTCCGATCGCAACGATCGGTGGACCTACCTCGTTAGCCCTAGATCGCCACTTTGATCGTAATGATTTGAATGAAATTGTGCAAAAAATAAATCATGGAACGAACACTAAGAAAATCCCAATTGAGCGAATTCTATGCTTAGTGCCTCGAAAAGACAGCTAATCGATCGCTTCAAACATCGTTTTCTGCAATGGATGGCCGGCTTGGACCCAACCCTAAACCGATCCTGCCTGCCACTGGTTCTCCGTCCGTTAATTTTCCGTTTACATCCCGCATCCCCGGAAGCGACCGCTCTGTTCGGTGTCTCTACCCGGAGCCGGATCGCCACTTCCTCGGGCTACGCTCTCATTACCGCTCGGAAATGCATCTTGGGGCTAAGTCGTCGATCGCCCGGCGATCATAATGTCTCAATCCCGGGCTTAACGATCGGCTACGGGTTGCGGCCTCGCGAAACGACCAAATGAAGACGTTTGCAGGCGGCCGAGCCACGCGGCCAAACCGCCTTCCGGCGAGAGCATAAAATGTTGGGGTTTCCTTCGCCATTTTTTTTTTTTTTTTGGTGGCGGCCAAGAATAAATTAAGAAATTAACGATTCAACCCCACCGCACAGACACTTTGCTTTCCTTTGCTTTGGATCCCGGAGGGGCCAAAGGTTTTCGCCCCTTTCTCGCCCAGTCCAGGATCCATCCGGTAATTGGAAAACAAATAAAACGCACACCCAACGAAGGGCCCGGGCGGACTTGAGACAATAAATCAATTTTACTGCGGGTTCGGTGGCAGGCTCAGGGCAGCCAGTACGGTTCCGGCCGGGCCCGCTGGGCTGCACGTGAACCAGCACGACCCGCCAAGGTGCGTGAAATGGGAGAGAAAATCCACCATCTTCCCGACCTGGCCGGCGCGAGGCTTGCCGTTTGATTTGTTTTCCTGTCCGAGGCCGCGAGAACGAACAAGAAATAAACTTGTTCCGGCCAGTTTTTCCAGTTCGACGCGAGCATAAAAGCAATTTGCGCTACGCGGACGCCACGGACGAGGATGTACTGCTCGTGGTATGCAGTCGGATAACAGATAAGAAGGAAGAAGGAGAGACAGACCCCAGGGGCCCAACCTTTCGCCTACCGAAAGGCAGACGGGCAGGCAGGCAGAGGTGACCTTCTGCCACCATCGCTTAACCATCGCCCTGACGCCCTGACCGACGCTTCTTTGGAGGTTCCGGACGTTCCACACACAACAGTGGCATACTTTGTGTCGCGCGGGCCGGGTTGAAATAGGATACGCCATTCTGTGCAAGGCAAACATGGTCGAGATACTGAGCAACGGGCACGGATCATGCTCTACACGGTACAGACCGAGGATGGCCGAATGGCCTACAAAAGACTGTCTGTCTAGAGGAATTCCATAAAATGGTCACTCCACATCCATGGCCTGCCGATTGTTCTATTTCCGTAATAAAGAAGGCGTTGATCGAGAAAACGGATCAGAGTCAGGTCTGATCGGTGAGAATGGCTATCGACCAGTGAGCGAATTGCTAAATACAAGAGTTTAGTTAATAATTTAATTTCAACAGTTCTATCTATCTAACTATTAGTGTTTGCAGCACAAAAAGGTCAATGTGAAGCTGGTTTGATGTTAAAAAGGAATGTTTGATGTGCGTGCAACTTCAACCTTACTCAACAACGACGAACAATGGCTAATCCTTCAAAAACCTATTTATTTTAATGTTACTCGTCAGATACCGTGCCTTTCCCGATTCCCCGATGTTACCTCAAACGCAATCGCTCAAACCATGGTTCGCCTATTACATTCCCATCTCCATAAGCAAACACATGATTAATTCTCATTACCACCCGTCCATCCTTTACAGCGCGCACGCCATGTGCATACCACGTAGGGGAACAGGTTCACCGTTAGCCAGCCAACTAGAAACTGGACACTGGGCTCGCAGCGCCCAAATGGAATATAGAATTTTCCACGCACACGTACGCGTGTTGATCGTTTTCCAAAACAGCGATCGACCCTGCGTGAGAACACGGGACGATGAAATTATGGAATGGTGTTGTGTCATTTTTTGCGCGAATGCACACGGTACGATCGATAGCTTGGTAAAGGTTGGTGTCACTCGCGTTTAGTTGTGGCCAACATCTTCCATCCGCAACTCGTAACCCAAACAGGAAATGCATCGAGATGACGTGGCGACGCAAATTAATAGCCCCTTATCAATCATGAATATTTATGAAGCGATCCGGTGCTCCGATTGAGGTCCCCTACGGCGGCCGGCTGTTCGGATGTTCGGTGAACACAAGAACCATTTAGCGAACGCAACGTAAGAACGGAGTCCTCTATTTACTTTGGCCCCCCGTTTGGCTCCTGCATCGATGGTGGAGTGGCTGACTCGGCGCCCGTCCTAGACTTAATCTCAAGAATCCTCAAGAATCGTGTTGCGAGCGCACCATTAACGCACTTCTCGAGTTGGCTTTCCTTTTTGTCATCACTTCTTGCCGGCCGGTGACAGAGCGCTTGGAGTCACCTAACCCCACTTTGATGCTACGCACGTACGCACGGCCAACCGGCCGGCCCAGATTGCGCAATCGGCGCGTCACCCGAAGATGCCAATCGCTAACAAACGTAACTGTCTGCCTTTCTGGCCTCTCCGCTCAGTGCAACGAGCAACGTCTTCCGGCCGCCGGTATTCGCTGGAACCGAATATCGAACGCTGGTATCTCGGCCACTTAACCGGCCTTAACGCCGCTGATGGATTGGTAACGAAATGTGAAGTTTAATCAATTCCTGGCATTACTTACGCCGTGTCCGGGATCCAAGACTCCAAGGCTGGTTACGGGGGTTTTGCGAAGGATTTCCTGATCGGTGCTGCCCGATAAGTGGGCCGGCCGCAGAAGGGATGTCTGGTGTCTGGGCTAAAAATGGGCAAAAACACACACAAACACAGCGGGGCAAAGTTAATCATCTGGAGGTTGGTGACAGTTGAATCGAAGCTGTTGCAGTGAAAAATGTCAAGCAATGGGAAGATATCATTAACCGGGAATGATGCGCGACCTCTTGGGACGATCGGCGATCGGAAGTTGTTTGAAAGAGCCGCATCGTCCTCGTTTCGGTATGAGCCACGTGTTAACCAATTGAAAATCTGCGTGAATAGCGATGGCTTCAATATTTTAATAATAGTTTATTTACGACGAAAGACTCAACTAGGACGCAAGCAACGAACCTTTTTTAAAGGCTTTTTGGACGATTTGACGTCCTCATTCGAAGTAATTGCCGTGTTAAGAGCGCACAGTGCAGTGAAAATGCATGTTTTAAAATGTGGTTCACGATAAAGGCGAACTCTTATCTATTTGAATTACTAATGGAATCGTGGTGGATGTTTACGTTTGCTTACAACGTTTGCGCTAAAAAGTAACTGATAACTGATTGCGTATCGTTTCGCTCCAAAAACGGACACATTTGTCAATTTCTGAACTCGAACAGCTAATTTTTGTAGAGATCTCCTTTCTGCAGCAGCAGCAGCGGCGCGGTTGATTTATGCCATCACAAACGCTGCATATGTACAGAGCCGCTCGTAACAGATTAAAAATTTGCCGACAACATATGACCGAGTGATAAGCGAGGGCCAGGCCACAATCCCACGGAGACTCGGAGGCACGGTGCATTTTACGTGCACGGAGAAATATGAAGAGAAATGGGCCTTCCCCGCTTTTGCACATCGCTTCGCGGTTGACAAATGATCAATTAATATGCAATTTTGTTCACCGATCGAAGGGAGTCCCGGTGGCCGGGCGAAACCCGCTTATAAATATTCATGGCCCCGTGGGCCGACCGAAGAAAGCGTCGTATAATTATCATTAAAATATCATCTAGCGCCTGTGCGGTCCCGTTCAGGTGGCGGCGCTGCATCCCAGGAGCAGCACCAGCAGCAGCATCGAAGCTTACCCAGGCGGCAGCCGGCTCGCAACCTCGGCGGAGGTTTGGTATGGCGCAAAAAAGACGACTAAATCACCGACGAACTGGTTGTGCGGTTCTGCGCCGGCAGAACCCCCTTTCGAGACCTTGCGCCTTAATCGCCACCGATGAATCCGTTGGAAGGGAGTTGCGCAACCACCATCGGCCGATAAATTGCAGGCGGCTTACGTAACCGCGACCACCGATCAAGGTCGTGCTGGTACTGTCCGTGGCGGCCGTATCTGAAGGTTGGGCCGTGTCCGTCCGTGTCGGCAACGCTAAAATGCCTGCCGGGGCAATGCAGCCGATGGTTAGCGCGGGGCTATTAAAATTATTCAAACATTTGATATTTCTTTCTGCTCCCCTTCGGGCGCAGGGATTCTACGGAGGCTTCCCGTGTGCCGCAAGGTGTCGGAATGTCAGCTATCTAATGGGCAGCGATCCTACCGGAAAATTCCTTGTGAGAAAAATCGCTTTCTTGTGGCCGACAGTGTGCTCGCTGCCGAACTGTGGGTTTTGCATTCGTCGTTGCCACCGGGAATTTGTCGCTTTTTATGGAAACATACAATTTTTATATGCCTTCTGCAACATTGTAGTTTGCAGATAAGACAAAGAAAGGGGAATAATTATATGTTTTGCTCGGGAAGCCAGTCGTCTTTCTACTGCAACTGAACATTACGAAATTTCTTTTTTACTGAGAACAAGGCAGACTCCTCTTTATATCGAATGTCCACAATTTTATTTATTTTATGTAACTAACTTTACTCGTAAAACCTAATGCATTGGCTCATCAATGTAATCAATTATTGAAACGTGATCAAATGTAACGTAATCCGGACCTGCCCAGTGTCAGGGAACACTGTACCCGGGTACCGACTTAGCCTCGTTGCAAGGAAGGCTCCAATTTCTCACTCCTCACACACAAACTGGAGCGTGCCATCTCGGAATCAATTTTATTGTCCCTCGTAAGCGAATAATTCCATCACCGTGTACCGTTTGCTGGCCGCTCGATCCAGTTTAGCCCATGACACCCGAGGGACCCACCCGGGGCCCGGCAGTTGGATCTTCGTGCAAGGAACCAAGGTGCTATGCTAATGTCTCGCGATTCCCCCCCGCCGGGCTGCTGCCGCGCTCCAAAGCTCCAAATCCCCACGACAGGGCCCCTATAATTGTTGTTACAAATTCGTACCATTTATTAAACGGTCAACGAGAGCAGAGTGGTCCCGGTGAAGGGCCCCAGCATGCAAAGTCCAGTGTCAGCATCACACGCAACGGAGCGCCGTCCTTTGGGGATCACTTCGGTCCCGCGGGCCGGGCGCCCGACGGAAAAGCCGGACCTGTTTTTCCGCTTTTCAGCGCGCTGCCACCGCCATTCTCGACGAATAAATTCTCGACCGTGGCGACCGGGGCTCGGTTGGGGTAGGTCCGTAAAATAAATCAAACCCCCATTCTACCGGCCGAAGGGACCGCGCCGAGGCTCCGGCTTACGTCCGGGCGAAGATCATTAGTCGGCACGTCGGCGAAGGCGAAGGATTTGCCTGCCTCGTGCCTCAAGCTTGGTGCCGCTTGGTGATCTTCCTTCCCATCGCGAGCCAAGTGTCGCGAAGAATCCACCTCGCGTCGGAGGGAGGTCCGCTGACAGCCCGGCCCGGCCATCGATCGTCTTCGTCCTCGTTTGCAAACGCGAGCATTCCATCCGAGCGCGGCGTATCTCCGGCGCAATTCCACCGCCAGCAGCGGCCAGTGTTTTCGCTCGTGGCCTAATCGCACACGAGGGACTCTCAGGAACAGGTCCCGGAAGCCGTGGGCCAAGCAGGCGGCAAACCCGCTGGGGAAGGGACCGCTACTCGCGCACACTCTGATTTGTGTATCGAATGAAGCGGACAGTCGAAATTTTGCGTGTGTGTATGTGTGGCGCACTGCACGCAGACGAAGCGTCGGCACTCCAAGATGATGATGACTGCCGGGGCTGTCGGGAAGGCTTGAGACTTGAGATGTCGTGCGGCCGACCACGGGCACGGGCACGTTAATTACAACCTTCTGCACACACGCGTGGTCAGCCTGTCAGCCCCGTTTGCTCCCCAAAACTGGCACTAATAACTGATCCAGAACGACACCACGCTACCAACAAGTTATTGCATTCCTTGGCGTTTGCTTCTCCGCGATTCTCCAAAATAGAAAACCGGAAATGCATCCTCAAGAGGGCCCTCTGCCGCACGTAGGCGGATGAGAAGAAATTTTGATGTGGAGTTTTCGGGCGGACGGTTGAAGCAAACGGGAAATTCGGTTCGCGTTGCGTGTGGTTCTTGGCACCCTCTCGCGCAGACCGCAGCTATTACGCCATTTCATTTCTTTTTGCCTCCCCAATCGACCACGCAACCTCAGCAACGCCAAAGTGCTTCCTTCCGCCGTTTCCAATTTGGGCGGCCGCCGACGCTGCGCGGAGTGGAGATCCGACTGCGCAGACCACGCGGGGTAATAATGCTCTCTAATCGATTTCAATTAGTTCCGGTTGATTTGGGGCCTGCGGCTGAGGTTTTCGATCGATCGAGAGGAGAGCGGTGCAAAACAGGCTCAACTGAAGGGGTTTTATGTTTCCCGATCGGTTCGGTTCTTTCCGGCTACTTTGGCGGTATTTCCGCGATTGATGGGGCTCGATTGATCGTTGGCAGAAAAAGAGCATTCAGGAAAAATCTATTTTACCAGCGGTTTTTCATTACTAGCAACGGCAACTTTTTACTGCTACAAATGCTTAATCTGACTGAAGTGATAATTACCTTCACTCTAACAAAGTGGAACATATTCAAGCGAAGATCACTAAATAAATGAGCTTATACGAAAGATTATTTTAAAATTCCAATAAAAACATGTTGTAGCATTTTATCAGAAAAGTACGACAAACGGTTCCAAATTAAAAAATCATGTTGTAAACATGTTGTGTTGTAATTCAAGGAGAACCTTATTTTAGGAGCTACTACTTAAATGCTTTATAAAAGATTGTCCATCATAATTTCGATTAAACGTTGAAAACTCATTCGAAACCGGAAGCAATTTCTGTGGAATTGCCGAAGCATTTCGGGCGATAAAAATAGCATAAATAAAACCCTCTCCGAAGATTGCCCTCCCCCGAAGGGGCATCGAAGCTAAATTCTAAGCCCATGCGCCATCGGAAACACAGGCCCCGGCAGCATCTTTTGCGAATCGTTACGACAATTGGTTTTTAATTTTATGCGCTGCAAAATCTCTGCCACCTTCCCACGCCGGACGGCTCGCGGCGATCGCAACACAGCGAAAGCAACGCGATCGGCGCCGATTATTGCCCTCCGCGGAGCTCCACGGAAGCTGCGCCAGATTTATCGATACCCGACCGTTGGAAGCCGTTCGCCTTTCCGGTCCCATTTTCTGTAGTTCAGTGAAGGGTGCGGCGTTCTGTGCACCGCGCCGAAGAAGCTACTCGATTATTCTGGCGATCGGCCCCGACCGGATAACGCTTTGCGCTACTATTATTTTATAGCATGCAAATAATCCCGAATCGAATCCCGTTCCTGTGGTGGTCCCATTGTGTAATGCGCCCCGAGATACTTGCGCCTGCGCATGGTCGTTGCAAGGCACCGATTGCTATCATTTAAGCGTATTAAGGAACGCAGGAATTGGCCTTCGGGTGAAGGAAGCCTACGCAACTAGGAAGCCTACGCACTCGAGGGTTGCGAAGATGGTGTAATTTTCCGTCGACTTCAAAACCCGACCGGACTCTCGCCCAATCGATCGATGGCGGCCGATAACATAAACCGGAAAGGAGTTAGATTTTTTTTCATAGAACAACCTCACCGCGACGGTCAAAAGTATTTGGACAACGGTCAAAAGTATTTTGATATTTGGGTATTTGGTCAAAAGTTATCGTTTGTTTTTCACCCAAAATCTCTCGATCCCAAGTCGTTCGATGACCCGGCGGAAACTGTTGTTCTTCTTCTTGTTGTTGTTCCATTCTCCGGCACCAATACGGTTCCGATCCGATCGGCCGAACCCGAATTTCGGTTCGGCACTTAAAAACCGATTCCGAATCGCATCGCCAACCAGCCGGCCGGTGGAAAGAACCGTGGAAAACCAGCGTCTGACCGCCGGCCACAAGGTGGAAAACGTTCGAAGGTCAACGAACGAACCCGCCGTGGCCGCCGCGTGCTCTATCGGCCACAGCTAAACACTTCCGCCGAAACCGGACTCCAAGAGACAGGAAAAGCTGTCCGAGAGAGAGAGAAGGAGCACCATAAAAAGCCCAACGTGCCTTGCTGGAGCGAGAACAAAATTGTGGAAATTGACCGATCGAATCAACAGCCGATCAAGAACAGATGGTGGTTGATCGGACGGAAAGCAGAAGGCGTAGAAGCGGTGAGGCTGGTGGTGGTGGTGCGAAGTTGATTAGAAAATTGCCCCAATCTGGCGGGATGCAGGAATCACGAATCATAACATTTAAAATGGTACTTCGTTCTAGCCACGCAGCGGCCGGGAGTCGGCTCTAAGAAACACGCCCGTCCAGGTGGTTCATTAAGCGGTGCCGAGGGGTGTTGAAATGTTTGATGCCATGGTTCTGCCCTCCTGCCAGATGCGTTATCTCTAGTTATCTAAGATGATACGAGCAACGCCTTCTTTCGTGAGTCTGTCCTAAACTCGACGCACGCATTTTATGTGAATGCGGAACGCCTTAAGGCTACGGCATAAAGAAAACCTCCTTTTCTAACATTTTCTCTGTTTTTAGTTTTTCCTGCGACTTCCTTCTATCGGTCTGTATGAATCGGTCTGTTATAAAAAGGATAATTATTTGTCCAAGTGGCGCGTCTACAGACCGTCTTCAGTAGCTTCAGTAACTTTTTTCCGCCTTTAAATGGAGCTGGTGATTAAAAGTTGATTAAACCGAACGCCACAGAAGGTGATGAAGAACAGCGCATTCCATCTGCCCCGGGCGCATTCGGACAGACGCGAATGCGGACACTCTGATCCCGTAACGATCACGCAACGATCACGCCCCGCTAAGTGACAGATGCATTCGTCTCGCGTTTTATCTGCCACTCCACGCGGTATCGCCCGCGCAAGATGAGCGCGCGCGCGTTCCATCAATGAAGCAAACGGTCGTCTGATACCCGTCTGGGACCCGTTTAAACCCGTCCATGCTGTACGCCTCCATTCCGGGCCATTCCGTTTTTCTGGCACGAAGCAGCAGCCCATCAGTCCGAAGGGCTATGATTTACAGCGCGGAACTGTGCCGTGGATGCCGGTTTGCTAATGGTCTGGAGCACGCCCCCTCCAGGAGCCCACCAGGAGACTGGCCGCCAGCTTAGACAATGTTGGGCACAGACCGCAGGCACCAGATTGCCGGGTGCTGTTCCTGCTGCGTCCTGCGCAAAATCTGTCTGCCATTTTTCCATTCCCTGCGAGTGGCAGTTTTATTGGTTTATTGGATAAGCGCACCACTCCCCCGCGAGAGATCACTGAACTGGTCTAAATTGTATTAATTTGTTGGGCGCAGCTCCCACGGCAGCTCCTCCGTCACGTTGACAGCCACGTTGAGTGCGATCGAGCTACCAATCACCGCGCATGCACCGTGCTTCATGCGATTAAAGCTTATTCTAGGGGCTTTAAAAGGGACTCCAATGATGGCGGCGGTGGTGGTGGCGGTGACGGCGTCGACCAACCGACAGGTCCGTGTGCAAGTACCGTTAGAAGTTCGCTAAATCTATGTCCACACACACACACACACACGTGTGCGCTCACAATGTTTCGAGGGGCAATGATCTCCGTGGCCGGTGGCACCGATAAGCATCGCACATGAACTTCCGGCTCGGGACGGTTAATGCCCGCACGTAGTCTATGGGCACTCCGGCCCTCACCCCGGGGTCAGTAATTGGTTCCGGAACGGCGAAAACCGGAAACCCATCGAGCGTCACATTCCATCACCATCGATTCGCGCCATTATCTAGTTCATTATTTGCGCAACAGGAACCCGAGAGGAGTCCCGCGCGGGCGCACGCGCGTTCCCGCGCGGACCTGCTATCAAAATCGCATTTGCGTGATCGATGCCGCCCGTCGCGGGGAAATGCATTGCATAACGAAACGGGACAGGCACCGGGAAAGCACCGGGCACTAAAAAGTAATCAAATCGCTGGATGAGTGATGCGCCGCCCAACCTGGAGAACGTTGGCCACAAAAGCCCGAGCACCGGGTGGGGTACACCCTATTCACCCTGATAAGGGGTGGCCGGTAGGGCAGGGTATGTTCTACCCTTCCCCCCCGCGGGCCTTTCGGAGCGAGGGTCGGCGCAATATGGTGAAATGTTGCCACGGTGGTGGCCCGTGTGGCGATCATTGACACCTGACGGCGGACTCTGGAGAGAATGCGTTCCGGCTGGCTGAGCGCAACCCAAACCACCGCCGGCCGGGGGGAGGGTGCACTATGGGTTCCACCCGGGCTTGACGGATAGCGGGTGCCGTGAGAGCTGGCGAGCGAAGATCAAACTCCACAATCCCGGATCGCGCGCTCCGCTTGGTTCCCACTATGGTCGACAGAACGCTCAAGCGATGGTCAAAATGGTTGGCCGGTCTTTTCAAACCTCTTGATTAATATTCAATGAACCGCGGGGCTTTGTTTGCAATTCCAAACCGATACCTTTCGAACGGCCCATTCATTGGACCGTTCGGACTTCAAGAGACTGGCCGCCAAACCGCCCGTGAAGATAATGGGCGACGTTTGCGCGAAAAACAAACACACCTTATCATCACGTACACAGTTTAGCGCCAAGGATCATTACGGCCCATGCCGAGCCGGTAGGCGAAGATCAAACAAGCTGCCAACAAAATGGCTTCGAAAGCGAAAAATAATTACTTGCGCTTGCGGCTTGCGTCATACACTTTGGGCCGGATCGGATCCGGCGCCGGCGTGGGCTTATAAATAAAACATTGAAGCATTCCCGGCATACGCCCGGCCGGTATCGATCGGCCGCCAGTGTTATCGCAATGGGCGTGAGTGACGTTACTTTGAAGCGCACTTTGGGGCGCGAACCACGGCCCTCGGGAGTTCTATTACCGGGCGCAGCCGTCCATGTCAGCCGCGGCCCGCTAATGAAGCCAGTGTTTTCCTTTTTGCCCACTTTTCCGACCGGCCCGGGCCCGGACCCGGGTGCACTAGGCCCACTGTCCAGCCAGCGGAGCACGGAGCGCGCGCGCACATATGGCTACTGGATCAGAAAGCGAAACACTGGAGCCATCAACGGGCCTGGCCGCGCCCGCAAGAAGAAGCCACCGAAGCCCGACGGAGATTGACGCGGGAGGGAAAACGAAAAACAAGCAAAGATCACCATTGTGTGAAATAATTCCTCCGCCTCGGCTCAAGCAAATAGAATAATAATCGGCGGCGGTGAAATAATAATTTCGAGCGAAGGTTTAATGAACGGTGCCCGCCGCTATGCGCATACGGCCCCGGTGGGAGGCCACCGCCGCCGGAGTGGTGCCGGGCTCCGGCCTCTCAGCTCGCGTAAGTACCTTGTAAAGGGCGGCAGACTCCACGCGGTGCGCAAATAAAGTTCTCTACCAACCGAACCGTCGGCAGGTGGCTCGGGAACCCGATGCTTCGTGCCATTCCAATCAACGCGCGAGCAACGCGCCTAGCAAGAGCTTCGAGTTCGAACGGTTTTTCGTGCGAAATCGAACGGGGAAAAGCTACTCCGCAGGTCATTCAGCCGAAAATCGGCATCAGGAGGTTCAAGGAATGCGATTCAATTGGAATGTTACTGAGGTGAAGTAGCCGGCCGGAGTGCTCTTGCGTTGCATCGCAGTCGAACGAGTCGAACATGTGGTTTTTGTCTGCGGGAGACATAATACTTGGCAAAACCCAGGAATGCCTTCACGTTTCAATCATAATACTTTTTGTAAGAGCTTTGATTCTTTTGCGGCAATTCGTTAAGTACTTTATTTGCTTAAGGACTTCAAAAACTATTTGCATTTGAGTGCACGAGGCTGAAAATGCGCTCAAAACATTCAAGAAAGAAACTCGCTGGTTTTCCGGATTTACTATAAATTTTAATCGTTTCTATCCCCATCATTACCAATACTGTGACATTTTGGTTAGCCTAATTTTAAATGTGGTCCGGACATCGCCAAAGTTCACCGAATCATGCTAGACGAGCCCTCAATTAATTGGGGGGGGCAGGGATAGCAGATGTTGCGCACATGTAAAACAAGTTTCTTTGTCATGAGTTGCGTTAAAACAAGTTTAGACATGAGCAAGCTGTCCGCTCGGTGACTGCCGCGTGTGCTCTCGTTAGACCGAAAACGTGTTCTCACACCTCAGCGGTTGCGATCGCCTGAAATCTACGAATTGAATTTTAAATTAGAATCGAATGGGAAGCTGAAACCAATCGAACGAAGGGCTCCGATTACCTTGGAAAGTGTCTCGCTCGACAGAATCAGACAGAAGTTGTAGCGTTTTTTTCCCAATTAGAAAGGTGGAGCATCGCATCCCGCAACTGTCCTCTCGGATGACGAGCGAGAAACGGGCATTGGCCACCATCAACGAACTGATGTTGTTAAGGGCTCAGCCTCGCTGTTTAGGTCGCCTGCACTCTCGCTTTACCTCTCGCACTCTTGCGGCCTGCCAGTGCGGGGGGCCACCCATGCACCGACACACCCTTTTCTCCCTTTTGCTATTTTCTCACGCATGCAATTAATTATGCATTTAATTTTCACTATCGTGACCCGCATCTGCCCGCGGTCCGCGGCTGCTGCCGGCGGCGGGAAAATTAGCACTTGAATTAAGCACGTGAAATAAAGTGAAAGAAGGGAAAAGCTCTCGGGCTGCAGCCCTCCGAACAGTGCTAGCAGGTTACTAGTGTGCCCCGAGCGAGCCCGGGGTGGCGCGAGCGCGAATTTCGAATTTTCCCCCAGAAAACTGTTCCATTTTCACCGCGCTCTTTTCGGCACCGGGCCGGGTCGGGACAGAAACCGCAAGATTCACGCCTCGCTCAGTCGGTCAGTGAAGCCAGCCGCGGCTGAGGGTTGCTGTTTTTGTTGTGGAAGACTGTGGACCGAAGGAGGGCCACCCAGCGGTGGTGGGTGACCCTCCCACAACGAGCAACATTAAACGCGTAAGTAAGCGATCGTTTGGGATGCGATGCGGCCCCCTCAGGGTGTAATTAGCTGAAGACCTCTGCTTAGGCGACCTCCGGCGGCCATTTCGTTTTTTTGGTTCGCTATGTGCATTATGAAAATTGTTTATGCTCCGGCCTAATTACTTCTGACCACAAAACTATTTCAACCAACCGGGAGAGGAAAACCTGGGCGAGCCACCCACCGTAACCTTTCCACGAGACAGATAGTTATTTCTATTTTTTTGCTTTTAATTTAAGGCTTCCCGCGAGATTTATTTCACGCCTTCTGGTGCCCCTTTTGCTTTCTACGGCGCACTTATCAGATCGCCGATCCGGGGCCGGAGTTTTTCCGGGGCAGACGTGGGGGGCACCAAACAAGGTACGCCACTTTCCGGCGACCATTCCCGTTAGCCGGGCACGGACAGTCCAACGTGGATCAATTATCTCCAGCAGAATATGCAATGCACAAAATCGGGAGTCACCGGGCACATCGGCCAGTTCCCGTGCAAAAGAGGGCTTCCAGGCAGTTCCTAGATCGGTTGTTTAGAATAGCGCAGGGTCATAATTCATTTCGTAGTTCGTTAAATCTCACACCGCGAGCTTCGGTTTTAATTAATAATACGAAAAACCACCCCCAGCGAGCGGATCACGTACCGTTGCCGGCGCGCGATTAGAAAATCATCCAGCCTCAACCCCTACCGGGACCGGGAGCGACCCACCAGAACCTGAAGTGACCAGCCGGTGAGCAACGCACCGGCGGTGATGGTGCGCTACCCTTTTCTAGGTTCGGTTCTGGACCGGTGCCGCGCACCATAATCCATAATTCATCCACCCCAGCAACGGGAATGTGACGGGGCCTGTGCCCGTGCCCAGCGCGTTCCGCTTGGCTGCGCATTCGCGGTGTGATCATGTTTAAAACATACACTACATGAGCGCGCGCGCGAAATATACGGCAACCGGCCAGCATAGAACCTGGCTGGCGGACCATGCGGGCCGCGCACAGCCAACTGACCAACTGGATGGTGGTGCCGTGAAGGTGTTTTGCTGTTCCTCGAATTTCCCGGAAAGGCTCCAGAAAGATGCAGTTTTTTTTACGACGTCATCCATTCGGTCATGTTATGGGCCCATGATAAATGTGCAACATGGCCAGCGGAAATTAATTTACCAAAACACCAAGAGCATGCGGCACGCGGCATGGTGACTACCGTAAGCCGAAGAACGCTCCGGAGCGCTTTCGCCGGCAACATGAGCTGAAACATGAGACTTCCACAGGCACCACGCGCACCAATTGATAAGATGCTCCGGACTTCGCGACTCCGACCACTTGACTCGATGGTCCATGACGACCGGGAGTTTGCTGATCGCGCCCGACTCACCCGCACAGCGAGCTGCACGCGAGAAATCGTCGGCATATCACTAAACGCCCTGCACTAAACGCCCTTAATTTTGCGGCTGCGACGGCAGCTTCCAACAGGTTTTTGGTGGGGCGTTGGCTCTAGATATCGGCCGGTCATCCATAAAATCCAGTTCAAACACATGCTCCTTTTGCTGGCTCGTGCATGACCTTAGCGGGGTTTCTGCTTCGGTAACCTTGGTTACCATTCGTTTCCGTCGCTTTTTTCTTGCGGTCACGATTTGTTTTTCTAATTCTCTTATGCTGCGGTTGTCTATTTCGCTTTTAAGTTCACTGTTCCACATTGTTGACGGCACCACGTGCCGCGGTAACGTAAGAACTCTTTCTTTTACTCTTGCTGCTTTTGCACGCCAATTTGTGGACCAGATTTGTCAACCGGTCAACTAGATCAGTTCAATGAATTTAACGGATTTGTTTGCCAATGGGGGTTCGTCGCCTCGAAATCGGTGCCCAAGTCTTTCGTACCGTATTTGAGTTTTAACGAAACAACGTTCTGCGCCGTCTAGTGGGGAACTTTTCGAAGAAAGCTGCAACCTGATCCACAGCACGAGCCGTCCAGCGGACGCCCCTTGAGCACTCGGGCCACACCCTACCTTCGGTAAGGACAATACCTTGGCGGGCAATCATCGGAGTTGGCGGCTTCTTCCCGGAACGGTCTTGCTACCGACGGTTGCTCACCGCTGGGGTCACCGCAGTGCGATCGCGTCCTAACCCCACACACGTGCCCACGGACCCGTGGCACCTGTACCCTCTATAGAAATTACATAATTCATAGGTGCTATCCAATAATTGCGGAACGTTAAAGAGCTCCTCCCGTTTTAAATACCGCAGGTTCGCCAGTAATTACGCAGTGCCCCCCCGTCGCTACGTCTAATGTTGGCCGGTGCCTGCCGGTGGCGTGCGTCGCCTCCACCTGTCCTGGGCCGCTCCCTGGGCTGGCAGCGCTGTGTGTACCTTGACCATACGGGGCGCCCGCTTTGTTCCCAAACTCTATATGTAACCTTCTTTTCTTTCTGCGCCGAACGCCGTTTTCAATGCAAAACCCGGGACCTGGCCCCAAACATCGTGGGCCGGTCCGGGGCCAAGGTTGCGGCGCAATGTTTCACGCGCGCGTATTGTTATTGTCTATATTTGACCGGTCCGGATCCTTTGTGAGCGCGCGCGCGCGCGTGTGTTATGTTTTGATGTTTGCATTATTACATTTTCTTCGCCAGCACCGTTAGGCTCGTCTGCGTCTACAAGTGGCCTGTCGGTTGGCTTCACTCAGGAACTCAGGGTCGACCCGACCCAGAATTAGGCGACCAGTGCATGGCCAATCGTGTACCGCACTTATCATCGCAAGCGACAGGCGGAGCATAATGAACTTTTCAAAATATGTAAGCAACGATGAAAAATGCCGCCCGTCCCGCCGACCGACGCGTAAGCGCGCGGCGCGGAAGTGAGAATGTGGCTCAGAGCTTCTGTCGACGACGAGAAGGGAAGGCAATGCGTTGCTGCTGCTCCAATCAACGCTCAGGACAACATAATTATACCGGAGTGAAGTGGAAATTCCGGCACCAACCAACTACGGCACTCCGGGAGAACTCATCCTAGTTCGTGACTAATTAAATGGACCTCACACCGCAACGCGACACCACAGTCCGATAGAACACGCTGTTTCACGACTGTCGACCGGACCCGAAACTTCTGTTTCTACCATCGCAGATCGGCCGACAATTAGAGGCCCATTAAAGAGTGGTGATCGACAAAAAACGATCGTAGAACAAATTTCAATTAAAACCAACCAACAGAACCGGCGCGGATCGAGTGTCCCAAACGGGCCCCTCCGCGGGTGGTGTGCGGTGAAGCAAACCCCGCTTCGGAACTATTGCTAAATAATGCCATCAAGGTCCGGTAATGGCCGGACGCCACGGAACGGATCACCCACCACGTACACCCACTGTCGTCGTCGATGAGGGACCACCACTTGCCGAGTACGTCACACAGTTCCGCTCCATTTCAGCGGTCACAGCGCCTCAACCGCAGCGCAGCTCATTAAAGAGCCGGACCGTGGCCCACAGAACACGTTTCGCATTCCTTCGCGGCGCTTATTTACGAGCTGCTAATGGCGCCCCGGGCGCCCCGAAACGCCCGAAGATGGGTGGCTGCGGTCACTGTGCCTTCAGTCGCACTGTTTGCCCGCACTAATTGAGGGATGCGAAAATGAATTAGTCTTGGCCGACAGGAGACTTAAGTTCCCTTTTTACCACTGCGTCCTCCGTAAGCCAGGCCCGTGCCGTGCCGCACGAGCTTATTAACAAGAAACGCGAAGAAAAAACGTGTGTACTCGGTGCGATCTTCCCGCTTCCCGATCAATATCAGGATCTTCGATCAGGAAAAAAACCTTGAGCCACTGGATGGTTTTATCCCTTATTTGAATATTCACCGTCGACCGATTTGCGCTGCCTACTTTGCCGACAGCATAAAAAGGCTGTCAGCATAAACCGTTAAGAAGCCCCTCTAGCGCTTCGGGGCGCTAAAAACGACACCTTCCGATCGACCCCGAGCGGGCGCGGGCGGACCACCACCCGACAGGCGTCCGAAAAAGTGGCAACTTCACTCCCCTCGCCGATTGCCGTGCGTGCGCGGGTGAGCTGACGATAAGCCGGTAATTATTAAAATATAATGAAGTAATTCTTCACGCTCCAAATATTGCACAATTCAAATAGTGCGGGCCGGCGACCGGCTGGATTGGTTTCGTGGATTAAATAGCTTTTTCCTTTGCTTCAGCACCAGCACTCGCTTGTTAGCCCCCGGAGTGCCTCGAAGGGAGGTGAGAGCAAGCGCACATCAATGTAACGAGCAGCGTCACTTTGGCTCACAGCGATGCGCGAAATCATACGCAACGCGCCACAAAGTGGCCGATGGCTGGCTCCGAACGCGGGCTCCGATTTCTCGACCCAAACGATGAAGTTGTTGCGTTGTAGCGCGGTTGTGCCAGCAAACAGTGATGCCACTGGCGATCTGCTTCAAACAAGCCCTCCTTTGGCGGGCCATATCGACTAATGACGTGCGCACGAGACGGAAGTGCCGGTGCCGTACCGGCCGCGGCGCAGAAACAAAACCAATAACCAATCTCGGACGCGCTCGCGGCGCCCCCGGCGAGTGTTATGTTGGAATGTTGCTTTAATCGCGGGCCCACAGTGGGCGCGACCATTGGGCGGACAGATGAACAAACAGGGATGATGCGCAAACACACGCAACGAGCGTGATGAGTTTCTGTGTCGTTTTAATTGTGCAGCATCAACAAGCGCGCGGCCAGCGCAACATAAAAAGAACTCGCGCAGCACGCCAAATACGCATTTCATTCTCGCCAACGGACCACCAATCATAACGCCGAGTGCAAAAGTGTTACACTCGGTGGTGGTTTAATTAGCTCCGTGGCTCCGATGGGTCGGTAATGAGTGGGGCCTAGAAAGCCATCCCCGCATTGTTGGCCGGCTGATGCATCCAATTAGGCCGCCCGCGATTTGAATAAATATTACAAAATTAATATGTGGCACACTCGATACACCCGTAGGGTCACCGCAGCAATGACGGCAATGCAATGTAACGGAGAAAAACTTCTACAATTTGAGTGGTTTTCTGTTTTCGAAGCAAGCAAAAGTGCATTCATAAACACCAAAGTGGTACGCTGATAACGTTTTATCCAATTAAAACCCCGCACTGCACGTCACAAGAAACGATCGAGATCACTCAGTCCCTGGAAACACTTACTTTTACTTACTTACTTATTCCCGTAATTACGCCTGATCTTGATTTTTGCTTTCGTCCTGCCGTCTCAAAACGTAAATAAACATTAAATCACCCCATTCGTATGCAAAGTATTTCCTTTCACTAGACGCGCCTCACGCGCTCGGTCAAATCGATCCGTTTTCGATTGAGCCATTAAACGGCCGGCGTCGAGGCCGGACTTTCTTTCGGTCGCCCGATCGATCCGATCTGGTTTGACTAATTTATCTCCGGACCGGATCGGGGTTCGGGTAAATTGAAAGTTTATCCACCAAACATTGGTTGCAAGCAACCGGTACCGTAATTTGTGACCCAGTGTGACGGTAATGCGAATGCGAAAGAAAGGTAATGTTCAACTTTGATTTACGCCGATGAAGTACACGCTTCAAAGTGGAGTTTTTGAAATTTCCATTTCAACTTCAAACCAGCTCACTTGTAGTTATTATTTATTAATATTGATTCAGTACAATTACACGAGCCGTTAGGCTTATTGGACAAGCCCAGGACAAGGATAGGAAGTCCCGCAGCAAGCCGACATTGAACAAATCCAAGTCTTCCAAAAGATTTAAGTCGGGTGCGATAAGAATAACGGAACTAACTATGATCTGTTCACTGTCTGTGATCAAGCAGTCAAGGAGCACCAGACAACACTGGCGTACCCTGATGGACCCGACTCTTGTGAAGTGCCTTAATGACAAGGTCACGGAAGTCCACAGACATCCTGCATTTGGTCATCAATTCCGTCGAATATTTTAAACATGTTGTGTTAAAGATTTGTTGTGCCAATCATATAAAACAATGAACAAATCTCACTCTGCAAAGGGTCCAGTAAAAAGTCGTTGTTGATGTTGTAACCAACGAAACGGTGTTCACAACAATGTAATTAAGCTTATGATTTACAGTACGCTTTCGTCCAGCCCAATCCAGTTCCTACGTGTTGCGTCACATCGTTGTCAAGCCCTACGGAGGGCTTTCAAAACATTCCAAATAAATCAAACTTCTCGAAGAACAATACGTGAGAAAGGGGCGACTTTCACGACGAACGTTCGGGCTCGAGACCAAACAAACAACCAACTTCCGCTTGTCGTCGGGGTAACCAAAACGAGCCCCATGAAACCGTAACATTTATGCTCGAGCACTTTCTAGCGATTTCGTGGATCGTGAAAATATTCCTTCCAATCAAAATACCACAAACGGATATCGGAACTAGTTTCGCCCGAAAATAGAGATCTCAAAGTCGCAGCTTTCAATGGCAGCGCCCGTCGCAGAAGCAAGACATCGCCGGCGACGGCAGCGACAGCGCCCGCGATCACCAATTGATCATCTTCGGTTTATGTGTGAACAATTATGGTCACGACTCGCGGCTCATCGTCATCGAACGAAAAGTGAAAACTTTGCGAGCCTGGCTTCGCGAAGGGATGATCCCGGGCCACCCGGGCGGTGGGTGCAAATTCTGCACCGATCACCGATTTCGCACACCTTCACACTTCGGTCCCTCTCGCTCCCTGTCTCCAAAGCCAACATCAAAGGAACGATAGAAAACATGGCACGGCATAAGTCACGGTACGCGACACCGCCTCCCCCCGAAGATGGATGGAAAAAGAAAATAAGCATAAAGTACACGCTACTCTAAGCTTCGGTCGGTCGGCCACTATTACGTCCCCGCACAGGTCGTTTTGAAAAGTGTAACAAAATGTCAGTCACAGACACTGGCCTCAGGAAGCCGAGGGCCGGATCTCGGAAAGGGCATCTCGGAAAGGGTCTCGGCGTCACAGACGGCAGCTAGGGTAGGGTTTGGTTGAAGCAGACGAGGTTTGTAATTTCATATCGTTTCCACTCACCTCTCAACGGCCTCACAGCGGCTGCAACCGTCCAACTAATTACTGCATTGTATTCTAAGTTTGCTCGATACGACACACGCACCGCTGGTCGCCCGCACCCTTGAGGCACGGCCGTGGTCGAAGACCACGAAGAGGGTGGCGCAGAAGTTCTCACTAAGCACCACCAACACCGGATCACTGGCGAGTCTTGCCAAAGGGCTCCACAGTCGGCTTTTCCTTTCGCTTTCTCCAACACGCCAGCTCGTCTGCAATCTTTGCACGGCTTTTCCTTTCTGTTTTTCTTTTTTCCAGTGGGTTCGAGGGAGGAAAACGGCACCCCCCGAGAAGGTGGCCAGAAGTTACAGTGAGAACATCGGCACACCACACATCACACGCATTCCGACAATCCGGCCTGGGAAGCTATGCCGTTGCAAATGAAACCGAAACCGGTGCACTTCTGTCTCACTCACTGCACTTGCGTGCTGCGCTCTCTGTTCTGCCTCCGGCCCCCTGGCGGTTGGTATCATGCGGACGGCAGGCACCTGATTATGATCTCTTCAAACATCGTCACAGTTTCAGCCAGTCCACTTCAGCCAGATTCGCACGGCCATTCCTTCGGCCACGGGATCCCGATGACCAAAAACACGATGCGCTGCACTCACGAACTGCCTAACACTGCCGCCGTAGCCGACTGTTTATTTTTGGCGAAACTTTTACACCAGATGGAGAAATTTCGGTTGGCGCCTACTTCACCTTTTTGATTTTCAAATTAACTCACGAACTTTGTGACGAATCGGTTTTCGCTGTTCCGGATTTCGCTTTCGCTCCGTCGCGAAATCACCCACGAAAAGGCACGGCGCCGGCTTGTTCCGGCGCTAATTATGTTCACGGAGTGCAGTGGGTGCAGAGGGAAAGGCCGGAACCGACGGGCAACGAGGGGAAAAACAGACACCCAAAAGTAAAGCACACCAAACACCACGATCTGCACGAGCGCCGGCGAATTGGCGAACGGAACGACGGCGCGCGGCGATCACGACCAACACGTCCGGTCCGGAACTTCTTGAGCAGCAGTAGGAAGCAGGAGCAGTAACAGCAGCAGCAGCAGCAGGAGCAGCAGAAAAAGCAAAAAAGTCCGTCAAGGCCGCTGGTCGAACGGCGAATGCAGACGCTTGCGCCAAGACGACACCGAAGAAGGTATAGCGCGAGAGCGCGCGCGCGCACATCGTCCGCCGGTTGCTGGTAGCCGCCCGTCAGCCAGCCAGCCAGCCTAGTGACCCCCCGGCTGCGGAAGAAAGAGGGCAACGGAGCGAAGGCGCAAGTCCGTCGGCAAGACAGGGCAAGCGCGACAGCGTGAGCACTTGATCGCGAGCCGAGCCAGCCTCACGGTGGGTGAGATTTGAGGTGAAGAAGGTACCGCGCGCACAAGAAACTGGGCAATGATTTCTCATTTCTCCGCGCGCTCTTCGCACTTCACTTCGCACTCACTGCGATCGGTCGCGGCCGCAGGTGAGCCGACAGCAAGCTTCGCACGGCGTGAGAAGCATTTTATTCGAAAGACGAAAGACTTCAACGGCCGATAAGACGGAACGATACCGGGGAATCAGTGAATTACTTCCCTGGGCGATGACTTCCTTATCAGTAGCTTACTCGTTTTCCCGCTCAGGACCTGTGGAATCTATTCTTACGATTAGATTGATTGGCAAAGCGTTTCAGCTACTTGTAATGCGAGTAATATTAAATTTCGAGTATAAGCGACGAACCTCCGTTTGGGTGCCGGTTTGGGACCACAATGTGTTTGCCAGTCGCTAGTTTTAGGAAACTTTCGCAAACTAAGCCCAAGAGAAGGCCCAGTTGCGTTGTCTATTTACAGTCGCTTAAAACTCGGGCCTTTTTTATCGCGCATCGTACCACACGTTGGGCGGTTTGACGCCTTCCGCGAGTTAGATGCGGGCCGCGCTTAAGACACTCACGAGTTCCACTCACAGTGGGCAGCGATATTTGAGTAGTCGAAGAAAAGAAAAGCACCACTAGATACACCGACGATGGTGTCTCCGTTGCGCCTGGAACGGAACGGAAGGAAAGAAATAAAGAAAGCAATTTGAAGTGATTTAATTCATCCAAGCCATTATGCAACGTGATAACGACATAACGCCTTCCATTGATGGACGATGATGCTGTATGATTATTTCGGTGGAAAACACGGTTCGATTTCGGCGTTCGAATTTGACATTTGAATATAAACACATCTCAATTTTATTGATTGCTCAGGATGTGGAGATAGATTTGGGAAATATTTTGACATAATAAAGTATGCGTATCGCGTAGATTTGCCAATACAAGTGTGATTCAAAGGCACCTTCACCAAAAGTATGTCTAATGATCATAGTAAACACTGCCTCAGCTGCTTCGTTTTTTGCACACTCTCGAATTCCACACCGTAGAAGAAAATGGAAGACAAAAGTGGCTCAACCGTGCGTAGATTACTTCTCTTCGATCTTCTCCTGCGGCGCATAGTTCACATTGCGCAGACAGGCGAAGGTATTTTTCAACGTCCGCCACATCATTGCGTTCCCTCATTACTTCCCGGCGCAGGAAAGGTGAGGCTAATCTACGCAGCGCCCCAGCTCGCTGTAATCCGTCGGAAACAGTCGTCTGTATTTAATAACACACTCGCCAGCAACAGAACCGAAACACCGTGAGTCAAAACAATGGGAAAAGCGCGAACGCGAACAACACTTTCGTGGGTTCAAATCTAACGACCCGCGAGTGCCAGAATCGGTTGCCGCGACGGTAAGGTAAGGGAACCATTTTCATTGGCAGCGGGCCTTTTTCGGAGAGGAACTAATAGCCTCTTTTTTAATTGGCAAACGGCGTACGAGATCGCAACTAAAAAGGAAGCAGTCAGAGAACTTGCGTCATACGTCATGTAATCATTTTGAGGGGGCCTAATCTCTAAATTTGCATCCACAACTCGTGCTACAGTCTCAATTGGATCGATATGCTTTCCGCTTGAGTTACGCCACGGACTCTTATAGAAACTCAGACTCGAAGGTGCTAAAATTACAGCGACGCGGACATCCGTTTTCGTGTTCTATAATTCCGGTTATGCTGTTGGGCCAAGACTGAGCCACCGGCTTGGTCCACTTCAAGGTGGACCGGTCTCTAATTATGTCATCATTGCCTTTGTACACGCAACCTACCCGTTCTGGGCCACCGTTACCGAACCGAAATCGAGTTATTTCATTGGCTTAACGGGAAAATCTAGCGCACAGAGGAAAACCCGCCGGGTGCAAGAGGGGCCGTTCCTTCTCCCACTAACAGTGGGAGGACCACCCTTCGTTCGGCCTGCGATCAAATCCTGTGCCGTTCCTGCACTCGCCACCGAACGCATGCATGGCCCACTAAAATGAAAACAGGAAATTCGAAACCTGGAAAACCGATTCCACCCATCCTACGAGCGGACCGCGTGTACGCGATGTCCAACCGGCAAATTTATATGCATGTCCGTCCGCATTTTTTTCACTCCTCCACTCTATCGTTTCCAGCGTCCGTTTTACAGCGCCACAGTTTTCTATTTTCCCCTGCGCCGTGCATTGCAAAGGGGGGCTGCTTCTGAGCACAACCTGAAAACAGGAAACAGGTTTTTGAACGAGATTTGAAAATGTAGGAGCACTGCGTGCGGAATGTCAGCTGCATCTTCAGCTGCGGCACCTTCTCCCGGGGATGCAAACGAGGTGCACAAGTTTGACATAACACACAAACCGTTAACCTTATCTCGGCTTATCTGCATCAGGCTACAGCTCACTAATCACAGTACTCGAAGGACTCGAACAGCTAGGTCAATCGCTGGTCATCACGTGATCAAACCCAAAACCTTTTTTATGAACTTTCTTTTTTAATGGAAATGGTAATCTTTGTTTTTCATTAGTAATTAAAGTACACACAAGCTACTAAATAACTAATAATTAGGAAGCATCAAGAAATCTTGGATGCTTTTTGTAAACTAAGTGTAACAGAGTATTGAGATCCTAAATGATAGATTCTTTTTCACTGTGTTAGCTACAATCTTGGCATTGGCATATAATTTTGGTAGTTGTATTGATTATTCAAAAATAAAGGCATGCAGATAAAGCATAACGAAAAAACTACCAACATCTCGGTCACTCAGTAAGTAAGACCGGGCATCGATTATGTTGACATTTCAAACCTAGTCTAGTCAAAAGGTTCAATTATTGTCTGCGAAATTAATGGGCCCACCTTATTGCGCTTCTCTCAACGCGCAGTAATTAAATTGCGCAAACTAACTGACCACGGCAGGTGGGGATCAAATTTTCGTGCCGCACTTGGGCGCAACCGTAAACAAGCCACTGGCCAAAGAAACGTCACAGCATCACTCTATGTTTGCCGTTACCCATATCTGTCACCCGCCCGGCATTATCGCCCATCTCACGCCGTACTGTGCTGAACTATGGTAACCCTGCCATCCTGCCGTCGGTCACCGTTTCCAAAGAAATGCAAAAAAGGAATCTCGACTGTCACATAATGACTTTATGTGGAAATGAGACCAACGCAATGCCACCGAACTCCGGCGGGATTCCCTACCCTCCTGTACGTCACCATTTTCCCGATGCTACCGCCCGCAGCCCGGCCTCGGATCGGTGTACGGCCAGTGAAAAACACTTGCCTACCCGTCGACGATGGTCTTAGACTGCGGCGGTGGACAATTGAAGAAATCGAAAACTTTATAAATATTTCATTGCGCGCGTTGCGCGTGAGGGTTGCCCAAGACCGCCGCAATAGGGTCGCAAAGATGGCCCAAAGGGGTGCCGGAGTTTCCCTTCTTCAAATGAATAAAAATGATCCAACCTGTGGACGCGCACGCGCTCGTAATACATTCAATGAGCAATCAGCGTAATTTATTGCATCCCCTGGGAACGCACCACGCCAAAAACGGGGTGACTTGCGCAAGATGGTCACGCAGTCCGGTGTCCAGCCCGGTAGAGATGATCATGCGTAGCTTAGCATCGGTGCTGGAATAGGTAAATGATGTCTCATGCTCTTCTCACAATTCCCCGATGGATAAAGCAAACACAATTTTGGTTCTGTTGCTTCTAAGCGTTCGTTTCCTCGATCGCTCAGTGCTCAGCGCGGATCAGGGTAATTGAACGGACCGCCGAGAAGACGGACAGCCGATCGGATCGGTGGGAAAACGTACACGAGCATAAGCATCTTCCACACGGCGGTACGTTATGGTGCGCTGAAGACAGCATTGAAAATTTATGAGATTTTCTCATTGTTTCAGGTGCGTGTCCCGTGTCCACTGGCCCCTTGCGTTTGACAGACAAATACATTTCGGTGACAACCACCTCTTTCTCTGGCCAGGGCCGGTCCAATCAGGGCCTCAAATGTTGGGGAAATGTTGTGAAACAGCTCTTATCTGATCGGGCACCAAGTGAAACGCTGCTCCAAATTTGATAAACGCATTCAGGTCTTGAAAAGGGGTTTGAAACAATGTTTCGAAATGAGTTTAACTATACATTCGCCTTTAAACGACCACGGTGAACTGGCAAACTAGTTTACTTTTACTCGGAACATCTTTATCTACGCGCAACCGCGGACGTGTTCCGCGCTCACAACGTGGGCTAATTAACGGTTAACAGTGAAGAGATTAGGAGCCCGCATCCGGGACCGGAAAGCTGATCATCCCGAACTACTGCTGCCCACTTGCTTGCCGGACTATGCAAATATCTAGCCGCCCGGAAAGCCAAGTCCAGCTCGGTTACGATAAAAACAGACCCATCCCGTATTGAATGTATTTGGGCTGAGCGCAGTCGGCGCGAACTGAACTGGAGTCACTTGTGCTATTTTATGTCTGCACTTGGCGAGCGCGAATCCCGTCGAACGAGATTTTCCACTTTGGCCCCCTTTCGACGTTTGGCCGGGCACGACGTTATTAAACACACATTACGCTCGTTTATTATACACCACGGTCGAGGTGCGTTTGCGCCGCAACCTGAGCCGTTTTGGGTGAGCGGCGTGGTACACATGATTTATTCACTAACAGCAGGGTCGCGCCCGGTGGAAAACATGGCCCCGTTGGCGCTGGCCCAGCGCCAACGCACCGAAGGATGCGTTCTGGGTTTCGTGGATCTGGCTTTCGATGAAGTGGTTCGAAACTTCGCGAAACACAACGCGTTAGGACCCGCGGGGCCAGCCGGCGGATGGTGGGTCAGGTGGGTCCGGTGTAAATGATGATGCAAAGAAAACTTCATGACCGATACATGGCTTAAGAGGCGTTATTCATGGCACTCCCTTTGGACGTATTAGAGTACCTTTGGCTTTGAACTGGCTTGAAGAAATAATGCAAAATGGTGACTTTCCTTGTAAATTATGCGTCTCAAGGATTCGTTGCGAGAAAAGACGAACGGAATTCCAGAGTAGTGCCTCTACTACTGTTATTACAATGCAAGTAATTGGTTCTGCTTTTTACCATAAATGTAGTAGGTCCGATACTTAGCATAAAACATGAAAAAAGTGAACCCGTTGTCAAAACCCCCATTTTTCACGTTGATTTATCAATACCATCAATGCATGCATTATGCATTTGTGTTTATTGGCCATGACCCCAGGCGAGCCGAGTCTCGATGACGTCAGCGAGGCGGTACGTTTTGCAAAGCTTGTATTTGAATTATCCGCGGTCTATTCCGTTAATTTGACGTACAGAACAAACAACTTTCGTTGGAGATCTTAACGGCCGCGCATTGTGGTGCCGTGAAACTATGTCGGTGTTGAAAAAACCTGGGTGCAAAAACCGTCGGAAAACGATCGGAATTCACGGACGAGACCAGGTCAAATCTTCGGGACCACCCCGAACCGAGAAAAGTGTGCGTTAATCAGGCGCGCGTGCGTGTGTGTGCGTGTTTGCCGACCACCGGCGATTCCGTTCCAGAAAAACCCCGAAAGCTCCCCCCGGGCCCGCCGGCGGCTTCCGGTCCGGTGATGAGTTTTCGGGCCCGGAGCTGTGGTGTACATTTTAACACCCGTGATTGATGATACCGTTGGTAATGGTGCACCTACATACTCTCTAATGAACTTTTTTGCTCCTTCTTCTCGAATCAGCAAAAGTGTTGGCGCCGTTTTTTATTGGGGTTGAGGCCGTCGGTAAAGATCCCTCCCCAATGGGCCTCGTCTTGTTACAGGAAGTATGTTTCCAGTGAAGTTGGGTTGCGATTTTTTCAATTCGTTGCTTTATGCTCTACTTCGATATGCTTTTAGGGCAATTCGGCGCACCGGTCTTTGTTGGAACATGCAAAACATTAGGCCCACTATTGTGAGCCTGTGAGCAGATATCCTTTTATTTGGCACATTTCAATGCGCGTCAGCGTATCGTGAAATGATTTGCAAATAACGCAATCCCTCCACGCCCGGGAAGTGCCAGCCTGTTGACCTTCGACGGTTCTAAAAGCCGCAAAAATGTCTTTGACCCCGTGACGGGGGTTTACAGTTTTATGTAAAGCCAATCAAATCGTTTAGAGCAATTTTTGCCCAACTTTGTCACCGAATTCGCGACTTCATCCTGATCTTAGATAAGCGCTCTTTTATGGCACATCCAGGCCCGGCACTACTCCCGGGTCTATTTAACACTTCGGGGTCCGCGGTCTATGATTAGTTACCCCATTTTGTCAAACTCCCCATTTGTTACGTGCTCTTTTGACGCGCTCTTTAGCCAAATAAATCATTCGCGGGTTCAGGGTTTGTATATCAATTCAAGCGTTTGTCCGTTTGAAGCACAGCCCTTTGGAAATGCAAATCACCCGACGGCCATTGTACTCGTTCGGTAGCCACCTGTGTTTTTCGGCCACCAAGTGGCCGACCGGGCCTCCGGGGCCATTGGACGGTGGATTTTATTGCTCCGGTCGTGAAACCTCGCTCCGAATCCCGGGCTGTCGGTGACCAGCTTCACGTTCATCGTGACAAACCGCGGATGAACGGACTCCCCACGGCGGATGACCTTCGCACCTGACTGCTTGCCGCATAGAAAAATGGGCAGCGGGGCGGGCCGGTACATAAAAATTACCACCAGAAAAGGTGACCCGGCGTGAAGGTGTCCGTTGCGAATATTCGCCCCCAACGGCCGAACTAATGCAGCCCTCGCGATTGATAGCGATCAATGCGTGGAACCACAGTTTGGAAAACCCTCAAAATGGCCCCCAAGTACGACGAATTCGGCAGGGAACTGGGGGGTGGCGGTTGGCCTCCAGTCCGTGGCCGGTCCACATCCGCCGGGCGATGGTGCTGCTGGCCGTCAGCGAGTCAGAATACATTAATGCCCTCGACTAGCCCTCGACGGTGTCTGGCGCCTGAACTTTTGCAGCCTGCCGGTGATCTTGCTCCACATTCCTGATTGATCTCATTTTAATGGGCACCTTCGAAGAAAAGCGCTTAGCCCTGGTCGTGCGCCGTTTGACATCGAAATTAATGCAACGATCACGTGAAAACATACAAACAGTCAGCAAAGCGAAAACATAAAAACAAAGCCTGGCCCACAAGACCAGGATCTCTTTGGCGACCTGGAATAAGTTATCAAATTGGCATTATCTACAATGTCTGACCTGTCCTCGGGAGGCCGATCCTGTGCCCCTCGGAGCCGAGCACCGAACGGACTCGCGCCTAATCTTATCGGAATCGCGTACCAATCTATTTTCCAATTCTCATTTCCATCGACCCATTCCTGGGCTCACTTGGGCGATGATCACAATCGTACGTTGAACATCAACTAGATTCGATTGGCAACAGATTTATAGCCTGTCGCCGATCACCCATTTCTCGGCTCGGCTCTTGTTGAGATCCGGCAAAAAGCAGGGGGCCCGTCGCTGCCCGATCCTTCCGGGAGGACTGCAATGGGCCGGGAGGGTCCCTCAGGAATGCTAATTAAATTCTTGCCGCTTGCAGCAGCACCATGCTCAACAACCGTGCACTGCTAGCTTGTAGCAAACACACTTCCTGCGTGCCGAGCTCGTGTTGCTTCAGGATAGGTAATCAATGTGGCTGGGCAGGTTCTTTCTGCGCAGAACTGCAATCCACAATGATGCCCGAGGAGGCCCACCGCCAAGTGCACGGCTAGAACAGGTTTACTTGGTGTGCGCCGTGGGCACTGGCAGGTCGCATCAAACCGGCAGGATTGCTTTATTATGCTTTTCTTTGCGTTGTTGACAGATGTCCAACTGTGTTTACTCAAACTGTTTTGCAATTGAAGGTTACTTTTTTCATATGCTTTACATTTTATGTGATGGCATTTCGGTTCATCCTGCTGTTTATGTGACCGTCCAGGTACTACACTGCCTATCATGTTGTTATTGGGTTTCTCTGGTTCAACAAACTTTTAAGCAGAAACAAAGTAAAACATTGTATAAAATGAAAAAAATCCTTGGGATATTTGTGGTCGTGGTCGTTTCGATGATCACAAGTAACTAGGTAACGGTTATTGTTTAAAAGGACAGATTTTTTCTCTTCTGCTCATGTAAGCATGATTACGTCTCAGTTTTTTTTATAAAGAAAGCGTTGTTTTGGACCCTTTAGAACCCTTTCGTCTATATATTTATTATTATTAAGTCATATATTTTATTTGGAAGACAAAGATAAAATAAATTGGAACCAAAGCAATTATTGTATGAAACACCAATTTAAATTTCTTTGACAATTATGTTAAGAAAGCATATGAAAATTGTTTATTCCAGAAATAGTGCCTCAAATAGTGGACCTCAAACTCTGAAATCACTTTTTGTCTGTTCGCAAAATCGCTTCGCAATGTTCCTGGCCAACGACTGCCGCTGATGCTGCGTTCGCCGTTAAACGCCATTCTTTGTGCGCAGGTTTTTCTCTCGCTTTCATCCATCGCACGGTAGCATCGGGTCGGTGGTGGTGACTCGGAGCATAGTGTCCCACAGGCGTCTGTGAACATATATTCTGCATCGTGCCCTCGCGAGAACGCGTCGCCCACACGCAGCTTTCCAGCTTTCCGGATGTGCACAACAAAAGCGCTTCCGCTTTTCCAGCCATCACCGCCCTCCCCACGTGAGCCGTCTCTTTCTGGCCCGGGCAGATCGAAAGCGCATTTCCATTTCATCACCTCGGCCACCCTCTGACCCTCCGAGGGAGCACCCGTGGGGTGAAGTGTTGACGAGCGGGTCGCCGTTGGTCAGCGAAGCGTTTAACTTGGCGCGATGGATGACAATTGATCATATGAGATCACCCACACACACAGCGGACGATCACGCACACACACACACACACACCAGCACATAATGCATTCTTTTCTCTGTCGCACGGAACAGAGAATATGTTAAACCCGTCATAGTCGGGGCATGCTAAAAAAGCCAATGGTCAAACTTTTTCTCGAACTCTTTCGCTCTTGCGCGCCGGCGAACTTAATTAGCCTGGTCCGTGGGGACCAAAATGGGGACATTATAGGCAGAATATTCTCCAGTTTCGTACTCAGTACTTTACGAGATCTCGCTGCGAACGGTTTTCAGCCCGAAAGCTGCCTCGGTGATCAGGCTCATCATCGGTGCGGGTGTGATTGAATGCTCAACCGTTGCACAACCTATGCCGCCTGCGAAGGCTTGCATAACCTGACGCGGCCCCCGAAAATCGTCACTGCCAAACGCGTGTTCTGCTGCTAAGAATATGGTCCAACCACGGCTACGGTGCCACGTGAGGTTATTGTGTAGTGAAGCGATATTTTATGATTTTTGGTAGTGAAAAGTTCTCTCGTTGTCTCGGCACAGTTTTTGCAAACGATCGAAATTAGTGCGAACGTTTGAAGTGCCAGCCGACCCGACGAAGTGACGATTGTGGCAAGGAATTGTGAAAGTGGTGGGAAAACTGTAACGATCCTTTTACTGGCGATCGGAAGTTGCATTGTGAATATTGGATTCAGGAGCAAGTGAAACTTTTTGCAGGTGAGAAAAATGTTGTTACAGTTTCCCAAAGTCTATTTTCCGAAAACGCCCATCTTTATGCTGATCTAATGCAATAACCAGGATAAACTATTAGTTCGAGTACACTGTCTTAAGCTCGAACTTTTCAGAAACTTTTTAACATAAGGCTCTTATTTAAAGCTTGAGATTATCTACTTTCTTCATAAGTGGGTGCGTTAATACATGACCAGTTATATGTTTAAGCTTAATAAAAAATCAAATTATTATGTAGATGCTTCGCAGCAAATAGAAACTATGGAATTTCTCTTGGATATGAAATCGTAATGCTAATAAGTGATTTTCATTACCTCGTTGTATGACATTGCTTATTTTGTGTTAAGTTTTATTGGTGTAAACTTTAATCAGAACAATTTTGTGTATCCACACAGTCAAATTCACAGGGCCATTTTGGGTATGAGAATATCAATATATTTTTAGCTTCGACAATGAAAATTAAACAAACCTTTTTAGGTAGATTGAAAACATTCAAGCTGCAGTTACAGATTGTTGGAGTGGTTAGACCAATCATCTGTTGTAGACAATTTGATTTTTGAGATTTGGGTACATTCTGTTTTGGTAAAAATCATATAACTTTGTATATGCTTCAAGCAAATAAAAATGCCTGTTATAGTGGTGAGGCAAACCAGCAATGTAGAAACGAGTTCTATCCTAAACAATACCCATAGACCTTGACGCGCTGGCCCTCGAATTCCTGGTCCGGTACGTGCCACACATGCGGCGCAATAATGGCTCGAAAATGAAATCATTAAAAATCTATTCAACGCAGATTTCTCCGCGCTGAACAACATCACCTCATTGTATCTGACAGCGAGCCTCAAACTGGAACCCGCGTCATAACGAAGCGGTGGTCGATTGTTTATTCAAGCGCTACGCCACGTGTCAATTTTCCTAGACCGAACCGTGCGAAGGTGTCGAAATCGGTCGACAGGGTGACACCGGCACGGGCCCATTTGACATGCGTGCGTGAGTCGAACACTTTCGATCGCCAACATGTTCGGTCACACTTAACCCACCGTTAACCGGCCAACAAAGGCAGGGTATCGAAATTGAAAAATTACATCGAAAAATAAAACCACACATTAACTGCCCCGTGCCCCGTCGCGGCGAGTGTTCGATCGTGGGCCGTCACACTTCAGATGCGTTACCCCGTACGGAACCGCAAAAGTGCTGTTGACCTCAATCAGCAATAAATTAGTCGGTGGCCCTGGCTGGTTTGGGTGGCCAGCAGGTGGCGCCGTTTAGCTGATACCCGCTGATAGAACGAAAGAGATGGAAACTGACTGGTTGGTCAGATTTTAAAGATCGCGCTCGAGTTAGTTCTAACGAGCGCCCTCTACCGTTGGGCTCTGCAGATAGGCCTGTCCGTTCTGCATCTGGTCACCACCGACCACCATATAGGAACGCAATAATTACATTCTATTTGTCCCACTATCCACCACACAAACACACGCGCACAGCGACCCGCTTGTGGGCTGGATTCGGACCTCCATTGCGCCTCATTCTCGACCGTTTTTTTGCCTCTCATGCCTGATGTTTTTTTGAAAATCATAAACCGTATCAAATCAACTGTTCCGATCAGGACCGGAAGTTGGTTCCGGTTTTTTTTCTCATTTAATTTTTCTGTTCTCTTTCGCCCGCGCGGTCGCTTTCGAACCATTCTTCGTAACGCACATACCACAACCGCAGCCATTCAGCCCATCAGGACGGCCGAGGGGGGAACTGGGGGGCCTCAGCCACCTGTTCGGTCACCTGCGACGGCTTACGGTTTACGGGTGGAAAATAGAATACACCTTAAATGCCTGCCACAAACGCCACCCTCACACTCAGCCACACAGACCGGGAGCGGCTTTGCCCATTGGGTTGGGCTGTGAAAAATTTCTCCACAACGCACGATCGTTTCGCGATCGGCAAAATGATGCTGCTTGCCAAAAACTGGATGCAACCCCGAGCGATCCATGACGTTACTAGGTTGTTCATTATATTCGGAGCCTCGATATCAAGGAGCGGTGCTACAAGCCTGATTTTTTTGTGTGATGTTGATACACTCTTCAAACGAATGTATGCGAAGTTTCATTTCAATCGGTCACTTACTTTTTTTTTACAAGCCATTTAGTATCGACATGTCAACATAATTTTTCACGATGGAAAAAATCAAGTATCGTGCAGTGATTTAATTTTTATTTTTGAAAGGTTTAAAAGCAAAGGAAAATTATGAACGAATGTTGAACGTATATAGGGACTCTTCAGCTTTAATTAGGGGGTTAAAATGAGGGTTTCTGAGTTAAAATGTGGTCGTAGTAGCTTTCAAAACGATCTATGACAAAAACATCAAAAAATAGACACAACTCTTTAAATCGTAAAAAAAATACAGGATATCGTATAGGAAAATTGTTGAATCACTGAATGAGATTTAGTATAATGCCTGGCCATCTCATTGAGCAGTATAACTAATATTTTAACTGAAGTTTTGGGTTCCTAAACGCTGTTTGCAAAATTGGCGCCGCATTCACTAAAAATGGAACAATGCACCAGGTCACAAGAGCATTTTGAAAATAGCGAAAATCCATGAATTAAAGTTCAAATTGTTGGAGTATCCACCCTATTCATCAGATTTGGCCCTTAGCGACTTTCATCTGTTTTCAAACCTAAAAAAAATCCTACGTGGAAAGCGTTTTTCATCAAATGATGACGTCATAGCAGTTGTAAAGCTAACTGTGACGTGACAAAAATACTGTCGATACTAAAAGGCTTGTAAAAAAAAGGTAAGTGACCGATTGAAATGAAACTTTCCATACGTTCATTTGAATAGTGTACCAATATGACAAAAAAAAATTAGACTCGTAGCAGTTATCGTATCGTAGCCCTCTGTTATCGAGGCTCCGAATTTAATGAACAACCTAGTACACCGTGAATTTAGGCAACCATTCTGATGGCGTTCTGATGAAACGATTTCTCTCGATTTAGCACGCATTGCTCTTCATTTTTTTAAATTGTTTGATCGGTTTGTTGATCTTTACTCGTTAGACCAATGAAGGATTTACCCACAAGAGACACATTAAAATGAAACACTTCATGCATGTCAAGTCCTTGCCAAGTTTTATGAACATAGTTTAGTTAGCTAGCACAGTTCCGCCTTGCCAATGTCTCGCCAGTAATTAATCTCGTAATCTCCTAGATCAGTGCGCCGACGCTATGAGGTGGTGACATGCGCGAAAGGTGTAGAAGACATTTTCTCTTTAGGCCCACCCCATCAAGTGACACCTAAGAGAGCTACAAGCTACGCACTACGAATCCCCCGCAAAAAACGAGTTGGTTCGCTGGACACCGATTGCCACCGGTTTCAGGCAGAGAGTTCGTCCAATCTCGCTGTCGACCACCACCCACATCCAGCAACCAGCAGCGGCACCGTGAGAGATGCGTAAAAAACAGAAGCTCCTGCCGGGGCTGTCCGACTTTTTGGTGCTCGTGCTGGTCGCTCGCCTAGCGCTGGTCCTTGGGCAAACGAACTGCAACAACGGCCAGGGCCGCATACTGTACGAGCGGCTGCCGAACCAACAGCTCCAGGGTTTCGACGATGACGTCGTGCGCGATTCGGCGCCCCCGTTTCGGGTGCTGGAAAAGTGTCAGGATCTGTGCCTGCGGGACCGCACTGCGTCCAACAATCTGGGACGGGCCTGCACGAGCTTCGACTTCCAGCCCGGCAGCCGGATCGCATCGTTCAGTGGGAGCGTCGAGTACGAGGAGTCCACCTGCTACCTGACCCGCGAGCAGGCCGCCCCGGAGGGCATCGGCAACCTGATGCTCGTCCCGAACAGTGTGCACTTCACTGAGGTGTGCATCAGCTGTAAGTGCACGACGCGGCAGGTGTTCCAATTCTTCTGGTCCCGTAATGCACGTCCATCTCTATTCCGCAGCCAGTAGACCGGACCGGGAGTGTCCCAGCAGGCGGTACGTGTTTGAACGTCACCCGCGCAAAAAACTGAAGCTTCCGGTGTCCGACATCAAGGAAGTGACCGCGGCCAATCGCTCCGACTGCGAGGACAAGTGTCTGAACGAGTTCTCGTTCGTGTGCCGATCGGCCAACTTCGACTCGACCCTGCGCAGCTGCGCGATGAGCCGGTTTACCCGGCGCACGCACCCCGAGCTGCTGGAGGACGATCCGAACTCGGACTATCTCGAGAACACCTGCCTCAACTCGGAGCGACGCTGCGACGGGCTGATCGTGTACGTGAAGGAGGAAAACAAGCGCCTCGGCGGTCCGTTCGAGGTCGAGATCTTCAACAACATGACGCTGGAGGAATGCCAGTCGCTGTGTCTGCGGGCGGAGAAGTACTTCTGCCGCTCGATCGAGTTCGACGACCAGACGAAGCAGTGCATCCTGTCGGAGGAGGACTCGGTGTCGCAGAAGGACGACCTCAGCATTAGCTCGAGCCCCACGCACCACTTCTACGACCTCGTCTGCCTCGACAATCGTAAGTAAACATCCGACACGCTTTACACGCTTCGCTTTACCACTGCTGCCAAATGGCGTCGGCATCTTTGTTTGGTGGGTAACCACCAAGCACATTGGAGCTCATTGGATTCTCCCGTACGCGACCCGTCACCGGGATTCGCTAGTCTGAAGTACGGAAGTAACACGCAAGAAGTTGATGGGACTTCAAGAGTATCTGGTCCCCCAGCTAATCGCGGCCCATACTCATTACCAAATCCGACAGCTTCCCCAAAGGCACGCTTCCTGCCCAAAGAACCGCTCAATCCCAATCGCTTACATCCTTGGCTTGCGCCTCCGTAGAATCCCCTGCTGCTAGACGCTTGCATTCTTTGCTTGTTTATGGGCCAACGTCCGCGACTTGGCTCAGCATTTCCATGTAGAAACCATCCATACCCTCAATACCATGTGTCGCATTGTCGTACGATCGCATTCACGTTTGAATCTCCCATCGGCTGTGGTGGCTGAGACGGTGGCGCCCCCAAACGGACACATTCGGAAGCGTGCGCTGAGTGCACCGGTCAGCGATTTCCCGCGTTTTTCCCCCCTAACTTGTGCTGTGGAACTTCCGCTTCCGTGGTCTCGGAATCCAATGGGCTCCTTCGGCTCCAACCGCCTAACCCGCAGATTGGCAAGCGAAAAACTGAGCAGAGTGCTCCCCTGAACCCCCGAAAACAACGCTCAACGTCTCGTCAAACCGTTTGTCTATTCCCTGCGACCCCGCCCTCTAACTCCCCACCGCGGCCCACGTGTTCCGTGACCCATGTCCGCTGGGTGCAGAGCGTGGCTCGGAATATCCGGAAACGTCCGCCACGTCCCACCTGTTCGCGAGTGGCCGTCGGCCCGATACCGCCTTCCAGCGGTACCGCAACTCGCGTCTGGGCGGCGAGTTTCACTCGGAAATCACTGGCAGGTCGCTGAGCGAGTGCCTGGATGAGTGCCTGCGGCAGACGAGCTTTCAGTGCCGCTCGGCCGTCTATAGTGATCGGTTCCGAACCTGCCGTCTCAGCCGCTACAACCAGCGGGACGGAATGCGCATCATCTACGATGCCGACTACGACTACTACGAGAATCTGATGCGTGAGTATGACCCTGCCTGCCTGCCTGCCGGTGCCCCCTGCTGACCGCGACCGCACGGACACGTGGCGTGGCGTTCGATTATGTGAATCCGTTTCTCATTGAAATCTTTCAAAGCGCACCTAGTCGGCGGCGACACGGACACCACCAATGGGCGACCGGATCCGACCGACTGGCGACCTCCGTACGGCGGAGGCAGTGGAGGAGCCGGAGGCGGTAAGTCCAAGTTGCACGGGCCAACCACCCTCAGCAACCAGCCGGTCTCATGGCCCTTCCCGTTCGCAGATCGTGATCGTGATCGCGACCGTGTGCCGGACGATCGGTTACCACCGGGACGCTACCCGCCGGGCGATCGGTACGGACCGATGGGCCCACGGCCCGACTACGGAGGTAGGCTTTCCGGTTTTCCGCATGTCCAACTCACTCCCTGCACCCTATGTAACTAATGTCTTGCACGGGTCAGCATCGCACGTCCCACTCACCGGTTAACCTGTTGGACTCCGGGCAAAGGTTACTTTGTTTTGCGCTTCAAGATACTGGAACCGATTGAACTGCGCGTAGCGTGAATTGATTTTTTACGACTCTTTCCTCACTTAGATGACTTTTTAATGATAATTTAAAGCGAAAAATTGATGACATCTAAACTCAGTCCTAACTTCATCTTTGTCAGATCCTTTATGCGGTCAATATTTGAAGGAGCTGTGAATTTTAAAAGCCTTTAGTTCGGACGTAACTTTTTCCAATGTCCAAATGCCTAACGATGTGCCATTCTCATGGTTTCAATGTTAAACGTTGAAGCTAATGGATCCTAAAACAGGACGATAAAACAGCTCTTGATGATGGTTCGCTTCATCGAGTTCATGAAGCTCCAACCACTTTTTGGCAGTATTAGTGGAAACAAAACTCAGTAACGTCCACTTTGCCCGAGAGTCCGACACAAGGGAGTCCAAAACCGCGAACCGCGCCACACCCAAAAGGCACTGTGAACCGTGCTGGAAGCAAAACAGGTCCTAAGCACCTTCCCGTTTCGCGGTGGTTTCGTTTCTTTCCCCAGGCGAACCGTTCCCCGGCGGCTACCCACCCACGGATCGGTATCCCGGGTCGACGGACCGCTATCCGGTCGGTCCCGGAACCGATCGCTATCCGTCGGGGGGCGGCGGCGACTACGACACCCGCTACCCGCCGGTCTACGACAATCGCTACCCGGGCGACCGGTACGGTCCCACGGATCGCTATCCGGACCGTGACCCCGATCCGATGTACCTCCCCGGGGGGCCCATGCGTCCGTATCCTCCCCACATGCCCGACTCACGCTACCCCCCGATGCCTCCCGATTCACGGTACCCACCCGGACCGGACTCCCGGTATCCCATGGACCGCTATCCTCCACCAATCGACTCCCGCTACCCAAGCGATTCTCGCTATCCTCCGACGCAACCGGACGCCGGTCGGTATCCTGCCGGTCCGGGTCCAGACTCCCGCTACCCATCCCCTGGCGGTGACTCCCGCTATCCCAGCCAGTCCGCTCGTCCCGATTCTCGCTACCCAATGATGGCTCCACCGGCCACACGCTACCCCCCGCCCCAGTATGTACCGCACATGTACGGGTCCGGCATGTATCCGGTGGCACCGTCGAGAACACCACCGAACCGAGGCTACCCCCCCGACCCGTACCCACCGCCGGTCCGCCCCATCGACAACAATCGCTATCCGGCGCCGGAAACACGCTACCCACTGGAACCGGCGGCCTCCCAGGGACGCTACCCGCCACCGTCATCGCCCAACGTTTCTCCGTTCCACAAGTACATGACTCGCCCGTCCGGTAAATATCACCACCCATCACCGACCACTCTGCGCCTTCCACCCTCCATTTGTCTATGTTCCACCACCTCGAGTAACGCCAGCCAGATGTGTGTGAAATATTTCACAATCACGGATGAAATGTTTCGCGCAAGTAGCTGACGCACCTTTTGTTAATCGATCTTCACCGGGTCGACTTCCGTTCCATTTCCGGTTTTCGTTGTAGGTTACGATCCCTACATGCCGCCCGGTTACGCACCGGAACGAGGTTATGTTGACGATCGCTACGGAGGATATTACCCGCCGAGTGGCGGAGGGCGTCTGCCACCGCAGATGCCCGCGTTCCCGGACCGTGACCGAGGCTACCGGCGGCCGGTCGTCGGAATGGCACCGGACGGCGGGGGCTATCCGTTCGAGATCCCGTACGGCCCGTCGGGCACCGGCTACGACAACACGGTCGGCGGTGGCGATGGTTTCGGCGGCTACGGACCACAGCGGCCGTACGAGACGCGCTGCGACAACACGGACACCTTCAAGCAGGTGGCGTCGAAGCGCAAGATGCGCAAACAGTTCATCCGGCGCACCATCAACGCCCCGTCGCTCGGCATCTGCCAGCAGGAGTGTGCCGGGGCGCGAGACTTTATGTGCCGCAGCTTCAACTACCGCGACGGGGCCCCGTACGAGACCGAGGGCAACTGCGAGCTGAGCGATCGGGACTCGCGCGATCTGGACGTCCCGAGCACGCAGATGTTCGAGAGCGACAGCTCCGACTACTACGAGCGGACTCCCGGTGGCCGCGGAGGATCACACGACGAGTGTCTCGATGGTGCGTAGCGTAGCTGTTCCTTTGGTTTGTTCCCGACTCCTGTCAAAGGGCTTCGGGTTGTCAAAATCTCAGTCCGAAGCTCTTGGACAGAAGTTCTGCAACAAAACAGTGGAAAACCCTGCCGCGGATTATTTCGCTGACGAGGCATCCTTTTCTACTCCCGACACAGTCGGCCAAGTTTGCAACGAAGACGGGATGGAGTTCACCTTGCGCACACCGGAAGGCTTCATCGGGCGAATCTACGCGTACGGGTTCTACGATCGGTGCTTCTTCCGTGGTAATGGCGGCACGGTGAACGTGCTGCGGATCAGCGGACCGCAGGGCTACCCGGAGTGTGGCACACAGCGGGTAAGTAGCGAACGTTCGGTACGCCAGTCCGTGGGAATTCCTTCTGAACGTCGCCTTTTGATCCGCCCCCAGTATGGTGACACGATGACCAACATCATAGTGGTGCAGTTCTCCGACAACGTGCAGACGGGACGCGACAAGCGCTTCAACCTAACCTGCATGTTCCGAGGACCCGGCGAAGCGGTCGTCACATCCGGTTACATCGGTGCAGGGTAAGCAGCCACGCCACTGTGCGGAACGGAAGTTACAGTGTCCGACCATAGTTCATTATCCTGTTGTACGATGCATGCCGCTGTGTTCTCCTGCATGACCCCGTCTCGAGTTAGTAGCCGTAGCATTAGTGGTGCCCGATCAGTCGATTACCTAGACTAGCTACTAACCGTATGTGTGTTGCGGTCAACCTTTGCTCCGATCATGTTACCCGCTCCCAGAGGATTGCGACCGGGAACCGCACCCTGCGGCTCGTAACATGGCTCGCAGACGGAGGACATCCATTGCATGATTCTCACGCGCAGTATTCAATCCATTGACAGATCCGGTAGCCCGATCCCGATCGAGTATCTGCCGGCGGAAAACTCGATGAGCAACAAGGTGCGGCTGATGATTCTGTATCAGGGCCGCCCGACGACCACGATTGCCGTCGGAGATCCGCTCACGTTCCGGCTCGAGTCCCAGGACGGGTACAGCCACGCGACGGACATCTTTGCCACGAACGTCGTCGCCCGGGATCCGTACTCCGGACGCAGCGTACAGCTGATCGATAACTATGGGTAAGGGCCGCAAGGCACAACCGGGTACCGGGAACCGGGCGTTCGTAAATTAACCGCCCTTGCGCATTGATTTCTTCCCCTGTCCCCATGCAGCTGTCCGGTGGACAGTTTGGTGTTCCCGGAGCTCGGACGATCGCGGGATAACGATGCCCTAGAAGCACGCTTCAACGCGTTCAAGATACCGGAATCGAACTTCCTCGTCTTCGAGGCGACCGTCCGAACGTGTCGCGGCGGCTGTCAACCGGTAAGTACCCGCCGTCGCCGTCCCGCCATCGCTAGAATCGTTGCTTAGCGTTGTGCTTCCCTTCACCGCAGGCTTACTGTCCCGGACCGAGTGGTCGTTCCGAGCCCTCGTTTGGTCGCCGGAAGCGCTCGCTGGAGAACGGAACGGAGTTCGGTGGACCAGCCGCCGAGCCACTGATCGGTGGCGGAAGCTCCCAGGCTGCCGGCGACGGCACCAACGAGGACGGCGAAGTGCTCGTCGTGAACGGCACCGTGGTGAACGGAAGTGCTTCAACGGTGAGGGCCAACTCGGGTGATGCGTCGGCCGAAGCCAACGTCGAGGCATCCAGCGCGAGCGGCGAGATGCCGGAGCAGGTGCGCGAAATGATTGAGGTAAGACCGAGCGCACTGGTCATCCACCCAAAGATTGACGGTGTAGTAAAGTAATCCCAAGACACGGTCCTACCATCACGCGCAGGTGTTTCAGTCGCGCGAGGAGATGCAGCAGGACACGGTCGCACGGAAGATGGTGGCCCCGGTCGAGTCCGTCTGCCTGACGCACGCCGAGTATTACGGACTGCTAAGTGCCGTCGTGCTGCTGATAATTCTTCTGATCAGCATCACGTTCGCGGCCGGCATCGGGTATCGTGGCTACTGGAAGGTGTTCCACAAGAACCGCACCCTCGACCGCCACTCGCCGGTCAACTCGTTCAGCCCGTCGGCCCTGCACAACGTGTCCGGCAGCCAGTTCGAGGCTTCCGGACGGGTGTCGACCTCCACCACGGGCCGCCGTCCGCACGTTCGTACGCCCGGTGTGTCGCTGTTTGGCAATGGTCTCCAGAAAACGTTCGCTACCGGGTAAGTGCCCTAGCCTTACTTGCCCACAGAGTTGCAGATTCTATGTCCATTTTCCCTTTCCAGCAACCTATCGAGGATGTGCCAGATTCCCGTGATGAACCCACTGTCCAGAAATGGGGCCACCAAAAGTGACTTCGACGACCCGAGTGAACCGATCTACACCGACCCGTCGCTTTTTGAACGATCACGGTACGGACGGCCATTTCAAACACCTTTTAGTAGCTAGTACCTTTTCAAATCTTCCAACTACCTTCGGTTAGATCGGTTTTGTAGTTGATCATTCGTTCTAAACTAGCCCTTTCTTCGCTCTCTTCTCTTTCTCTCTTCTTTCTCCGCACTCTCTACGATCGCAGAATATAAACCACGTCCTTTAACCAACGTCCCGTTTCAGATCGCTGCGCTCTATCGCCGTCGATCAAACGGAAGATGCCAACAATGTCTGAATGAAGAGCCACCGATCGGTTACGAAATTCTGCGCGCAGCACCATGTTCGGTGTTACCCTCAATGAAAAAGCCCTGGCGAATATTTTCTCAACAAAATTCGATGGAACGTTCCAGTCACATCGACCATCGATGCAATGTGCATTCATTGGCGTATTTATTTAAACAAACTAAACCACATACCGGAACAATTTGCATCTCCAAAAAGGAACGGAGACCGTACAGTAAACAATTTAGACACTTATTTCACCTAGCTTTCGTGCAGATACCCTGCCAGTGGTGTGTGCGCCACGGGTCCGAACTCTACACGCTTCTCTTTAAAGTGGGGCCAGTTTGAGTTCCAGCATTTTATGGTGAACCCGCGAAACAGCTATACCAAACAGAAGCTCATAATGTTAAGTACTGTGATTGAGGTAACAGAACAGACGCTTCGGCGGATCGAACGATGGGCCACTTCGCATAACCCGTTGCGGTGGAACCATGATCTTCGAAGCATGAAGGATTGAGACACAGCAGCATGGCAGGAGCATAGTTGTAGTTTCTTTTCTAAATAATTAACATACATAATCTAACAGGCCCGCTTACTGGAGGGATGCCGTATAGAGTATCTGCGTTCCTTTTGGTCCCTCACCGCTGATGTCCGTGGCTGTATGATAGGTGGCAAGAATGTGCGATTTGTGTCGCTCCTATTTATTCGATGGATTTCTTCTCTCCCTAACTTTCGCTCTAGCCTTAAGCCACGGTTCTTGGCCGACCGTGCGTAACGCGTAACATTAAAATCAGAGTTCTACAGAAGCTAACATTCAATTTAGCACTGTGTTTGTAGCGGCTAGGGTTTTCTATATAAAAAAAGATTAATAAATAAGCAAGAAAGAATAACTTAGTCGCGGTTTCACTTTTTCGATGTGTGTTTTCTACTTTTTCGACGGAGTTGTAGGATAGACATTTAAACACATTCCATTTCGAAAAAACAGGCGTTTGCCAATGCTATCGTACAAAAATCACGATCAAGATCGGGGAAACGTGCAAAACGTGATGAAAATTGAGGCGTTCTTCCATCTGCTGGTGCTGCTTCTATTGGCAAAACAAAAATGTCACGAAAACCCAGCGCGTTGTCGTTGGTGAAAAATAAACAGCTCAGCTGCCGAAGGGAAAGCTCACCCGCCTGAAGCAGCATATCGACCGTGAAGCATATCAAACGAGCGACAGCGAAGTTCTCCAGAATCAGTTACGTTTGCACTGCCGGTGATCGTGGTACACGTTTTTCAACTAAACCGCTAAAGTTGCCCTTAGGGCGCTACCTTTGGGATCTTTCGATATTGGCGGTCGATGTGCTGCGCGCCATGGTGCTGGGAAACGGTGTGCCAATAGTCTGTTTGATCGTTTCGCTAGCTGCTGGAACTATTTGCACAACGGAAACGGATACCGTAAAGAATGAAACATTGGTTTGCGAAACGGTATGCGATCCAAAGGTTAAATCGTTTGATAAGAGTCCCTTGCAGTCGGGTGTTAAACAGCTTTACATTCTTTCTCCTTCAACCAGCGCTTATGCTCAAAGCTGGAGTATTACGATAAGCTGAAGCAAAAGTGCCGCGACTTTCCGGGTGGTGGCTATCTGGTCATCATGGATCATGTGAGTACCCGACGAAATAGTCAAGATTGAACGTCTTGCACTAACGTGGCCGACTCGATTCCTAGTCAACCAAGTGTGCCCACGGTGACAGCGGATTACACACGTTCAGTCGACGCGACTATTATTACGTTTGCAACCCAGATGGGGTCATGATCGGATTATGTCCCGATAATATGGTAATTATACTTGTTGAAGAAAGTACAGATTTTATACTTAAAGTTGTACCTGTTGCAGGTTTTTAGTGACACCGAGAAGCGATGCATAACCGCGAGACTCCCGAACACCATCAGGGTACACGACGAAGCCCAGAACGGAAACATTGTTGTGCCGGAGTGTAATGGTGTTGGTAAGGTTTCTCTTATCTTCGTACCCGGATGAGATCATCAAGTAATTGTCTCTCTAGGATTGTTCCCGATACCATCGAACTGTTCCTTTTACTTCAAATGCCAAGAGCACAACTACAACTTCCACCAGTTCGTCTATCAGTGCCCGGCGGGAACGTTTTTCCATCCCGATCTCCAGAAATGCTCATCGTCGAACAAGTGCTACGATGGTCATGTATGACAAATGATGAGGCGTTCTTCCATTTCCATATTTAATATGTTTACCGTTACAGGAAGATATTTTGTATCGTTTCAACCCGGACTACTTCCCAGAGTGTCTCTTTCACGGCCAGTTTCGCACCGCCAAAGACTGTACACTTTACTATCGCTGTGTTCCCAATATGGACGGATCATTCTACCAAATTCGCTACGAGTGAGTATAAAGAGGGAAGGGAGCAGGAACTACACTATTAAATCTTCGAATCATCTTCTGCTAGATGTCCTTACAAAATGTACTACAATATCGAACGAGAGGTCTGCTTGCCCGATCACTTCCAGTACTGCGATTGCATTGCACACGAAACAATCATACAAAACTACAAACTTAAGCACAACCTTACTTTCTCGAATCCCGAACCGAAACCAACGACGGTTTTAAGTGCTCTGAACACGAGAATCACCTCAATTTTGCCAATGCACTACGAAACCACGCAGCCTATTCAACTGGGCAGGGAGAGATCATTGGTTGAAGATGGATCTGCAGAAGATGCTGGTTACGCTGGAGAAACAACAACGGAAACAATCAACAACGGAAAGGACACTTTGACCAGCGCTCTAGAGAACGCGAACCAAAACTCCAAATCAAGTAGTTCAGCGACAACAGATGATTCGTCAAACGGCTCCGTCGAAGTGATGATCGAGATCAGAACTGAGAGTAATGAGTCACAAAGCTCTGAAGCACGAACCTCATCTGAAGTGGAAGAGGGCACCTCAGAAACGGTTACGGACCCTGCAGAGTATGACGATGAACCAAGTCCGAAAGAAACTAAGCCACCGATATGTTCAATAATCGATTGCGATATGTTTGAGTTCGATAACGAAGTAATGGAGTTTCGGAGACGGACTACAGCAAGAAAAGAAAGCTCCAGCGATGATGCTTACGGCAGTAGCGTGGGTCAAACACAATCATCGGTTTCTATTTATGATATTGTTAGTGCTCCTTCGACTCCAAGTTATGGTTTCACGACAACTTTTACAGAGACAGTGCCGGACTCGCGAAGCTTCGGTTCGAATGAAAAGCACGAATCTTCAAGTAAAAAAAGTTTAACCAACAGCTCAACGGATGAACCCGACCATTCAAGTCAAAGTCGTTCTGATGAAACAAGCGATCGGAGTTCGAACCCTAGTGCAACTAGCTCCGGTGAAGGGAGCATCGGAGGCCATAGGATGGGTGAAATATCAACTACTTCTTGGGGCCTTAGAACATCTGACCCCCTATCGCAGTATTCGGAGGCCCATTCGAGAAGCCAAATTGCGCAGGATGACATCGACATCACGTGTAACTCAACTTCCGACGGTGAAATAATGTGTAACGGGCAAAAAGTTAGCAGCAACGGCCATTTAGAGGTGCCTGGATACGACATTAAGTTCAGGAAGTGGCAAACATTTCCTGACCGTGATCCTTCTCGCCGTAAACCAAAACTTACTTTCCTTCTTACGCTCGAGTATCCGTATAATTATGTGTTTGAAGCTTACGCGAAAGACTATCAAGCTTTAGACAGTGCCCCAGAGTTGGAATTTCCATTCGAACTAACGACCACCAATTCCGTACAAAATGACGATGTTTAAAGTGACGGTGTAATTTAAAAGCTTAGGTAATGATCAATAAAATGTAACTTAATTTAAGGAAAACACCAACGTACAAGACTAACATTGTTAGAACTTAACCTCCTACCTGTGAATCATTTTAAAAAATTACTGCTAAAGAGATTTATCATTTTTATATCATAAAATTTTTTTGAAGATTTGAACTTGAGTTGCATCGAAATATTTCACCAAAGCTTGAAATATGTTGTTGGAATCGATGAAATGTTTTGCTCCCGATAATCGATGAAACTACACGTCGCCAATCGAATGTCAAAACAAACTCGCGCGGCTATGGCCGATTTTGCTTTGTGAAACGCACGCAATTCTTTCCGGCGGTTTTGCAAATTGTAGCCCGATTACCTCGTGATGGAGCAGAAATTAAAACTGTAAGTATCTCGGTTACATCTCTTATACGAAGAATCGAGTGTTTCAGCTCGTTTCGTGCCCTTTTCTCGGCAGGTTAATTTGTGGCGATGTTCGAGGAAAGCTGAAATCATTTTTCGCGCGCATTGAAAATGTAAACAAGAAGAGCGGTCCGTTCGATCTGGTGCTTTGTGTTGGAGATTTTTTCGGCCAAACCAACGAAATGGACACACTGCAAGAATACAAAAGAAATCTCAAAACAAGTATGGTGGTCAAATCGTACGCAAATTCCTATCCTTTAATTATGTGCCATAATTTGTGCTTTCCTCGAACCATTACAGTATCCGCACCGGTCTATATTCTCGGTCCTACCAACCAGACGTTAGCACAATACTACAGTGAGACACAGGACGGCGATATTTGTACAAATCTCAGCTACCTGGGGAAGCGTGGTCTCTACACAACCTCCGGTGGGCTTAAGATTGCCTACCTCAGCGGAACGGCCAGTTCGCAGGAGGATGCGAACGAATGGACGTACTCGAAGGCAGACGTGATGGCTGTGCGTGACTCATGTTTGGCCAGTAAAGCAAACATGGGAGATTTCCGAGGTATCGATATTCTATTGACTTCCCAGTGGCCAGTTGGTATTCGAGAGGAGGTGACCGACGGTTCGAAGCTGGTGTCTTGGTTGACAAACGCCATCAAGCCAAGATACCATTTTTGCGGATCAAACGATGAGTTTTACGAAGCACCCCCTTACAGGTAAGGTTTATTTGTGAAACATTTTAGATAGACAATTCAACTGTATGAAGTCTCTCCATTTTTGAACAGAAATCAACCAGATAAAAGCACACAAATGGAACTGGCCACCCGGTTCGTTGGGTTGGCAGGGTTCGGTAACCCGGAAAAAAAGAAACACATCTACGCGTTAAGCATCACTCCGGTGGAGAAAATGCGCATTCTTGAACTGATTCAAAAGACTACCGATGAGATACCGTCCCCCTATCAGGGGCTGACATTTTTCGAAGAAAGCGACAGCAAAGCCGCACGCGACGCGCAACCCGACAACCAGTACTTTTACGACATGAACACGTACGACGACCGGCGTCACAAGCGCAAAAGTAACGACCCTAACCAAGGGCAGAAGCGTCCTAGACCCACGTTCGACCAGGACAAGTGTTGGTTCTGCCTATCGGCCGGTAGCATCGAGAAACATCTGATCATTTCGGTTGGAGACCACTTTTATCTGGCACTGGCCAAGGGACCGATTAACGAGACGCACATACTGATTCTTTCCATTACGCATATTCAGTGTGCGGCGCTTCTTTCGGATGCACAATGGACCGAACTGGTACGATTCAAAGAAGCGCTGGGGCAGTTTTATGCCGACCGTGAGCAGAAAGTGTTTTTCTACGAGCGCAATTTTAAGACGGGCCATTTGCAAATCAACGCCATCGGCATCGACGATAACGTAGCGTGGAAGACACAGCACGTGCTGGAAGACAAGTCGGAAGAATATAGCTTCCAGCTAGAGAAGGTGCCGAAGCTAAGCAGTCCGGCCGACTTGCCGGAACGCGGTCCGTACTTTGTGGCGGAACTGCCCGACGGTACGGTGCTGTTGACGCGGCAAATGAAAGGATTCCCGCTGCACTTTGGTCGCGAGGTTATCTGTGCGGACAATTTGCTCAATTGCGAGGAAAAGGTCGACTGGCGCCAGTGTAACCTGCCGAAGGAGGAGGAAGACGTGATGGTTAAAAAGTTCCGCGAGAGTTTCAAACCATACGATTTTACTGTGTGAGTGCAAAAGAGCGAACGGAAGAGTAATTTTGCAATAAAGGCAGTATAAATTGAAATAAATTTAAAACCGACGTTGTGTATTATCATTTGAAGAAAACGGCAGGTGTGAAGCGAGATAAACGATAAACACGATGAATTCTCCTACCTGTCGCGGTATGTGCGCTAGAGTGAGCCAGCTATCGGTCGCACGAAAGCGTGTTTTTTTCGTAACTTCAATCGTGGCGATGTTATTTGCGGTTAGAAATTAACATGTTCATCGTAACTTGGATCGTGGCGATGTTAAAATGAAAATGTTCATCGCAAAGCGCGGGAGCAAAAGGAGTGTTTTTGAGAGCGAAATTTTAGGACGTTTTTAGAGCTGTGCGCCTATTGTGCAGCAAACATCACCAAGCAACGATACTTTAAGCCGAGGGCGGTTGATTGATATAGTTATTATAGTGTTTGGGGTGAAAACTACTGATAACTATTTATTAGCCGTTTATGAATTTTCAAGTATGACTGCGTTCTTATCGATTCATGTGCAACAGTACGCAGCTGTTACTAACTTGCTTGACAAAAGAAACAGTGCCAGTAACTTTCTTGGCAATTAAAACCGGGGTCTGTGTGGTTCTCTCACTCTTCATGAGAACCGTATACTACGTAGGAGTAAGAGAGCCAGCCACTGATCACGGTCGACGAAAATGACGAATCGTTCATTTCGCGTTCATTCGGAGCAAAAGTTCGTTGTTATTGAGTTTCAGTTTCAGAGTTATTCATTTTCCGGCCAATCGATCGCGCGGTCCGTGCGTACGTACGTTGTTCGCTTTCGCCCCGTCGGTCGCAGCAGAAAAAGTGGAATTTAAGGTTTTGGGTGTCCCAGGAAGTGCTACTTGGTGGTTTACTTCGGTTAGTAGTCCCGGAAAAGTGTGTAGTTGGATCGAAATCTGTGTCTCTCGGAAGTGTCCGCGACCTGCCGAGAGTACATATCCTGCTGGGTGCTTTCCGTGAACAGGATGATGATGGCGGTTTCTTTGAAGGGCACTTTCGGGCGGTTGCAAATGGAAACCTTCAGAACCGTCAACCCGTGCCCAGTGTTGACCGCCTCGCTGGCATCTCGCACGGAGCCTTCTTTGCGTGTCAAACAACCGAAGAAACAGTGAAAGAAGTTGAACCTGCAACCAAGGCTCTCCTGCGTGCATCATCATCGCGTCTTGCGTTGCAGTCTTTGGTGCTCTCCCTTTCTGGCGACCCCTTTTGGGGCACTCCTTTGGAGCTCTCGCTCTAGCTCCTGCCGTTGGATCATCGCTGGGCGGCACGCGGGCTGAAAGCAAAGTGACTGCAAAAAGTGCGCATCGCGGGGATCGTGACGAATCCTCAGCCAAGGAGTCGCGGAGGAAGCAAGAAACCGGAATAGGAATCGAGCAAACGAGCGGCACGATGCGTGTATGTGGTTGTGCGTAAAGCATGGTGCGAATCGAACATGTGTGTGCATGCGGACAATCCGTGACTCATCAGCAGGAAGCTTTCTACCCCGTTTTGTTGTTTTTAGTTCCGTGGCATCATCATCGCTATGTTTTGGCCTCGGCGTGCTCTCCGCGGTTACGAATGCGTTTGTTGATGTCATGATGTCGCACTGACGAAGCTGTTTGCTGTTTCAAGGATTACGGCGGTTCACCTTTTTCTAGGAAGTCGGAACACCCCTAGGCCCCGAACACCTGTCAAACCCCTACCGAACGGTGGTGTGTGTGTTGGTTCGACGAGCCACTGCACAACCTGTGCACCTGAAGAGGCTTTCTTTTCTCTCCGGGCCGCTCCTGGGAGTGGGGTGAATTGGGTATTTTTGTTTACTGTTCCTCTATCGCAGTGTGGTATGTGTGCGCCGTGCGTACAATCTTCACCACTTGACATTTCATGCCGGTTTGTGGCCGTCGGAAGGGTGCTCGACGCAAGCCCATTGCTTCGCCTCGCTAATTGTGCCAAGCGACCTTTATCAGCCTTTCTACGCCATTAGCTGCCACCTACCACACATCGTCACCACTTCAAAGAAGCGAAAACAAACTATTAAATACGCGCGCCCCGCCATGCTACGGCATCAACCGTTCGTTGTACGATAGCAGATTGTGCTGCGATAAGAAGGTGCTACTGACGGTGGAACAAAAATAAAAACCAGTCAAACCGCCGAGCCAATAGCAAGCGAACAGCGCGCGTGTGTTGATGGCTGTAAGATGGATGAGAATGTAATGAAACGTCGAGCCTGTTTGATGGTGGCGAAAAATCAAAGCAACCCACCCGTCCGTCGTCAGGACCGCGAGGAAATGAATCTCTCGATATAAAACAAAAATCTCAACGCGTCCGTCGTGTGACACGGAACAAAACAGAAAAATGAAGACATCTCACGCCGCCGGCCACCGAAATGATGCAGGCGCACGGTTCCTTTTTTCAATCGCCCTAATGGTTTTCGCCGTTGTTCGCCGCGCCACAAAAGTGTTTCTGCTGGTGCACTCCGTTCGGTGTGTATGTGTGTGTGTGCGTCCAGGACTCGTGCTGCGGGACCAGCTTCGAGCACTTCTTTGGAGCTGCGTACAATACTGGTGGTAGTGGTGTTAGTGGTCGTAAAGTTCTTGATATATCCTGCGATATCCGGGTGCCAGTGTTGTGCCTTTGATGTGCCCATCGTTTGGATCAACATCCTTTCTGTGGGCCCGTGACGATGTGGTGGTTTTCTGTGGGTTTTGCTCTGTACGCTGTGGATCGAATGGTTCCATTGTGTCTGGTGTTTCATTCGGGATTGGCAGCCAAGCCCAGCAGCTTCCTATTTGTCTTGCCAACAAACAGTGTTCTCACTCTTTTTGTCCCCCTTTTTTTTTGTCTGCCCCTCCAGGAGTCGTGTTGAAATTCGCGAATAAAGAAGTGGTAACCAGCGGCGAGAGCCCAAGCCCAAGCGCAGTGCGTGTGCTGGCGGTGAGCAGTGGTGGTCCTTCCTGTGGCAGTATGTGAGTGAAGCGTTCCGGTGTGTGCGTAGCGCAGAGCAGTGTGATTTTTGTGTGTATCCCCCGCCGGTGGGTACGAAAACGCCACCGCGCTTTTCCCAGCAAAACTTCGGTCGCGGCGCGGGCCATCCTCGAGACAGCATCCTGGTTCGCCTTTGTCCGTCGAGCGGAAAAGGAAAAATCGTGCGAAAGGAGTGTGTTGTGTGTGTTGGTAGTGGTGAAAACCGTCTCTACCGTACCTCAACGCAGGCGGAAGGGAACACCGTGACGGCAACGATGGTGCCGGGAACGAAGGGAATCTATCTGGCGCTGTTGGTGCTGGTTGCCAGCAGCAGCTTTAGCGGCCACCACCAGGTGAAGGGAGAGAAGTACGAGGACGAGGACGACTACTATGATTCCAGAGGTGAGTTGATTTCATCCTTTTTGATTCCATTGCAAGAGGCTTGTTCCCATGACCCGTATGGTGATCTAATGTTGATTGCTTACCTTTACTTGTGTCCGAAAGGATTTACGCTGTAATCCGTTGTGTTTGATAGGGACTCTTCATACATTTTAATTGCAACAAACATCTTCATACTATCTTATCGAGCAAACGCACCGAACCAATCTTCCAATATGAAAATTGTTGTAAAGTGATGTACATCCGCAGCCCATCCTTGTCTCTGAAGCGCAAAACTTACCGGCGAAAATTCTCCTTATCGACCAAGCGTATCGGTCGTCAAGCCCTCAAAGAAATACCAACATTCGTACAGTCTCCTTCTTAGCCTTCGGTCCCAGTTAATCCTCTACCGGGTCCTTTGTAACGCAGCCTGGCAGAGGACACTGCAATTGTTGAAGATCTTTTCATAAGCTGCAAATTATTTTCCAATTTCGCCAGTTCCAACACAGCTCATTCACTCCACATCTAATTTGTGAAGCTGACAGGTCATGGAAACCAACGAATAATACGCGTGCCCTATGCATGTTTTTCTTCTTCAGCTTAAAATTGCAATTTGAATGAGCTAACTACGCCAAAAATGGCAGCTGTGGTTTTCGTTCGCGACCCGTGCCATTCTGTGACGGTACTTGCACACCAAACGTCGGATACCGAAGAGGGCACCGGGACTATGCGCAATGCGTTCTATTGAGACTAAATTGAAATTCCTTCGATTGAATCTACAGAGTTCTTTGCGATGCTATGGAACGCGCCCCCGGAGCTCGGGAAGTCGAGAGGTCCTGTGCCACATCACGAGGATGTGTGGTGGCGGATGGCATCCGGCCGTGGGTGGGCCATCTCCGCTTGCGACAGGAATGTTTATGACACTCACGTTATTGGACCGAGGGCATTGTTCATGCTGCCATCGTCTTGTGAGAGCTTATCTCCTATATCAAAGGCTCTTGGCTGCTTCCTTTATCATCGACCAAATAAAGCTTAAACTTGTTACTTGTTGAAAATCTGCTGGACAGACATGACAGCAACTGTTCAGAAGATCGCGATTCCGCTTTTCCGACCGCCAGCTTTACTGTCGTATTAATCATTCACGAGAGCCTTCATGGCCATTACTCGCAAATCATTATTATGCATTTAAGCGGATCAAATTTGCCCTTTAATAGAAGTATAGTATGTCAGCAAATCATCGGACGCCGATTATCTGAAAGCAGTTGACCCAGTTCGGGCCCAGAAGCGCGGGCGGGATGCTCCTTCAAACTTCCGCACCACTTCCCGTTCTATTGGGCCCCTTCATCGGGAAAAGCTCCGTCCGTAGTAAAGGACACCGCGAGGCGTGTCGATCGTTCGCCAGCCACGAAGACGACCAACTTCGCCGCTCGGCGGCGAGTGAGCGAAACTTCATTGCGATATGGCGGCCCGGTCGCGAACAATGACGCTAGAAGTGGGTGGCATTTGAAAGCGGTACTTAAACAATGGAGTCCCTCGCTCTTCACGTATTTGTGCAGCGCGCCTCGGTTCTTTCTTTGCTTCCTTGCCAATCGAAAGTGATGTCGGTCGTGAGATGAGTGCATCGTTCATGCTGTATCCTGCTCGACGACGGGCGTTCCTTCATTATGTGCAGTGTAAGCACTGTGCCTGTGCCAGGTTGTTGGTGGTCCAGGGATTGCCACCCGTGAAGCAGTCACGAGTGATGTGTGTTCCTGTAATTCGCTTCCAAGAGTGGGTCCTTCTACCGGGCGCTTACAATGAAGACCACCTCCCAGGCCTTCCATGAGCATCACTTTTTTCCACCTTATAGAAAGGTCCATCGAATTTAGGTCTTTTGGCACGCTCAACATCATAAACGCCCACGATGATTCCATCCGCCTAGCGACGTTTGGCTTCGACGAAACACGAATTTGGTCACCGTCTTCGAAAGCGGTTTTGGCGGTTGTTGCCTCTTATACCGCGTGAGTCAAAACGTAGAAACTATAGCGGTGGTCGCGAGTTGCCGCTTTGTTGCTTTTATTGTTTGTCCAACCCACGATTGCCGTTTAAGGTATTGGAAAGGAAGCCAGCAATTACCTAGGAAGCAAATAGACGGCCTCGGTGGATTCCAATTGGCAACGCCAACGATGCCAAGTGACTTACAAGGCTATGGAGCATGGAGCTCAAATGCTTCACCAATATTGGATCAGCAATGGAGCTCTCCAACATTAGGCCCTTAATCCACAGCGATCTCTGTCGCTGACTCCGTCCGTCGATAGGATTTGCTGTTGGATGACGAAAGCGATTTGTAGCCCTTTTATGGTATGGTGGCCTTTGCGCACAAGACGGTAGCGCTGCACCTTTGCCATGAAGTTGCCAGCTCGCTAAGCCCACCGCTGCACGTCGCGTGATACAGGGCTTTGGTGCCACCGTCGGGGCCGATGGTGTGGCATACGTGTTTGGAGTTTGAAAGCAAACAATGAATGCAGCATAAATTTGCATCAACCTCTTGTTGCCGCGCGTGTGTGCGGGTTTTGTGATGATGCGATGATTGACGGTTGGCGTTGTCGGTCATCGCCGTGTTCGTCATTGGGATCACTGGAGTGAACGCAGGAGTTTTAGCAGACACTGATACGTTCCACGTTCAATTATGCATCTTTGTTCGATCTTTTGTTTCCCGAAAGCGTTTCGTCTGCCAGTTGTTCTGCCAAAACCAAAAGCGCATCTGGCCCCCCGGGGACCGGGAATAGAGCAGAATTGGAAACGTTTGTTTCCCCGGGGCTATAAGTTTCCACGTGGTTTATCTAATAATCCACGGCGGAAACCAAGGCCCCTTAGCAGTTGCTGGTTGCGCCAGTACGACCGAAGCTTTCGCTGATTACTGCTGCTCCCCGTGCGGCTCTCCCATTTCAGCGACCTTCATTTTAAACCTCGGCAGGAGCAGTTTCGCCTTCGCCCCCCCCAAAAAAGGGCACACAATAGTGGAGCATAGGAACAATAGGGAATTGGCCGCGGGAGGGGCACCAAACCATAGCGCGAAGCATAAAAGTTCTACAGCGCTACGGGGATCAGGCGTGGATCGGCCCACCGAGGGCTTATTGTAACCTTTTCTTCGCTTCTACTTCGCCAATTTGGCATTCACAGAAACCACCGTCTCCTTACCATCAGGAGCGTTGCAATGGATGGCGCCAGTGAAATTATCCAAATGCACGAAAGCGGCGCGAACCGAGGCGATAACCCAACGCCGCCTTCCTGTGACGATGCACCTCTGGCTCTGGTTTTTCCTTCCCATCCGGTGCATTGTCGGACCTCAATCCCGGGGTTAGCGGTTAGTGGGCGCGCTGGGAAGTTTCCATGCATCTCCTGGGCAAGGATTTGCGTTTCCGGCAAATCAGCCGCGTGTATCCTTCGTGCCCCGGCACACTGGTTGGTGGATGAATAAAAATCCGAACCGAACAGCTGGCCCTTTCGAACGGGCGAGCGGAACAACAGATGGCTGCTGAATATTCATAGGCTTCGAGCGAAACACAAAAGCCAATCCCGCGAACCGCAGGACGCCAGCTGCTTTCGGGTTTCGCACCCTACCCTCTCTGGCCGCCGCATGCGGGCGCGCCTGGATTCAACGCTGGGCTAGGATTAAGGATTTTTTCATAAATAAAATAGTGTGCACTTGCAAATAAGTTGTACGCTTTTCGCCGGTACTCCGCTAGGTTTCGAGTTATTGATTCGATAAAGATGATTTTACACCATCCTGGATTGGCGGAGGAGGTCTCATGCTTGGAGCGGATTGGCCAAAATAGAACTCCTCACCACCAGTAGATACGACACGGCCATTCTCGGGTGGACGGGGACGTCTTCGTTCTCCAAAATCCAATAAGCGAAGCGCAACTCGCGGCGAGAGGCAATCTCAGGCACCGCGCGGCGCAAAGTTGTTCTGCCTATGTCGGACTTTTTATGGAAGGTTGAACCGCTCCGTGGGGCTCTATTAGGTCAGCACAAGTTACGGACCGCGTTAGCGATAAATTAGAAGAGACGGCGAAGTATGGTTAGGAGCCGAAGGCAGGTTTTGGTCTTAAGTGCTTTGGGAACTTCGATTTCGACGCGTTAAACCCAACACAATCAGCGCGATTCGAACTGCGGTCCGTTCGTGATTTGCACACCAAAGGAAAGCAGCTTCTCCTGAGCATCAGTGGTTGGTACCGAATTTCAACCCGCATCCCCTAGTGTGTTCGGTGGACGTCCAGTAACGTTTTTGGTACTAATTAATCGCATTGTTTTGCGTTTTACATGCCCTCCGGTACGACAATGCTAACGATTTGCATAACTACGTTACACAACATGCTTCCGATCCATTCTTGTACCGTTTGCTTCAGTGAGGATCTTATCCATTGCTGGTGAACAGTGCGTTGCACAACGCGTCGGCCAGTGTGTGTGGGATTACGTAAAGGACTCCACACACAGCCCCGAAGCCTTGGTTGGCAGCTTAATCCATTTATTTGTCGCACTCTGCTGCCGGAAGCGCTTTCGGGAGTGGTTTACACTTGTGTGTGCGTACGTGTGAGTGTCGATAATTATTGCATCAATACCGTCAGAACGAGGCCGACCGGCGACAGGATGGTGATAAAGACATCCTATTCCGTAGGCCTCGGCCGCTTCTCTCTCTCTCTGTGGTGATGTATCATCTTGACAGTGACCGGGCTTCCGGCGGAAACACCCGCACTGATCTGTAATCCTTCAGAGAAAAGGGTAAAGGTTGATCGATCGAAACGGCACCGGGTCTCTTCGGCTTGCCTACCCCTCCCCGGTGCACGTGCGCTCCTTCCCGATTGGGCACAGATTAGTCACGTTCCGGTGTCAGGGTGCACAAGAAGAAAGAGCTTTGGGGCCTGGGTGTGGTCAAAGTGCAGACCGTGCATCCTTTTGAGGCGGAGGTCCTTGGAAACGAAGCGCTCACGTGTGAAGCGTGTCTGCCGAGCACAAAGGAAGGAATGGCCAGTGAGCGCAATATGGCGAAAGTTTGCCATCGGTTTCTAACGCCACTGCCACTCATTAGTGAAGGATGCGGCCCCGCACGCTCGCTCTGGAGTGGAATACACTTTCGTGAAATTGAAATGCAATTTTTCCCCGAGAAGGGTCCGACCCGGTGCACGACGACGACGACGACAGTGCCGGTGCTCATTCGACGCCGGTCCGGGACTCGTTGAGGTAACGATTAAAATTTTAATTACAAACTCGTGCCCGAGTAGATGGGATCTTCGAGCCCTTTGGATGCAACCCGTTGGCAGGGAAGGACATAAACCACCCTGGTCCCTGGCTCCGGCCATCCTATGGAAGGGTATTTTTCCTTGCTTGCTCCGTGTGCCACTGCGCTTGAGTCCTTGTGTTTGTAATTCCGCCACCTGGTTACTTTCGAGCCAAACATTACATTGCGCGAGGGTCGCTCGTGGCCAAAAGTCAGAATGGCAAACGCCACACCGCCCTCGACTACGTAGGTCGACCATAATTGCAATCTTAGTTTCTCCTGGCGCTGGCTTGCGTGGCACTTACTAGCTCTCAAGATCACAAGCTCACACCGACCGGAGGGTGCGCCGGATTCCGGATTTTGATAATTGTTGTCGCAAACAAGGGCCAGAGAGCTCGCACGCGCGAGCTCCCGGCACTGAAAACACCCAACCAACCAACGGTTCCGGATCGGCGGACCCGACCCGAACCTCTAACGCTGTTTTAACTTTTTGAAGCTGTTTGATGTGTCCCGGCTGATGTACCCGCCGGTTGGCAGAAAGTTTGTTCTCGTCAGGGTTCCGCAACATCATTTCAGCTTCTTCTCTGCGACGACGTGGCTTGGCGACGACGTGTTGGCCCCAGCACGCTTGCGTACTGAAACATACGCCAGCATCCTTCGCACGATGGGTAATCCACGTTTTTTCCGACCCAACCCTGTCGAATTGGTGGCACCCGGGTTTACGAGGCCTTATTAAAAACCGTAACGTGGACCCCATTTTTGGGGTTACTAATAATCAAAGTTTTGATGGCAGCAGCGGCAAAGTTTCTGGTCCCCCGTCTCCCCGTGATCAATGCCGTGTGACTCATCCGATCGAACCCGGCACGACGGTGGGTTACCCCCTTCGTCGTAACGGGAGATCTTTGTAAGAAATTAAATCTTTCTCAGGGCTTTCGTCGGGCTCAAAAATTGCATTAATCAAACCCCCCCGATGGTGGTGGTGGTATTGAGTGATCCGGTCCCGCGCTGGTCCCCAGAACTCGGCCAGATAAACTTTTGGCAACAGTGGCAGTGGCAAAGTATTTTGACCCCACTTTTTTGGGTCGGTCGGCGTTGGCCACGGGGCGTTGGTTGGGGAACCAGATGTCCTAGCTCGATTCGTCGAATGGCTATCTTGTAGTTCGCCGAAACTTTGTGGAAAGTTTGCCACAAGTTGGGGAACATCTCTCGACACTGGATCCCGACCGAAGTTTGCTTCCGTTCCGGTGCCGGACCACGCACAGTTCCCGCTATGGCCATCCGGACGAAAAGTTCTCTCTATTCTGTTCGTATGAAAAGTTCAAATTTTTTTTTTTTACTTTAAATTCAATTTACTTCTTCCCGCTCTAATAGGTCCGCCCCGGGGAATGTCCGCGCGTAGTTTAAACATTAAACCATTTTCGACTGCAACGCGGCACTCGGGTGTGGCGGCGGCCCCGGGGGCCGAAATGTGAAGTAAAACTGAAAATGGCACTTGTCGAAATCAATTAGCGCGAAGTGATACCCCGAACTTCTGGTCACGGAGCCGCTGCTGGTACCTATGACCACCGAACATGTGCATGTTCCCTTGTTCTTTGCGAGATCCGATCTCTAATCTTCTGCCCTTACGGCCATCGTGTCGGAACCACTTCGTGTGTCCGGCAGCATAAACGTGGCATTAACACGAGTGACAACCGAGCCGAAAGGAAGCAAGCATCGTTTTTCTATCCTCCTTGATTCTTGTGGGAAGACGGCCAAAAGATGCTGGTCCATTTATTAGCAGCCGCAGGGCGGGATCTCTGGGGATGTGGGGCGAAAAGTTTCGTCGTTTCGAGGGTTGATTTTTGCTTCTGAAAAGTCGCAAGACAGGAGGCAGTACGTAGGGACCCCGGCATGTGTTGCTGCACCGCAACGTGATGTGGTCCTGCGACTTTGTGCAAGTAACCGATGGCAGTGCCTCAGTGCCCCAATGCACTTTCGTTCGACGGGCAAACTTTTATCAGTAACCTTTTAGCTTCGACATCGAAAGTTGAGCGGCCGGATAGTGTCAGGTTTGGGTTCGTTTTCCTTTCGCTTGCAATCGGGCCTCACGGGGAGGAGGGTGGTCCTGCATTTTGACCTTCCACTCGCACTCGGTTTACGGTTTGGCCTTTTACGGTTTTTACCAAAAGTTTCCCAACACGAACGATCGAACAAACATCATTGGAGACCACCTTCGAGTTACTTCACGGCACACGGCAGCTCTGGTTTTCATTAAAAGTTTTCATTTTAAACGATCGAAAAATTCTTGCACAACGTCCCAGCGTGTGAAGGGTTTCTCATTAAACGTGAAGCTTCGGTGCTGATCCTGTGAAGGACGCTACTGGCCGCAGAAATCCTGCTTCGGAACCTCGGCCCGTCTGCACATTCCAACGGTGAGGGTAATTTATTTGCGCGGGCAACCACTATTGGCTTAAGCCAAGAGCACGTTGTTGCGTTGTTCGCGGTACGTGTGTGCAGCAGCACCTACCTTAGCCAGTTAATCTCCGCTGGGCTGGGCTGCAGCAGCCGGGTCTCAGGGTCCGAGAGAAACCCGAGTGAACATAAATCATTCCGAATTGTGGACGCGAAGCATAAAAACCCGACATCGGTTACCAGATTTTCTTGTGTGCGTATTTGTGTCCGTGAGTGTGTTTGTAGGTTTCGTAACCCACGCTGCAAAGCGGACGCTTTTGGAAATGGCTGAAAATAAGAATTAAAAATGGAGTGTGGCGATAAGGAATGGAGAACACGCACCTTTCTGCAACTTTATCGCAGATTAAGTCCCAAATTCCCAGGGGACCGCCGTAACCCCCGTCCTTGCACACTCTGGTTTCTAGTGTGTGCCCACGCTATGCTCGCCACCCACCAGCAGAGAGGGAAGTTGGGTTTGGTGCTGCCAAACAGTGTTACAACTCTATCGAAAAGGACGCAATGGAGATGCACGAAAGGACCGCTTCGTTTCGTGTGGTGGCTTTTTTCGGAATTTTGAGCATAATTTTATGTAAATCCCCTCTTCCGAGAAAGGTTTCCGCACGATTGTAGGACAGTTTGAGAGGGGCTTATTTTAATATGCTTGTTTGAAAGTTCCGAGGTCCCTCCGAGGTTCCGACGAGAATCTGTGATGTGGCAAAAGATGCGAGCATATTCGCGGCCGGACTCATCGGACGGAATGGAAGTTTCCGATTGTAGAACCGGACAGTAGTGTGCCCTCGACGAAGCCATTTTATGGCAGCGCGCCCGTCCCCATTCCCTCGTGTGGCACATTTACGACGTGCAGCCGACAAAATGCAGCCAAACCGATAAAGCATCACGAAAATTGAATGTAACATAATGTCATAAAAGTAGAGACGGACAGCCCTCAGGAGAGAGCGAGAGCGAGAGAACGCCGATAGCATTAAAATCGCCTGTGACTTGATTTTCTTCTTCAACACAAAAACCCGCCTGGTGGACGGCAGCATAAAACGAGAGCATCACCAGAGCGCTGGTCGTGCGCGTTGGTCGTTCGGCAGACTCCTTGCCTTTAATGGTCACTTTCAGCCTGAGCCGCTTTCTGTACGCGGATTCCGGTGCGCTAATGGTGGTGAATTCCTCCGCGAAACGGTTTACTTCCCTTCCGCCGTTTCTTTTTCGTTTGTTGCAAACATTTTTCTGGGCTTTTTATATTATACGTGTTGTCGTCGTCCCGTCCCGTCCCGTCCATGGCCCGTTCGTGTCATGCGCTCGTTTTTGTTTGTTTGTTTTACTCTTACGGCGGTCAGTTGTTCCTTAGGGGTCCGTTCTGTCCGATGTTCGTTTTCTTTTCCCCTACGTATTACACGTATTGTTTTAGTCCTGCTGCTCGCAATTTTATGTGGCCAGAATTGCGTTAAAGGGGGGGCATTTTTCTGAGCTTCTTAAGCTTGTGTTGCTGGCCCGGAGAAAGAAACAGCTTTCGTCGTTCGGCGATTGAAGATTGTTTCCTCCCATTTCTTATCCTCTCGATTTGATAAGTATCAAGCCTCGAGTGAGGTACTCAATACAACTGTTAACTATAGCGTAAGGTAGCGTTCAAAGCTTCATAATCAACTTGCAACCAGTTGTTGTTTTACTCGCATTTTTCACGTCTATTTAACTCCCTTTTTATTTAATTTATTCATTTTTTATGTGGAAGAAAACACTAACACTTAATGGACGCTAAATTGCTTGTCTGTTGGTGGATGCGATTTATCTGCTGTAAAGGGTGCGCCACTAAATCCCGCATCAGCCAATACCCATTCACTTCCGGCAACTTATCAATCCGGATCCGCATCGGACCGACCGAGTGGCTTTCCCTCGCTGTGGCCTGCGAACTATCGTTTGACATTATGCTGCTTCTTGGAGTGGTTCCGCGCGGTGGTTGTGTGCCGCGTCCTTTCAGGAATACGTGTACTCCGAGTGCTACATGATGGCGCGTTCTTCCCACCGGCGCTTGTTGCCCTCTCGCGCTGATGACGGTAGCGACTACTTCTACTGCGCCACGGTAGAAACTGGAGTAGCGATAAACTTGACAGAATGATCATCCATCCGTGCCCTGCTGGCCCCCTCATTCCGCCTCTCTCTCTTCCCCGTAAATCAACAGAAACATTAGCCCGGCCGTGGAACGTGGACCGGATCGCGAACTCTCCCGGGCCTCGTGGTGGCTCGGATGAAAAAGTATATCTCGTTATTTTCGTATCAGATCCAGTCGCCACGTACCGAACGTGTTACTTGCTCGAAAACGGTACCGGTACCGGGAAACACCGACACACACACACACACGCTCGGGCTGTGAGACGTGGCCGCTCAACAACCTTCTGGGGTGGGTATGTGCGTGAAAGTGTCCCATCTTCTTCACCGTGCACGGAGACGGAAGGAACGCTTTCTGGTGGCGCATCGTTCGCGTGACTTCCCATTTTGCGCCCGGCGCGGCTGGTCGCGCCAGCCCCCCGCGGCACGCGGCGAAAGATTAAGCCTCTTACCGAGTCGCGTACCGAGATTCGTTTCTTTTTTCCGTTCTCCAAGGTCTCCGCAATACCGCAGGAGACCCGCGATGGTCTTGAATTAATTCACCTCGAGAGCGTCCCCCCGGGTGGGTAGAAAGCCAAGTACATCCATGTCCTTCTGCCGCCCGGTCCCCAAACAAACAGCAGGACCCGCGCACTGCTGGCTAATAATGCTGAGATGGGTGTGTGGAACTTGTTGCTGGTCGGAGCTGAAGTTAATTACTCTTAGCCAGTGCGATAACTGATCCCGCACATCCCGCTCTGTGGTGTCTGATAACACCACGGGACCGGGCGGGAGACTCGCCATACACAGGCGCGTCGTTCGTGTGGTCACCACCGCTACTGGTGGGGGTGGTCATGTCGTAATGCGGTTATCGGGAAAGTTGCTTGGAAGGGTTCCTCATTTTTTGCTTCTTCTTTTTCTCGGTGCACAAAGAGGACAGCCACCGACCGGCGGGCGGGCGACACACACAACCAACCACACCAAACATATGCTTCCATTGTGTCCCGGGAGGAGAGGGTCCTTTGGCTGGGCATGGCGCGCACGGAGGTCGTTTGCTTTTCCCTGCACGGCTCTTTTGGCACATTTAGCACATTGTCAGGATTTTCCGGGCCACCCGGTCCCCTGGGGTAACGATGCAGAAAGTGCTCTTCTGTCTCCCTCGTTCGTTCGCATTCGATCGGTCACCGGTGCGCCCGGAGAAGGGTGGCCCGTTCGGGGTAGCTCTCGTCCTTGGGTGTCCTGGGTGTTTGCACAATCCATATAAAAGGGACGAAGTTGGAGCCGTGCTCCGAACCATTCGGTTATCTTTTTAATTAACTCCGAAGGCACCGCCCGGGTCGGTGGTCGACGGGTGCTGGCGTCCTTGGTGTGCGCTGTCGTAATCCCAGAAGTCAGTGTTTGCGAGATGATATGTGGTTTGCGAACTTCCTGCGCTGCGCCCACTCTCCAGGATATGGATCGCTGATGACGACGATGATGCTCCCGCGTGGGGCTCTAGTTCCGGACTCGCAGTCCCGCTCGGTGTGTGTGTGTGTACTATTTATGGTTCAGGGGCTCAGGTGTTGAGTTCTTTTCCTTTCGCCGGTACATTCGGCAGCAGCCGCGCACCGAAAGGACCGCACCCCCGGCCGTCTTTCGGTGGATTGTTGTTAGCGCCATTTGTAAGCGGCTCTGAATGGAAAGGTTTAGTGTATTTTATACCTTAATTAATTTTATTGTGCTCCCCGGAGCCGAAGACACCCGGCTCCCCCGGGAGGGGGTGGATCACCTACTGTGTGGCGGAAGCTGTATATTTGCTTCGTTGTTGTGTGGCTTACAAAACCCTTTTTTATCAATTCACCAAGCCAGTCGTTAGGGAGCTCGAAGCTCGGAGCCGTATTAGGGACGGAGTCCGCTTTCCGCTAAGGACCATCTTTTTGAAAGCATCCTTGCAATAGCTCATAGTAGCTGTCGGAATGAATGTTTGGCGTAAAAAGGACCCAAAACTAAACTTTAGTAGAATATCGAAACCGCTCAAATCGTGCCAGCTGTATCCGTTATAGTCTCTAAGGATTGTATTTATAGCAAGTGTTGCGAAACGAAACAATGCATCTGCCAGGAACGGTTCACTTGCGGTGCCACAGCTGCATCACAATGTTTGACACCACCCTCCGAAAGCTGTTATGTTTCGAAACAACGGTCCACACGGGCCGCGCACCAGTTGAATGTGCTCCGTGCGATGATGCATCGCACCTAAAAGCGGAAAATGGAGGCGACAGGTGGAGTTTATGTTCTGGTTAACGCTCATCGTCACCTAGCGGCGGAGAGCGTTGCGGAGAGTAGTGCCTAGAGCACTGGCAGCGGCGCCCATCACACGCGGCGGTGGCGCACTGTGTGTGTGCGTGAACGTGTGATTTACATAACCAGGAGCGTGCGCGCGCGCGCAGCACACACGGATGGCCGCCGTGTCGAAAATTCCCCACTATGCTAATCAGGCGCTTATTAGCTCAGGAAAGTAGCACCATACTGCTAAACAAGATCACAGCCGGGAGTGGCCGGCGTTCGATTCCCACCGGGCTCACCTCACCCACCGCACACTATAGGGTGGCTGTGGATGCCTTGGGCGCTGGTGGCCTCGACTTTCCTTATTAAATCTTGTCGGGCGATCGCTAAAATGCATTCCTCTCGGGCGCCTTGCAAACGGTTAACGGAATGTGCATCACTACGACAACACCGAATAGGAATCACGACCGTTGCGTTCCCACATTTACCCGCGGGTCGGTGTCCCTTCACAGTCACTGTCTTAGATATAGTGTTTGTTGTTGTTTTCGTGTTCGATATTATTGGTCTATTGCTGATTGGTATTCCATCGCTTATTTCCCATTAGATGATGATGATCCAGAAGTAATGATGCTGCAGAGTCTATCAGAGGAGTGCTTATCGGTAAATGTGCTCATCGTTTTAGGAGCCAATGCTGCTAGTGTGTCCGCCATTTCTTTTTTAAACAGCATGAAACGGCTACATAAAACTCTTGACTTTAAATTTCAAATATTATTTACCTATACTGATGCTGGAATCGAGTTCCGAACGAATCGAAAGCTAATCCTTCTAGGGTACACTTAGATCATTTACAGTTTGCTTGGAAATTGGAGAAAACCTTTTCAAATCTAAAGCATTGCGTTGATAAACCCAACATTGACGTTTGTTTTCAATCAAGCTCAGAGCAACATTTTAGTTGTTACCCTTCTTTTTATAAGAAACAAATAGACGTGCAGCAATCGACCGGCCGGTCGAACGAAGAAAACAGTCTGCAATCTGTTGCAGTTGGCTTTCTTTATTGGCCCCACTTTAGTTTTCCCCCGAGGACGGTGACTGTCGAGTCCTCGTAATTTAAAATCTCAATGTGCAGCCCAAAGTTATGGGAAGCTAACATTATTTGCGTTCGCTTTGCGTTGCCCGTCGGAGCTCCGGCGATGCAAAACGGGGTCAACCGACCGCATTTTCCCATCAAGGGAAAAGCGATAGAGAGAGAGAGACAGAGAAGGAGCACCGAAAGGAGCCACAGAGGTACCACCACCTGGGGGTTTCCATTAGTTACCATTTTGTTATTCTTTTTTTCTGGTTCAATAGTTTTAAGTTTTCCAACAGGACGACTCTTGTCGTGATGTGCTCGTTCTGGAGCGCTTCCTAACCGGGAACATAAGGTGTGTGTGTGTGTCGTCGGATCCGGACCGTACCTGGATCCGGATTTTATTTATGGTCATTGTTCATCAGTGTACGATGTGGTTTTCGTCGATGGCCACACGGCACGGCACACGGGGGCCACAGTTTTCTTAGCCCAGTGTTATTCCTACCGCTTCTCTGTTTTTATTGTGGCCATTTGGTGAAAACTCCGGAATCGGACCGGAAGCAACGAAGCGGTGGTGACCTCGAGGACGGCTGGCTTCGTTCGGTTCGGTCAACCGGAAGGCACCAGAAGCGACCTCTTAACTTCGTCCACTCCAATATTGGCTCGTGATCGAGTGGACATTTTGCAAAAGAAAGCGGGGAAGGATCCTTTCTGGCCGGGTGCGCTGGTGTTATTCCATTTTCCAGGACGATGCCATAATTTGGCGGCAAGATATGATGCTCCTCAATGACGGCACCGTTCATGCCGTCTCCTGGCGGGGGCACCTCGATAAGAGGAGTCGGAAAAGAAAGGTTTGTTTTTTCTTTTGCTTTTTTATTCCTCATAAGAAGACGCCCCGTTTGGTCCTTGCAATGTTGGGTCGGCCGGTCGAGGAGCGCTCAGATTTCCTTAGCTTTTATTGGCGAGGCATCTTGTCGTAAGCGAAAGCAGGAACGGTTCTCCGCCGTGAAAACATCCATCAGGGACCACGGGAAGGCTTCGTTCGACGATAGCCTTTGTTTTATGGCAGCGGCACTTCGGCCGAAGGTTCGCCGTCCCAAAATCTTCGCCAGCAGACGGACGTGAGCGGCGGCAATCTTTGTGGCGACTTGGAAATTGTTTAAAACGGTTCGCTGTGGCTGCCTGTGGTGCCACCGCCTGGTGGTCCCGGGTGCCGCCGGGAGTCCATAAAATTTTCGGTCCAACGAAGGCCGATGAGGATGATGAGCCCTAAATATATATGTTTACCAATCACAATAACAAACTCGGTCTTTTGCGTCCTTCAACCCTCGCCCGGGATGTGGGTGAGCTTTTAATCCTTCGGACCGGAAACGGAGCCCCGCAGGCTGGTGTGGTGCAGAATCTCTGGCGAAATTTGAACCCACCGCCCGGTCGAAGGTCCTCCGGGGTGCAGGTAGGTGCTAGGTGTCGAGCGAATTATAGAAACCCAGAAAATGGTGCGCAACCTGCTCGTGTTTTTTTTGCTCGTTTTCTCCTGGTCTTCTTCCCGTCCGTCCGGCACGTTTTCCAATTTCAAGAAATACTCCAAACAAACACCCGGTTCCCCGGACCGCGCGCGTTCCCAAAACAATCACAGATCCTTGCGAGGAGAAGGGTTTATTGTGTGTGTGTGTGTTTGGTTGGCCACGTATTTGAGCGGAGGTTTTTTCCGGTGGAAAATTTCCCGAGAGAGACCCGACCCTAATGTGGCTTATGCTGCTCCGCTGCGCCAGCCACGTCCAGTGGACGGGTAGTTCCGCAGTCCCCGCAGCAACGCGACCAAAGTGAAGCACTCCAAAACGGGACAGGTATCCTGTCGGATTCGAGCGAATCGGACCGGTGGAGAATCGCGTTAGAACATATTTATATCCTGCAATCGGTAAGGGTCACATACCTGTTTTCTTTCGAGTGTTTTGTACGTTGTCATCAACACACTGCTAGATGAGTTGGAAAAGGACGAACCGCAAGCGTTGATTGAGTTGATGTAGTCAAATATGATTGAATCACATTATCTGCTCGTCAGTCTGTGAATAATAGTTATGGCACTTTGGAAGATGACCTTGACTTTCATGTGATCTTCTTCACGATTCTTATAAGCACGATTTTGAGCAACAATTTCGTGGATTTCGTGGCCACCTTAGGGAACAAAAAGCCCATCTTTTACATATTTGTACCGATCCTTTATATCCTAAATAAACGGATTTCAGAGCATAGATTTTTTTCTCAGACTCGCCAGTTTTCAATTTACGTAGTACTTGGCGAGGTCTATGAACCGCAAAATATCACTCCGCAATGTGGGGCACCCGACGGTACAGGGTAGCGAACACCGTAGCCACCACCATCCCACCACCACCACGAGCCAAGCCAAACACATCGAGCCCCTGGGTCGGACCAATTAGAGACCGGACCAAAAGCTACACAGAGTGGTGCCTAAGCCCGGTGCTTAAAGACCTTCTGTCTTTTTATCGCTTTCCGGCACCCAAGTTTTATCTGGCCCTCTGACCTTTTTCAGCGGGAGGCGGCGGGCCAGTGAGTGGGGTCGGCTTATGTCTGGGCCGGCAGAGCAGGACGGTGTGGCGTACTGGCTGGCTGGCTGGTTGGCTGGTTGGCTCGATGTTTCCGTTCCGGTGTGCGTATTTTTAGTTGCTTTGCTTTCTTTCGTTCAATTTATGTCAACGTTTCACTTTCCTAATCACACCAACCCACTCTGGCAAACGCTCTCGGTCCATAAAGAACCGATTACGTTCAAAAAGTCCCGCCATTTTGTTTCCATTTCCAAAAATATTGGTTCGTTTGTGTGTGTCTCGTTTGGCCATCTTTTTAAACACCCATTTCCAGACGCCATTTGAGTTTAGATGTTCGCCTGAAGGACGATTATCACTCGTGTGTCTGTTGTCGATAGAAATGCTCTTCCAATAAATGTCAACTCGTCCCGATCGCGGGTATCTTCCGAGCAAATGTTTACAGGCATACACACACGGACTTACTAAACCGGAAACATTTGGCCCCGAGAGAGAGATAGTGGGCGTCGTTGGCACATTTTTAATGTCACTCGCTGGAAAGGCTGACGGTGGGTTGCAGAGTAGACGATACGGCGTGGAAGTTGGTGGTGACACATTCCCGGCTCTAAATGAGGCCATCTTCGGCTACCAATTGATCAGCTGTGTGTGTGTGAACGAGCTAACGATCGTCGCACGTCGTCCGAGTGTTGGATTAAAATAACATAATTTTTTATTAAGAAATACTTTCGCGAGCGTTTATACCATCCTCGCTCGAGTCGTTGCCGGTTGCTAGGTATCGTTGGGGGTGCTCAATGCGGCCATTTAAGGGATGATAATCAAAATAACATTAGGGCTGTTTTGGGCGGGGTGTTAACTATATCACGCTGTTGAGGGCTACCGTTGGCGGAAGCCATGATAACTGAGGTCCTTGGGCCGCGAATTGATGCTGGTGGGAGTTTCATTTTTCACGCGATGTTCAGGTCATGAGTCAGACTAAATAAAATTTTGAACATTTTTTAAATTGAATACACATTTCCCTATTTACTCGACTGTAAAGCGTATCTGATGTACCGCTGAAGAAATGCGGGTTCCAAATTCGTAGGACATCATTTCTCCACTAGGGGATCGACTAAATCCGAACTAATGTTATCTTCCGTCGAGTATAGGCCTTACCCCTATCGACTACCAGTAGGTATGGTTGTGAGCTTTCCGGAACTATGATGAAACAATGCGATAATTCCGTCAAGCTGCCTGTGTCTGTCGATCCGCCACGCGGTCGCCTCCATTGACACGTTCCGCTAATGTTGTGACATTATGCGATCATAAGCACATTAAGGGCTCCGGAGCAGGAGTTAGAGTTTATCACAATAGGCGCGTAATTATACGCGCTCTCAGCGATTTCACACGGACGCCAGCTAGCATACGGCATGCCACCCGCAAGCAACATAACGCAGCGGAAGTTGAAACCCGGGTCAATCAGCAGGCGGCAGCACAGCATAGCTCCAGTGGTGAGTGCGGTCGCCGCCTCGAAACATGTCCCATCCGTGACTTCCGAGCTTTGGTCCGCGGGATCCGCTCGGTCCCTGTCGGTGCTGAGACCAGCATAATTTACCCGGCACTCGGCGAACACAACAACCTGCACGGTTTGCCAACAAAACGCCACCCCGCCAATGGGGACACAGATTGGTGTTCAAAATGTGTTTTAAATTTTTGACCTGCAGAGCCAGCAGACCCGGGAAGAGACCACACCACAGCGCAGCACCGACCTCGCCGATCTGTCATCAAGCGTGGAGCTTGGAGGGATGTATAATTCAATAATTTATGTTCGATGGCTCTTCGGTGGCCCTGTGTCCTAGTCTGGTGCCGTTGTGGGTCAGTCGGTCCGGCATTCCGATGTGTTGTTGCTGGAACGACGCGGGTGCCCGCTCGTGCCCGTGTATTCCGCACCGGCATCGGCTTCCGGCGGAAGCGACAAATAGGCGCTAACACTGAAATGTGCATGTCGCACGCAATATGCACGCCCTGGCGTGGCCTAGGCCGGCCCGAGAACCCAACCGCCAGCCGGAGGATTAGATGCGTAGCAAGAGGGGGGACTGCACAGCTGATCCCCGCCACCTTCTCAGGCTTCTGGCGACCCTCCGACGACGAGACCAGGACCTGGGGGAGGGTTTAGGTTAGATCGGTATTGCTGCAGAACCCTGCTCTAATGGACGTCGTGGCTGGGTGGGTCGTACGATAAAATTAGATAATCATGCCATCGCCGAGGAGAAAGATGACGTCCCGTTTCAAGTGTCTCTCTGTGTGTGTGGTGCCGATGTGCACTATTGCTCGAAATTGAGTCACTAAGCCTCTGGAGCGCCGGAGCACCACCGTTGCCAAATGAAGTTCGATCGATGTGTGTGATTCGATATAGTCCGGCGCACCGTCTGGAGCGAATGGCCAGTGCATTGGGTCACACTGTATATCATTAAGGATCCGAGACCGTCCAGACACCGGATCGTATGGACTTCCGTGTTCTGTTTTAATACTTTTTGATTCACGATGGGTCTTAGGCCATCGAAATCTTAAATTAGAACTCATTAGAACAGAATCCATTGGAACCGCTTCTGGAGATATCGGCCACGTCAGCACATAAATTAAGGCTCCAGGTTTTGTGAGCCAAGATTATCTAGAGTGCACCCGGGAAGCGATCCGATTGATTGGCCGAGGTCGTGTAATCACAATTGTGACCAACACCAAGCCGCAGCTTCGGAAAACGGATTCCCATCTGTGACCCTTCAAATGTTAATCCTAAAACGGCTGCGACTCGTACGTCTTTCGATGTTTCCCGATGTCCACGCGGGAAGTAATCAAAACAATCCTTCCTGACCGACGATCCTTGCCGGTGGCCGTGCTTTGGTGGCTCTTTGCACTCAACACTAACACACCATAGAAAAAGGCGTTGATGTCCTCAGATCGGCTGCCCAATGGGCGAACCGTAAGAGGAGCGTCTGAACGTGGCACCCCGTAGCCATCACCGTGGCCATCCAGCCTCCTCCTGCGGCGCAGACAATAAAGCTTAACCAGCGTGACGATGTGTGTCCTGTGATGTGACTTTTTCCTCACAATCGACCGCGCACAATTTGATGGAGGAAAAATCCAACCGGCCCGCAGCCGAGCCAGGAGGAGAAGGATATTCGAACAACGACACGGGGCTCCCGCTTTTTCCCGCAGCTTTCCGATTCGAGGAGATTGTTTTCTCCGCACCCACACACACACCCACGCGGAGAGGGTTCGGGTTTGTGATTGCTAATGGAAAAAAGCTGTACACAACATCTCTTTCCATCGGTGCCTGTGGGTGGGGCCACCGGCCCGAGGACTTATCGCTTCGTGCATTTCGCATCCAGTGAAATGTGTGCCAAAGCTCTGTGCGCTTTCTGGTCTTTGAACTATCTGGGGGGCGTGCGTGTGCTTCCGGTGCCACGCCTCGCGTCGCCCGAATCCGGAACCCCATCCTGAGCACTCGTATTGCACGTAAAATTCTCGGATCCTGCATTCCGGTGAAGCGCGGAAGGCACACCCGGCAGTGTCCGGCACCTACATGGGATCCCTTTTTTATGCTTTGCCAGATTATGCGGCGTGACATGCTGCACTGCCACTGGGACACACGGGTGTTTCCGGAGGTCGATCGTGCCCGGCTCGAAATGTGACATTTACGTCAACAGAGAGAGAGAGAGAGCGTGTGTGACGGAGATAGCGATAGAGAGAACGAGATAGGAGGGAACTCCCAACAGCAAACCGAGAAAAAAAGAAATCAATGTCCCGCACACATTGCAAAAAAAAAAAAGAGAAATGTTTGCGAAGCACTACAAAAATGATTGCAAATCTAACGCCTGTTTTTTGCGCCGGCAAGCCAAACCACCCACTCACCACCGGGTGGGTGGGATGTTCCTCAACCCAAGTGTGACTTTACGTTTTCGCTTCTTCTCTCCGGTCGCGCGCTTAGATTCGATTTTCTGCTCGCCGGTCGACCGAACAAATTGTGTCAAAGGTTGGGAGGTTTTAGCGTTTTATGTTCCGAAGTCCACCCGCTGGGTCGCGGTGGGTGGGTGTTGGAGTGCAGTGTTTTTTTTGTGGCTTGGTTCTGTCTCCCCGAAACGGTTTCGATTATGGATTGCGGTGAACTTCCACCGCCGAGCTCGAGAACCAGCAAAAAAAACAAACAAACAAAGAGAGACATAACCGTTTCTATTGCTTCTAGAAAAAAAGGCGGTTAGTGTGTGTGTGTGTGTCAGTGGCCTCGCGACCCCCCCATCATGGATAGCTTTGCCATTTGCGGACAACAAAAAAACGCACTCTCTCACTCTCGCACGCGCGCGCTGGTTGGTTGGCAAACAAAGTGCGGCGGAAAATCAGGACATTCACACACACACATACAGGTGCGCGGTATGTGTGCGAGTGTGGCTGCCCCTAGCACTCGATGCCCGGCCCGGCCCGGCCGGAAAAGCACACTTCAAACAACATAAAAAGCGGATTTACGATTTTCATTTCCCGGCCTTTTTCGCTTGTGTCGCCATTTTATTCGCCATGCTCTCCGTCGGCCGTCGTGTGACCCCGGCCATACGGCTTTCTCCCTTCCTCTCGCTCTCTCTCTGCGGCGTCGGTGGAACATTTCATCATGCGTCGTTTTCTTATGTTTCAATTTTAAAACCTCATTTCCACCTTTTTGCGACACGCCGTCTCGGTCAAAGCCCTCCACCGTTCCCACCCAACGGCTCCTGTTCCTGTTGTCGGCGGTGCGCATTTGGTCTAAGCACACCCAGCTCGCCCTTCTCCAACAATCCACGCCATTTTTACTGCCTCGAGAGGCCAGGGCCCACGGCAGATAATTCACAAATCGGCGCTCGGTGAAGGTCAAACACGCTGGCTGACTCCCCGGGACCTGCCGAAGAAGAAAACCCCGGGAAAACGTTTGCGCGGCGAGCGACAGAGAACGAAACGACAGGAAAACCAATCCGGTCCACGGAAATCCACGTTGTTATTCCACGGAGCCGTGACATAAAATTGTACTTAGGGGGTTGGCGAGAGCTCTGTCGTGCGCCACGATCGCAATCCGGAAAAGATAGGTCCGCGGACGACGGAGTTGTCTATTTACTCGCGTTCCACCCCCTGTTTCCGGTTGAGGCAGTCAGTTTGAGGGTGGCATTCGCTCCTCTCCCCCACCGGTGAGGCGTGTTTTTGTTCGAAATCGAAATTCGAATGACGAATGCGACCGAAGCACGGTCGTTTGCCGGTGCGCCGGTCTTCATATCTCGAAACCTTTTCGCTGGAGACATTTATGTCTGTCCGGGGAGAGGGAGACCTCTAACCCTGCAGCAGGGCAAAGTCCTTTAGGAGGGTTAACGTGGGTTCCGTTCATTTTCTGTGTTTGAAATTGGCAACTTTATTAGATTTAAATTTGCTGACGGGTGGCGCTGATGAGAATGACAATCGTGACGGTGATTCTTTCCCAGGTGAGATTGGGTCTTGCAAAAAGAAATAAAATGTGCCAAATTATCATGACTTCTGGTGCCCGGGGATTATGATTGGACACTCCCAGAGGTATCCTGAGGTCCGTATAAATGATGTTAGGGGTTCATCAGACAGGCACGACAACTTCGGTCAATGAAGGACCATTAGTTTTTCGTTAAGCTAAAGGTCTGAAGGCGCTTTTTAGTTTTACTTATAATAATCGTACCTCATTTTCTTTGAAGTGTAACACTCTTGCGCTAAGGTCTCCATCATTTTGAGAAGCCTGGCTGGAACCCAACATTTCAGCACAAATATTCCTCAACAAAACGGAAGAACCAAACTTTTAACAGATATAGAACCAAACTTTGTCGCCTTCCTCGAATCCTCGATGTGAACCTGTCTCTCACCGGAGGCTAGTGACCGGTTCCCGGAACGGTTCTGTGATTGTTCCACGACCGCGTTTCGATTTGATCCGACGCGACTAGTATAAACATATCGACATGTATAGCAATTGTTTTTACCAAGCAAAACAATCGCTCAAAAACCGTTGGAATGAAAGGAAAACGAACGCCCACCATCGATCAGCGGTTCGTGTGAGACGCGAAGTCCACGTTTCATATTGCGTCTCGGATGTGCTGCGACAAACTTGCTGTCTGTCGAACTAGATTCCTTACTTGTCCCCGCCACCGGACGGAAGTCCGCCATTTTGCTCACGTATTTTTCATTTGCTCTTCGGGGAAATGTTGATCCACCGCCGACCGACTGGATCCTTCTTTCGGGAGCTACCAACTCTGCAAAGGACGTGTGTCTCGCCTTCGGTGTGCTCCTTGCGCGGGAGCGAAAATAGCGGACAGTTAATTTGACTTGATTCACTGGAACGCGCGCGCGCCAGTGATTCCGGGAGTTTTATGCTCTACTGGCCAGCCGCGACGTTGAGCCTGCATTTTCGCAGGTGAGTACAAACTGTCGACTCCCCAAGTGCGAGTTATGTAAATCTTTCGGTTTGCTCACCAGCACCGGGACCACCGGGTCTTTTTGGCCAGGCGGGGGTTCGTGGTGCTGCTGCCTCCATAAAAAGCACGTTGTGCACATACACATTTCATCATCCGATTAGTGAGATGGGCGTCGCCGCCGCCGCCGTTCCAGCGTTGACACTGAAACCGACCGAGCTCCAAAGGGCGTACACCTCGTTACCAGGACCCGGGCGCCCCAAATACAGGCTATTTTAAGCATGCTAAACCATTTCCAGCAGGCGCTCACCCGGGGATCTTGTGGACCCCGATGTTTTATTGCTCTTTATGACCGTACCTCGCTCGCTCCGGTAATAAGCCAACCCTCGCCGGTGGCCCCAACGCGGGCCACCTGCAGCATACCCACCGATGTCACCGCCGAGTGACGCCCGCCGGAAGATTAAAACCATTCGGAGCAGAATCTGTGCCTGTTTTCGTTTTTTGTGCTAGAAAACGTAGCCATCGCTCTGCAGAACAGGAAGCCAGGGTCAGTGGGAGGTTCTGGCAGCTCTCGTTACCTGTATTTATAACCCTCTGCCACCCCTCTGCCACGCGGTCGGGCATCAGAGTGAGGGGAAGAATATTTTGTCTTTTACGAACTCTCTCGTTGACGGCCATATTAAAAACGGGTTGCTGCAATGCGACCCCAACACCGGCCCCGGGATGGCTGGGGCGCCGGTTTGGCAAGAATGTCCTCGAACTTTTGTGCCGTAAAGGGTAGTAAAAAAGTCTGTATCTCAGTCCATTCACCATCCAGCCGAGGCCGAGAGCCAATGGTTCATTTTCCGGTCGAATGTAATGCTTGCCAATTGAATTTACGGTGCGCCGGTGGACGACGCCATTGCGGTTTTGTGGAGATCGTGGACACCTCATTCCAGCGAGGCACACAGTTCCTGAACGCAGTTCACTAGTCGCTGGTTTCAAATTTGGCACCCGTCGTTCATTTGACTTGTCGAAATGAAAATATTTAAACGAAGGTCGCAACATAAAAACTTTATAAAGGCAATCAATTTTCATCACTCCAAAGCCGTGACTGTCCGCTTATTTTGTTTAGGGACCGATGGGACGAAATATTGAATATCCCTCGGCTCAAGCTTGATGACGGACCGGTGGACCTTCGACGTTGCAGTCACCCAAATCTGGCTGAAAAAGAAAATCAGCAATGAATGTTGATTAAATTAACATTTAAAGCATATTTTTCTCACGAGCACAACATTTAAAAACGGAGCCATTTTAAATGTTAAAAAGGATGTAATAAAGGAATTTTTCGCTCGGCCACCATCCGTTGTGGGCCAAATGTTACCCTTGCAACGATTTTTAACCATGCTCCACCCTGTGTCTTCTATATTTCGTATTTTGCCCAAACTTTAAGGCTTCATTAGAATTCGTTAAACTTTTCGTAAAAGGGTCGAACGGGGGTAACGTTTGGGCGATTTCTCAATCCCTTTCCGGCGGAGTCAAAGCCCTTGATCAGCTTCGGTTGACTTTATTTGGCAAAACCGCCGCCGCCGCCGCCGTCGTTCGCGGCCACGGAAACGAACTTTTCAAATTAACTTCACCACTTTACGAGTCGGAAAATGTTTTTCCAGTGTACCATTTTCGTTTCATCGCACGTCTTAGCACTTTTTTCCATTTAAATATCGCTATCGCGTCCCTGCTGTGTGTTTCTGTGGCGGCGGCTGGTGCGCTTCATCGTGTCCTCGGAGACCTGCGCCAAGCCCCCGAAAAAGACCGAAAGACAAATGGTGGTTGGTGGAAGGAACGGTTAATTATACATTCTTAGGCCGTACCCCGGGTGGCAGTGTTGCATTCGTGGAAAATTCCCTCCAGTCGTCGGCGTGGAAAGATGTTTACTTTCGACTTGTGTCTGTAATTTCTTTTTCGTCGCCCACTAAACAACTTCTCAAGTGGTGGACGCTTGACTATCATGACGATGGCGCACGGGTCGATATCTTCCGTTTGTTTTACTTCCACTTGGGTGTTTTCATCTGATACACCTCGTCCGTCCGTCCGTCGTCGAAGATAACCGGAGACGAGAGCGTTGTCTTTGTTGGCCTGGCCTGGCCGGTGTAGGCCCCAGGGCAGGGCACAACTTTCTCGGGGAGGGATGCACCGATAGGGCTTCGTCCGGTAGCCATCATTTGATCGTGCCCAGCCAGACGGGGTACCTACCGGAAACTAAAGTTTGAACGTTTCCGGGCGCATGTGGGCGAACGGTTTCCACGTCCCACGGACACACACCACATCCATGACGGTTCCGAAGGCTTCACTTCGAAAACTTGTGAGCTGAAAATTATGACTACGAAAGAGCGAAAGAGATTCACCCGGCTCAAGTGCCTTCCCGGTCGCTCCGTTCACTAGACAAACACTTTGTGTGCTGAAAGTTGCTGCGTATTTTTTAATCATTTTCTGTCCAAAGTTTGCACATCCCTGGCCGCTTGTGTGTGTGTGTGTATTATTGTTTTTAGTTTTTCATTTCAACTTTTCTTTCGCTGCTCCGGATCGCTCTAGCCTTATTTATTACTGCGTGAAACAGCTTTCGCCTTTCGTGTTGGCCAAGTTTCTATGAAGTTGTTCTCTGTGGGATGCTCCTTCGTTCGTGAGAATTCGTTTCGCCCTTAACTCAGCAGTCAGTGCCGGTCGCGGATTGTGGCCACCCCGAGCGGTGCCAGTGGGAGTATTTGAGTTACCCGCCAGCAACACGAAGCCATTCCAGCCAACCGTCTCGATGTTGATTAATGGGTGCGCTGTCTGAATCATCACTTGAGATGTATCCCTTGAGCCACACGCCGAGCCAGCCGTTCGGGTGTGGGCCGTGACCATATAGAAAGGCTAGAAGAGTGTTTCGTTCGTGCGAATCCCGAATATGGCGCCGGGCAAACACTCCTCGCCGGGAACCGGGCGTTGTAACGAGATACACTATAGGACGAAAACCTCGAAATACGGGCTGAGTGAGAGCCGTTTGGCAAGAAAATATTGATCGCGATAAGGCCCGCCGACGATGGAGCTCCGCTTCGATGCCTGAACGTGCGATGATTGATGGTCGGAAAAGCGTTTATTGAAAGGTGTCACCCGGATTGATGGAAAAGGAAAAATCTTCCGCTGCGCTGGCCAATTCGCTGTGCCGATTCGTGTCTCGTCCCGCCAAAGGAGTGTCACTCGGTGTTGGATGTTCGTAAATTCCCCGAACAGATGTCGGCGGGCCGGGCGCCACAAAACGAAACCTTAAAGCGCGACTCGTGTCGCGTGTAAGATGCCACACCGAGTGTCAAATTGTGGAAGGCACTTTTTTGCTCTTACCGAAGAAATTCCTCCACACCTTGACGAGAGCAACGGGACCAGTGAAGTGTGCGACTGTCATACGAGCATTTGTGTCAAGTTACATCGCCTGGCTCTGCCTGGCTGACAGTTGATCTTTATTGTCTGATCCTTCGGAACCTCACACTCCAACGGATTTACGGATTTTTTGACGGAGTCTTCGAGATGCCCCACAGCCATGCTTAAAGACCTTAAAGTGAGAAGAAACCCCCGCTTTATCCGATTGCGATTGCGAATTCCTAATTCGAAGAAGTAGAATCCAGGCCCGCCCTCGAAATCCTAATTATTCGATTCTTCGCCATTCTCGCGCCTTTGCGATTAGGGAATCCTTTCACCGTGCACACGTACACCATACCGCCCGCCGTGCAATCCGCCGCGCGAGGCACACGAAGCACAGCAAATCAAAATGTTTGTCCGGAAAAGAGAGCGAAAAAAAGTTGAACTCAACAAACGCGTGAGGCGCGCGCGTGGTGTTCCCTTGGCAAACGCCATTACGCGAGGCACGTGACGTTTCTTGCCCATTTTCTTCTCACCCAACAACAGCCACAACCACCGGAAGGTGTTTCCGTTGTGTGTTAAATTTGAATGATTCCTGGGAGCACAACCGTCGAGCGGCAACAACGAGCGGAGTCCGGAGTCCTATTAGGCACGGGCGGCACGAAGCGTATTCAAGGCGATCCTTTGCATGATTCGCCAGAAACGTTCGCCAAGGAGATAAGGTCCTGTGTGGAGATGCTGCTATTCAATCGATATCACAGCGGGCCGCCTGGGGCCGCCGCGTGTGCTCGGCGGCTGAGTCACGTGGTGGTATTACTTTGTTAAAAGTTATTCGCAAAGCGATCGATTTGATCGTGTTCCGGTTGATAAGAAAGATATAACACGCTTCCGGCGAGTATATTGTAGTGCCGCTGGTGTAACCGTGAGGTAGTAGTAATAACCGTGAGTACTTTTTGCACACCACGGCCAAGATGATACGGATTTTTTGGGAACATGCCATCAGTCGGGGTTACTTTTTGATTGCTACGCAAGTCTAAAACATGTGGAGAAAACAATGGACTAAAGCATATCAAACTTATCCATTGATTGGATCAATTTTTTATGAAAGAAAACCTGGAAATGTTTTTTTTTAACCTTCGAAGAACGAACCGGGCCGTATTCATAAGTGTTTTTTAAGCGCTTCTAAAAGATTATAAGCCCTTCTCGACGCTGGGAAAAGCAGTAAACTACATCGAAAAGTGTGCCGCACAATTTTAGATTTTAAATTAATCCTTTTCGCAACTTTTCAAACCGTTCAACGTTCAAGGTTGAAATCTTTCCGACGCTCCTCCTTGTGGCATCCAATTAGAACGAACAGCTGAACATGATACGTGGGGCTGTGTCCCGGTGCCACTGTTTACTGCTTCATTAGGCAACACAACAGTTCAGGGGCCGACGGGTGGTGGCGAGAGCCTGAAATGACCACAAGGCTCCCCGGCGCAATTAAAACGAATAAATATCACAACATAGTTTCTAAGAACTGTGCGCCTCGTCGGCCACTTCTTGGCACTTGGCGTAAGGTGCTTCCTTCCGCCGGGCGGTCCCTCCAGGATCGGTAGCTGTAAAGTTTGGGGTGGAAATGGAGATGTGCTGCTACGTCACTCATCATCCTTATCCGGCGGGCAGCTCTCTAACAAACTAACCGCAATTCTGTTTGCCGGCCACCATATTTGTGAGCACGCGTCTCAGAGATACGGAACGGAGATGGCACAGCCCGTCAGTAGTCGGCACTGTTGACGGATGCTTGCCGGCTCGGCCGGGTGTGTGCCGGCGACAGGACATCCCCCAGCAGTGAGCTGCTGGTATGGTTTTACTGTCAATATTGATTCAATCCTCACCATCATCAGGGCTCACGAACGTTGCGTACTTTGTGTGCGTACGAAGGTGGTGCCGTTGACGCGCTCAGCGATCGGAGCGGCACGGTCAATCGAGCCGAAAGCAGACAAATAGGTTCATCAAACCAATTCGTTAGTGCACCGAGAGGTTGCTATCCGGACACATGGCCACATCCTTTGAACGTTGGGCTCTCGAAATTACCCGAAAACGGTTGATTACGTTCGTTTTTAAAATTGGCTTCTTTTCATTTGTTTCATTCCAGGTAAGTCGAAGCCGCGGAGCGCCAGACCGATTACTGCTGTGTGCAGATGTTACGGCGCATGGGCGCCGTTAGACAGGACATCCGCCGAGCCCAATTTAATGTAGAATTAATGTAGTGAAGAACGGCTCCTCGCGCGCGCGCGTTTCTTTTCGTGCGTTCCGGGAACCCATCGTTATCGCAACCACCGCAACACACACCTTCATCCTCGGTCGGTTGTAGCGAAGGCGTCTCGCGCAGAGCCCGAAAACAATCCGCTGGTTGCGGTGCTGTGTTTTTAATTTTTGCTCATTTAATTTAATTTTCGGTTCACCCTGCCCGCCGGCGGCCGCGTGCGGTGTAATTGTTTTCAAACGGCAGGCGTATGCTGTGTGGGTCGGCTATGCTGGCATGCTCAGGCCGGGGCTGGCCCCGTTCGGCAAGGATTATACCCAGCCAGAGCCTACCTTTGGGTGCCGCAAAAAGAGCGATAATCAAACCGTCGGACCATCGCGGGTGTCTGTGTGGGAAAAGGGAGATCCTGATCTGGGGCCGCCGGAATCTCGGTTGTAACGACGGTAACAACGCGTCGCTTGGCTTGGCGCGCAGATCCTTCGGTGCGATGCTGGGGACGCACGCTTCACGGACCTTGCAGCGAAGCGCGTCCATTTGGTGCGCCCTGCTGACGGCGGTCGAACTTTTGCTTCGTCCTTCGTCCTGCACGTTTCGGGAAGGTAAATTGAATCGAAACATAATTCGATTTACGCCACCACTCCGGTGCCCGGTATGTCGGAATGGCATAAAAAGCACCTGTAATTGGCTGTTACACTCCATCTCACACCGACACACACCCATCGATAGGGGACCCCATTTTGTGCTGGTCGTTTTGTTTCCGGGGCGCGACGATGTTGGATAGGTTTCTCCCCGTGTTGCTCCTTGGCACTTCGGTAGATAACGCCGTGCTGGGAAGCAGTATCCGGAGGATAGCGATGCTCGATTGCCGATCTAAATTTGGAACCAGCATCGTCGAACCAATCCCCTCTTATCCTTTCGCAGACACAGCAGGTTGGGGTTTTCTTTTCACTTCTAAACACTCGATAACTACAAATTAGTTTGTCCAGCAAATGGTAAAGAAAATCCACGAACATTGAGTGAGTCTTTGTTGATGGAAAATCGCCTAAACTATTAATGAACGTTTTCATACTATTTTCGTCCTGGATTCATCACCAACGAAGCGTTGTTTCCGAACCTATTTCCTCCACTGCAATGCGACCCGTCCCGTGCGAGAGCCGTCTTGTTTGGGTCCCATTTACTGGTTAAATGGCTCGAGAATTAATTTCCCGAGTTTTATCTCCACATTTCGTCCGCACGGTAATTGAGACCCCATGGGCTTAATGGGGAAAGCAGCACAGTGCTTGAACAAATTCAATTTCATGTCGTTCAACAGCAAACGACTTGGAAGTTGGTCGCGAGCGGCGCCAACGCCACGTTGTGTCGAATTTCCATTTCATGTACTTTTATTGAAAGACTGTCGAAAATGGAAGCCGGCCGGGGCCGGCAAGCGAAAAAGAATGACTCTTGTTCGGGATCCAATGAATTGATGGCCACGGCAGGGATACTGTGACCCAAAAGTAGCCAAAGTTTGACTATCTTTTTCGAAGGATCTCGACAAAAATGACTTTCCACTCTCACCGCCAAACTTCGGCGTCCCAGCCAGCCCAACCGCGGGGCGCAGGAGCGGGCTTCGTCCAACTTTCTTATCCTTTCGTTTAGCATTTAAATTAGCATGGCACTCGTGCCGGCAATTTGCCAAAACTGTATGTATAATCTAACGGGCGTTTTTTTTTTCTTCTCCCCATCAAACTCGTGACTTGCTGGCATCACAGCCACTTGCTCGAAACACTCAAAAATGGGAAAGTAACCGAACCGCTCTCCGAGGGAGGTCTTGGAAAAGTCCGAAACTTTTCGGACACAGGTCGTTTGAAAAAAAAAACCAGATTCGCTCCCGGCGTGTCCTTTTGCTGTTTTGCAATCACCGGTCGACTTTCACGGACACGTTACCCAGCCGTCAGCGCGGACGAACGAGCAAGGACGAACCGTGAACTTCATCAGATCGGAAACGTGCCGTTATGGCGTTTCAAAATTCCATTAATGAGCCGCGCTCCATTCGTCACATAAAGCAGACTTATTTCGGTACAAGGCGTAGCGTTTTTTTTTGGTTGATTTTCTCACAACTTCCGGCCTAATGTGTGCCTCCGTTGGTCAGGTATACCTCTCGACCCCAGCGACAGTGCGAAAATCGATAGTTTTGTTCATACAAACTGCTGTAGTCTCGAGCTAACATCCTTGCTCGTTCGCTGCAGAGACGGTACCGGCCGGTGGCGCGTTGTTTGACCTTCAACGCCGCACGCTGACGATACATATCGTGGGGTTTTGCGGTTTCGTGCTAATGGCTCCGCTGCTGGCCGATTGCAGGCGGCGGGTTTCGGTCAAATTTCCTGCGAATCGTTTGCGTGCTCTCTCTGCGTACAACTAAATTCGGTCCAAAATAAGGACCCCTCCAACTTAAGGTAGGGGAGACAAACGTTAGGTTTGAACGATAAATTAGACCTGTTTTTTTTTGCTCAACCCCAGGTTGGGTAAAGAAAATCCAACACCGCAAATGAAATAATTTATTTTTCACCGTGCGCTATTCACGAAGCTTGCCACATTGACCTCCGTAGGTTGAGGTCACAGCGCGGGTGCGTGGTGCGATCGATTTCGGTGATGTTTTGTTACACGCCAGGCTCCTAAAACCGTCTGATTGATGGAGCATGATTTGCAAGGATAATAAGCAAAGGAAATAAATCGAATGGCCCGTCGTTTGCTGTGGATGGCGCTGCTGGGCGGTGGAAACGTCGCGTTGAAGCTAAAATAGCAACTCGTTCAGGTGTGTTATTATTTGTACACGTGATAAATACACGAGGGCAATCGTTGAAATAGTCCAACTGGACTACGTACTTCACGTTGTTTCCAGCATTTGTAAGGTGCGTAGAACATTAGTTTCTCTTGCTACTCAAAAATACTATCCGAAAAATGTAAATTAAACAGACTGCGGTAATTTAAACCTAAGAAGTTCAGTGACTGCCCTTCTCAATCGACTTCATTAATTACGATTAAACAGAGCAAAGGATAACAGTTGATTGATACAGTAGGTGCTCTGACAACGACGTAAATCATATAAAAATAAAGTCCGTTGCCAATGACGTAAGTAATATAAATAAAAAAATTTTAATGCATATAATTTTTAATACTGGCATTGAAATGTAACGATCATCGTTATGATTTTTATATGCGCGATATCTTGACAATCTCTGCCGAGCCTTGCCAAGACACAGAACTCGCCTTTCGCCTTCCTGCCACCATTTCCTAAGACAGTTTACAGTTTAATGGTATTCCCTTCGATAGCGTCGTCTCCGTTCTTACGTTCCGTTAGACGCCCGCGGCTACTTTCAAAACAAAACGGTCTTTCGCTGCCTCATTTATCGCCGTGGGCGTTGCATTATTTTCCCGGCTACCACGGAAAAGTGTGCCCGCATTTTCCAACGCGGTGCACCCCAAACAAAAGGACGCGCGCCAGCGAGTAAAGGTTGCACGAAAAAGTGTCACCATCGGCTCCGGTCTTCATGCACTTTGTGATGCATTTTATTTTTAGTGCCTCACGGGCTGCGCTGTTGCGCACTGCAGCCCCCTCCCACCCCCTGCAGGGGTTGAGTCACCGTTGGGCCAAAGAAAAGGTGCTGCTGCTGCTGCTACTAAGAAGCTTTTCTTGGCGCGCGATAAGAGTGTGTCGAAATCACGTTGTTTACATAATAAACTCATTTATCTTCTTTCGCTCACCGCCGTCGCCGCGCTGTGTGCCGGTGGAAAATAGTTTCAGTGGAAGATGTCTGCCCTGGCGCTCGCAGTGTCACCCACTGGCGTTGGTTCCGGAAAACTGCGTTTGTCGTAAGATGCTCGTCGTGCCTCGTGCAGGCGGCGCCTGCAGCACCGTTTGCATCTTGAATGGCGTGTGTGTGAGTGTGTCTCTCTATCTGAAACAACAACAGCCACACCAACCTGCTGCATCCGACGGAGATGGGAACGCTCTGCGTTAGAAAAAGAAGAAAAATGTAAAAAGCTGTCGTCTCACGTTTGTTTGTTTGTTTACTTTCGTATGTCGCTAGATGCGACGGTGTACGGTAATTGCTGCCGCTTTCTGCGAGCAAACTCTCAGCGGCACCAGCTCGACATTAAACTGTTGGCCAAGAACCACCCTAAACAAACTGAGCGAAGGCGCAAGAGCCAGTTAAGTCAGCGGGCTGTTCTCTCTTATCGCGCAGCAGGGCGCCTTAGACAGCGCAATTGCCCCGGGCGCAAGTTTCACCTTCACGGCGAATGGGTTTAATCTGGAGAGCAATTCAATTACGCTAAAATAGAATGTAAGCGCGCGCTGCTACATGTATCAAGCTTAATGTATTACTTCATGACGACGCTGCTCGCTAGCGGAGTCAAGCGCGCCGCAACCGGGGAGACATCAAAACGCGTTGCAAATGGTGCTGCTCAACTTGGCAACAACGTCTTAATGCAGCGGCACCGAACGGAAAGGAAAGCGAAACGGAACGTGACTTTCGAAACGTGCGAAAAAGCATCCATTTCCTTCAGCAAGATTACGCCCGGAAAGCAACATTCGCCGACACATAAATTGCATCACCGGCCCCTTCTCTAGGACGTAGCGCTAGAACCAGGATTTTTTGTGCGCCCGCCCTAACCGGATCATTATTTTTCGCATTCTAACCGGAACTCGCGGGCAGAGCAGCGCTTTTATTGATCGCACTTGGAATCCTGGCGCCAAATAATGCGATATAACCCGGTGGAGATATAATTTAGCCGGTCCCGGGCGATATTGACATAATATAAAACAGTAGCCGTAACACTACCATTCCGTTTTATGTGATGTGCCCCCCGGTACCCCCAACACGGGACTGCCAACCGAGTGTGGTGTGCTAGAGAACTTTTGCTGACGACGCTAGCTGACAGCCACTTCCCTTCGGCGGTGTGACCCGAAGCTTTCACTCGGTTTCGAGCAAAAATCGAGCCAAATTTCACGCCATTACCTTCGTGGAAGTGTGTTAAGGGGGGACACTCGGCGAAGAGAGTGAAGTGAGTCACATTTCTTCACAGTGCAGCACCGGAACCTATGCAGCGGTTTGAAGAAAAAAAATGCAGAAAATGGCAAAATGTACACTGGCGAACGAAAGTATTGGAGCACTGACAGTTCCGTTAAATTGTAACATTAACTGTGTAACAGTTAAATCAACTAAGAAAATAGAATGAGCGACTGTTTTATTGGACGTTAAAAAAGCGTGTTTCAGGACACTTGCTTCTGCATATTTTAAGAAAAGAAATTAAAATAGATATAAATAAGTTAAAAAATTAACAATAACCGACACAAAGGGCCATTCCAATGGGGCGATGCTGTTTCGATAACTTTTGAGTTTCGATTTTGGAGACTAATTGGGCGCGCAATTACCCTTTCTTTTAACCTCTGTCCGTTTACTTTTGACCGCTACTGTTTGCAGCAAAAAGATGTTCAAAGCGTAAGAAGGTTGACGGCAACCGTTCAAAAGGAGCACCGCGACCAGTGTGTTTGGTTGTTTGCTTGAAGAAGAGGTTAAAAGGAATCCTCCAAGGGTTACCGAAGCCGGAAGTGGATGCGCTTGCTGCTGCTGCTGCTGCTGCTGCTGCGGGTTAAATTTGCCTTCCGGAGTTCTGCGGGAAATTCGTTTTCCCTTTTATGTTCCACTTAAGGGCCACCAACCGCCAGAGGGCCAACAAAAAGTTGCTTTAAAAATCACGGCCTGGCACCGGGTGGCCCAATTGTTCGGGGAAGTGAAGAAAAATGTCTCCGAGACGACGCGGGGCCCGCCAGTAGTTGCTCGTGCCAAGAGTTGCTCGCGCGGTATTTGCTTTCCGGCATTTTTCGGTTCGCTTCAATTTTCCTAAAAATTTCCCCTCAAAGCGCGGGCGGAATTCCCGGCGCTGTTTGGCACGATCTGTGGCGGTTGAAAATTATCTTCCCACGAAAGAAGTTTCTTCGTTTCTATACCCATGGTTGTGCTAAGTGTAAGTTGAGTGCACTAATTTATACCGTTTTAGTCTACTCCCTGTCTATCTCTCTTGCCTACTTGCGACCCAGTTCCAAGTTCAGACCCTCTTTAGTGGCGCATTTCGTGCCACAAAATAGCGGATGATGAATTGAAAAGTTTTCTGCGGCTACGGAAAGCGCCCGGAGCGTGTCCTGGAGTTGTAATATTTTTGAGTAGTTGACCACTTGACGGTCCAGCAAACACACTCATCCCATGGCCGGCTACACTAGGCTAGTACCCTTGCCAAGGCCGCAGCAAACCGTGCCCTTTCGCGACCACACAGCCACATCTTACCGGAAGAGGAGTGACACAATTTATGCAAAGCATTAAACGCGGGATTATGCATGTAAAACGATTGCGTAAAACCAGCGCAGCAGCAGCAGCAGAAGAAGCTAGCTGAAGGACCGTGGCACTCCTGTGTGTTTTTGTTGTTGTTGTTTTTCACACACACCTACAATTTAGTACACGCTCGAGTGGCCGTTTTGAAGCCGACCCGCGAGCGCGGATGAGAAGGGGACTGTCGATGACGCTGAACATGATGGAGCATGATGTTTTACGATTCAGCGCAGCTGTAACGACGCCTTCTGCCGGTAGGACCGGCCTTAGGCCTTAGGTCTTCCTTCAAGGATACTCGTCCCAAGGTGTACCGTGACCGCGGCACCGAGCCGACAATTAGCCTAGATTCGGAGACTCCGGAGGTCGTCTTGCACCAACCAACGGAGGACTTCGATTGTGTGACGTTCCGAGATGAGATGCCGCGAGAGAGCATAAGAAGCGAAAACTGCATTTACTCGATGTTATCATGTTTTACAGAGCGTTTTATTATTCATCAGCCGCGCGCACCAGACCAGGCTCTAATGCAAAGCGGGCGCAAACTGATTTGAATAAATGCTATCAAGAGGAGCATCATCATCGTTTGTTTCTGTCAGGTCCGACCGCAGTCCTGTGTCCGATGGACACATATTTTACCAGCTTACATTTTCGATGCTGCGCTTTCAATCTAAGGTGCAAAGTGACAGAACATAAAGAGAAAGAATCATATCCTATCCCTTCTTGCCTTAAGCCTGTCGATTGCGGTCGAAACAGAACACAACGGTAGATTTCCACAGTTTAGATCGAGAAGGTAATGGACCACGTTTTGATTTGTCGAAGTAACTTTTGTGGTGGTTTGTTTTTGGGGTTTCGGGAGGGTTTGTTTTTCTATGAAAAAAATAGACATTTATAAACAACCACTCTCAGCAGGAAAAGTGTTGTTTATTGTCCGAGCACACCAAGCAACACACCAGGGCCAATAGAATCAAATTACCAACCATCAATCAATGGACCAGGAATAGATCACAAACAAGAACAGCATCAATGATAGGCAGGCAGACAGGTGAACCGATAGCAAGGCAAAGCCACAACACCCGACAAAATCGAGTAAACCCAGGATAAGATGCATAGTTTTTGGGTTAATTTAGTTGCAGTTGTGGGAAATTGAATAAACAAGTCAGTCAGTTAGTCATTTCTTTCAAAAATTAAAAAAGAACTGGGTTGGTCGTAAATCTACATCTAAAACTGTAGACTGCAGATTAAAAAAACACCCAAACATTATAAGACAATGGCAACATTTGTTTACAGATAAAATTTTCAAACTAATTACATCGACGAATTATTGTCCTGCCACCAAAACTGCACTTAATTAGGCGACTCTTAAATTAATTGTTCGAAATCAACTAATGCCACAGGTGACATAATTTATTTCTTCTATAATTTTACGCTCACACTAAATACTCCCTTAAACCTAGAAACCACAATCATTCTCTGCGCATTGATTTATGTCGCCCTCTCGAATCTCGACCAGAAGTGACTAAAATCGGCCTCGAGGGTGCGTATGGGGTCGATTGGAAAAAAGAAACGAATGTCTCGACGTGATTTAATTCCCGGTTTTTGAGTCCCACTCTTGACCGAGCGCATTCTTGCCACCTTTTCGAGTTTTGATCGAGCGATGGGCGCAACATTCGCTGTTTCTTCCTTCGAAAAACCTGGGGTCTGAATCATAGAGCCGAACCCCCCGAAGTTCGGATGCGTTCGCTGCGAGTCACTGCCAATGCCTCCCAAAATAAGTTCCGACGACCGCGGCGGTTCCCCATCACACAGAGGATGTGTTTTCTCTGCAGCCTGCCGTTTGTTGTCTTTTCGTTCCGGTTACAGTTTTTTTTCTTCAATTCTCCAACACCCACACGACGGACACACCGCTTCGGGAGATGGGCTGGTGGGAGATGATGGGTTCAAATGAACCGTTTTGGTGACGCTTTTCATCACGACGCCGGCGGCCACGTTGCATCGGCGGACGGTCATCGGGATTTATGTTTGGGGCGAGTTTTTCCTTTTTCCTCGCGTCACGCTGCTCTGCTTTTCCTTTTTTAATTCTTTCCCGTGCCAGAGTGTGTATCGCCCGCCCAGCGGTGGCCGTTTGGTGGTTGCGCGCGTGTCCCGATTATTTATTTTTGGGCAGCAGCAGCGGATGTTTCGAGTTTACACTGTTCATCCCACGCCGTCGGTCGTCGTCGTCATCGTCGCTGGTCGTTGTTGGTTGGAGCTGTCCCGCAAAAGAGATTGATCGCCGTAGTTGGCCGCGGGAGTGCCTTGTTTTTTTGGAAATGATTTTTAGCCTCCAAAAACCCTCCGTCAGCGGATAAACGATGGTGGCGTAGAGTTCACTGCAGTGGAGTTTCTTCTTCGTTTGGAGTTTCAAAAATGTGGAACACATCGAGGGACACGAACTCTAGCTGCACACGAATGGCTCGGAGTGTGTCATCTGATTATGTATATACTTTATCGATAACAACTGGGCAGTGTGCTATTTTTATCAACTCATTCATTCTGAATTTCATCATCATCATTCGCGCGGTTCGGTGGGACTGTTGTCCTGAATGTATGATGAGCACATTCTCCTATTTTTACTTATTAGTTTGGGGAAAAAGATATCCATTAGAAGTACATTGAAGCTAGCAATTGACCAGAAACGGCAAGAATTGGCCAACAGTGCCAACAGTGTTCCACAATCGAGCCGCTTACCGGCTTTCTGACGGTAAGCGGCTGACTGACGCACGCTTTTCCGTGAATGGTAGTTGCATCTTGTCGTGGATCATTGGCAACGGAGCCGTTGCTGTCATAAGTGACAA